>NC_091077.1:91957500-92295000 GCF_032405125.1 Capricornis sumatraensis
TATACTTAAACTTTTAAGCTGTTTATTGATACAAAGAATATAAAAATCTTTAAATATACCCCCAAAACTTTAAAGAAACTGCATTACTATTTACCTGAATTAACTAAGATAAGTGAGAGAACAAAAGTAAAGACTATTAATGGGTAGCATTTAAGGAAATAATGTCAAAAATAAGTGGCAAGAAAAAAAAAACTTTCAAGACGTTGTAACAGAAATATTATAATGACTTATTGAATGTGAAGGAACAGGTGTTTTTATAGAGGCATTGAAATCACTTGCATATCATATGTTGTTATATTATTTGAAGAATATCAATTGGCTATTTTCTTTTAATGACATTAAAACAAGATATAATAAGTACCATTTATCTAGATATTGTTCATAATATAAACATTTCTAATGTATAATTATTTCTTGGAAAACATGTCTATTTAGAATAAAATATTCTGTGAAAATTTTATTTTTCAATTTCAAAGTGATTTAATGCCAAAATTATACCGATATGAATCCAGAATAGCTAAATTTACAGTCAAATTATTCTCCTGCAGAGGTTGTATTGAAAATCATAGCTTTCCTCCTTTAAAGGTGGTATCTAGTAAGTTAACAAAGGGAGCAAGAAATTTAATACTTTTTCAGTTAGGACTTTTGGTTGCCTAGGATAGATAAACCAATGAAAGCCAGCTTGAACAGAATGAGATTTCATTCATTTCTATAACTGAAAAATTCAAGGCACAGCTGACTTCTGCCATGATTAGCCTCAGGGTTCATATAGTGTCATTTGGGTGCATTTTCTCTCCATCTCTCACATCCAGCTTCTGCGGTGTTGACCAGTTTCTTCCCCATCTATTGTTGAAATAACTCCAGGAGGTCCCCACTACTCCTCTCTGTCTCAGAAATTCTAGTTATTCTCCTGGCATCTCCTTTGTTGTGTTGGGTCTCATGCTCACTCCTGAACCACTAGCTATGTTCCCAATAACAATCTGAGGGTCTCTTTGGTCAGGTCAGATCTGAATCATATGCTTCAGAAAGATCTATCAAAATCACAGGAACTTATGGGGAAGGGAAACATCTCCCACTAAAGTGGAATTAGGATAAGTGGATGATGGGAAGTTCAGAAAGCAACACAAATCCTACTATGAGTTAAAAGAACATGACCTTGTTAATCAGGGACTCTAGAAGCAATGTCAGTTCTATAGTCTTTGGCTCTATAGCTTTGGACAAGTCATCACCTGCTCCCTTCTGGATCACTGCTCTAACCTCCTGAAAGTGTGTGTTAGTCGCTTAGTCGTGTCCGACTCTTTGCAATCCCATGGACTGCAGCCTGCCAGGCTTCTCTGTCCATGGAATTCCCTAGGCAAGAATACTGGAGTGGGTAGCCATGCCCTTCTCCAAGGGATCTTCCCAATCCAGGGATCAAACCTGGGTCTCCCACACTGCAGACAGATTCTTTACTGTCTAAGCCACAAGGGAAACTCTTGTATTTAGCTTCAGTTTCTTCTATGCACTACTCCTTGGATGAGGTCCAGACAAACCACTACATAACCAGTCTCCAGTTACTTCTCTACCCTCTTCTCAAATTTCTCTCCCTGTTACCCTCTGAGCTCCAAACACCCAGGACCCTTGTTAATTCCACAAGCATGCCCTGGCCTCCAGGTGGCAGGGCCTTTGCGCATTCTTTACCCATTGCCTAGATCTTTCTTCTTCCTTTCTGCTTAGTGAACCCCTACTAACCTTCAGATATTAATTCAAACGTTATTTCTATAAGGACATTTTACTAATACCATCCTAATTATAAGGTTTCAAGTTCCTTTATATTGTACTCTCATGAAATACATTATTTAACAATACTAACTACAGCTTTTACTTTATATGTATTTGTATAAGTTGATTAGTTAATATCTTTCTTCCCCACTAAAGTATAAGCTCCATAAAGAAAATATTATATGTGCTTGTTGCTGTATCCCTGTGCCTACCATATAGTCAACACTCAATAAATAGTAGAAGGAATGAATAAAGATACTTCATGAAAATGTGTCTCAACTTCTCATCCCTAACGTAATGGAGTTGAACTAAGAGATCTTAAACCATCAATTTTGGCTCTGAAAATTTTTGATACCAATTAAACACTACAAATGCTTCATGTTATAAGTAAATAAATATCTAAATAATACCTCAGAAGAAGCTACTTAAATAAAACTGGTTATTTAGCCAATGTTATAGAGGAAAGGCCAAAAATATCCCTTAAATTAGTAAAATATTACCATTCAAATTATAATGATCAATTCTCCATTTTCATTGCTATTAGATTAAGGACACATCCTCCACCTTCAATTAAGAGCATTTAAGTCAGTGTGAAAATCACTACACAAATGAGGATTAGCACCACTGAACTTCTCTGGGCATGGTAGGGTCAAGATCACATTAGGAAGCAAGTAAAATCTGTCCTGTTCACTCTTCCTTTTGTTTTCCATTCCTCTCATTTGGGGGTCACGCACACCTGCCTACCTGCAACAAAATACTCAATGTCTTCCTTCTCTCCATTGGCTACCCCTCTAGTAGAGACACCCTCTCCTGCCAAACTAGACCTGAGTAACACCCCTACATGCACACTATGAATCACCACCTTCTACTTCTCCATTAAAACTTACCTCCCTTTTCTTCTATGTCTTCACAGCCCTGATCGTTACTAGGTGTCAATGGTTGTAAGAGGTTATTAACAAGAAAACTCATCCATTCTAATATGTTATATAGTTAATTAATGTTACCTCCCTCAAGATAATAAGGCATATGTCCCCTTAAAGGCTTTTAAGAATGACAGTAATGGTGGACATTTCAGGCACCACTGCAGACTGATGAGGGAGATGGATTTTAAAGCATGGGGGTGCCTCCCGTGGATCCTCAAATTATTCCATGCAGGCAGCTGCAGACTCTGCCCATGAGTAAGCCAGTCTCTCTCTGGAGGACTTTATAAACAGCATGACTTTCACTGTTTGACAGGGTTGAAGCATCGTTCTCTCTGAAAATAACTTCTTTTAAGGTGTCACCTGTTTACGAAGCTGTGGTTTAGACGTTCTCGAGCCTAGGACAGCTAACCCTCACTCTGAGATTGAACAGGTCAGCCTGCTTTAGGACACGGGTGAATTCGGAGGTGTCTAAGCAGCCAATTGATTTACTTATCATTTTCATTTTGGATTCCAATTCAAGCATACACCCTGATAGAAAGGAAAGGGAATGCTAAAGTCTCATGGTGTGCCCTGCTCTCCCAGAACATGATTCCACCCCTCCTCCATAGTCTGTGAATCTCCTGTTGATATCAGGGGGAGTCACCACGTGCAGAGAGGAGAGACACATGCCGGGAGAGGGAAGCCCATTATGTAGTTGAGAGCTAATTTTGCTTAATCTTCTTGATCTCCATAAAGAGTGTTCTGAGGCCCACAGGATTTAAACAAAAAAGATAAAGATGAAGAGGGACTGCTCAAGCAGAGCCAATGTAATACTTATTTATTAATGTCGTCCATCACAATGTGTTTATATGTCTAACCAAAATTTAAAACTACCTGATTGAGAACAGAGGAGGAAACCCGACTGCTGTATCCAGGCAGTACAGGCTCATTCCATCTCTATGTATGTACATTTGGACAATGAACTGAAATGATGTAAGTACCACATTAAACACTTATGCTTCCATTTAAATGTTTTTAAAAGATAACTATTACACAGAGTGAAGTAAGCCAGAAAGAAAAACACCAATACAGTATACTAACATATATATATGGAATTTAGAAAGATGGTAATGATAACCCTGTATGTGAGACAGCAAAAGAGACACAGATGTTTAGAATGGACTTTTGGACTCTGTGAGAGAGGGAGAGGTGGGATGATTTGGGAGAATGGCATTGAAACATGTATACTATCATGTAAGAAACGAATCGCCAGTCTATGTTCGATACAGGATACAGGATGCTTGGGGCTGGTGCACGGGGATGATCCAGAGAGATGATATGGGGTGGGAGGTAGGAGGGGGGTTCAGGATTGGGAACTCATGTACACCCGTGGCAGATTCATGTCAATGTATGGCAAAACCAATACAGTATTATAAAGCAAAATAAAGTAAAAATAAAAATTAAAAAAAAGAAACAAAAAGGATAAGTAAAAATATAAATGTGTGACCCTGGGTTTATTCTTACATAGAAATCTCATCTTAAGGGAGAATCTTCACATACTTAATAGAAATTAATAGAATTAATATTAAAGGAGCCTTATTTTTCACTTAAACTTCTTCTGGGGAAAGTTAGGGAGGAGAGGGGGTGTCCAAAAAGAGCAGGGGGAGTGCATTCTCACAGCTTAAGAGACAAGCTTCTGCAGTACATCATTGAATCAGATCAGAATTGGAAAACACCTTAAAAGCCTCCAGATCAAGCAAGAGATAGTGTATTTCACCCTGAATTCTTCCAGTGATGGAAGAACTCATCGCCTCTCAGGCATCTCATTATAGCTTTGGATAGTTTGCCATATTATACGCCTCTCCATTGTAATACTTGGAAATCTATGCGCTTGTAATTTTCTCTTGTTGGTCCTACACTGCCTCTCTGAGCCAACTGCATAGAATGAATGTAATGTTTCTGAGTATGGGCCTTCAAATATTGAGAGGTAGTTCCTTTTGAATCCTTTGTTGGCTCAGTCTGTGCTTTATAATTATAATAAATACTACTACTGAAAGTTCTCCAAACTTCCTGAAGTCTTCCTCTTTTCAGAGATGTATGTCATTAAGTCAGATTTATCTTTTCTCTGGATTTTTAAAATTTGTCCTCTCTTATTTGGATGATTAGTTAACCTGTAAGATTTTCTAGATGTTTGGATTGTCTACAACAATTTTCAGTTCAGTTTAGTCACTCAGTCATGTCTGACTCCTTGCGACCCCATGGACTGAGGAACACCAAACTCCCAGAGCTTACAACAATTTTGGATGTTGTAAATTTAAAAGGCATTTATTTGAAGAGGAAGGCAATCCTCTACAGTACCTTCCCTGGCATTCATACACACAAGGCTTGAAAATGCTTGACTAAATACATGAAGGAATGAAGATTCCTTATATTCTTACACTCATAGAGGGCTTGATACTTTACAAATGAATTAAACCTATTATTCAAATGTCACTGTACACAAGAAGTCAGTGAAAAAAGTATTATTATCCTTATCTTATAAAAATGAGAAAATGTGCAACTTAAAAGTAAGTGCATTTTGAAGAAAAGCCTTTTATGGGACAAAAACTATTCTGAACTTACTAATTCCTGTGCTACTAAAACATACATTCACAGGCTCTCAAAATAACTAGATTTTTTAAAAACATCTTTGCATTATAGAAAAGTCACTAATTTTTGCAGTGCATTTTTATTTTAATATAACACATTTCTTGGCCAAAATATTTTTCCTGATGTAATGAAAAAGCCACAATAACAAACTATTCTTTCAATAAGACAACTTATTTTTTTTAATCTCAAAAATCTTTACAATTAACATTTATAACAAGAAAATCATTATTTTTAAATGAGATATGTTGAGGAAGAAAAATTGAATTTTATTAACCTATTAAAAAATATTTATTGAACTTTTATTGTGCTGAGGGTAACTGAAGAATAATAAAGAAGGTCCCAAAGAGAGACCATAGGGAAGGATGACTCAAGGAACATCAGCCTTTGAAATTAGGAGATACTTGTATGCTAAGGGGATAAAATTTAGCAATGGAAGCTTTCTAGGGAAATCTTAAAGGAATTATAATTAGAGGGTAGAGGCGAAATACATTCTAGCCAATTTATATGCATTGGTTGACCTTAGATAAACACATAAGAGAATTCAATATGACTCTGCTTCCTTCACTTTCCATTTCACGTCTATTTCAAGTAAGTAACCTTGTTTGTATCTAACTCTGCTGTCTGAGGTCCCTGGATAGAAGACAATGGAGGAAAGTACACTTATTCCACAGTGACAGAGACTTTTATTACTGCTACCAGAAGATTTAGAAACTTCTGCTGATATATGCACCAGATATGAGCTTCTTGTCTCACCAGAAACCTACAGAGTCCACTGTGAGCATTTCTGGAGGAATGCTCAGGAATGCCCAGAAGTTCTCTCTTGCTTCCAGCTGTTCCCTTGACCAAAATAAGGAGAATCCCCTCTACCAACAGTTCAGCCACACACAAAAAAACCATCTTCAGCCACCTATGTCCATCCAATCACTCCTGCAATTAAACAGTCCCTGCGAGGTTTGCTATGAAGCTTGTCAGGGCCTTCCACCACTTACTCATTCTTTGTCTTACTCGAAATGGTAAACTGGTAAACTATTTTTTAGCTCTCACTTCCTGCCTAATGATCCCCAATTCTTTAAGCTTTAGTCAGCATACTTATCTTACAATTGTTCGCTTCTATTCATGGTTTTCCCTCTGTCGCCATAAAATTTTTCTGACACTCTGACTTGAAAGTCAAACTGTGCCCCTGTATTCCCTTAAAATCCCTACAAGAACTATTTATTCATGATGAATTGGGTTTTTTAAATTTTTACAAACAAAAGGATTTCCATAGCTTCCCCAACACTCCACAAATATTTCATGAGAAAGGCATGCTAAAATGAGACTCTCATTCTGGTAAACTATGGCCTGGCGTATGTGACATCAAAGCATTTTCAGACTGATAATATTTGTTAGATACTTAAGGCATGGTGGGCTGATTATTGCAGATATAGGCCAGCAGGGAGGCAATTTTAGGCTTAATTACAGATCCCCTGTATATATTGCATGTTGCTGGACAAGCTAACAAGCCTCATGTAACAATTGGGCATAAAAAAAATTGTGATCTTGACACCCCTCCTAGAACTATTACGGGTACCATCCTTATGAATCGCATGTGAACGGCTATATAAAAGAATGGAAATATGTTTAGATGAAATAAAAGTCACTTCAAATTTAGAAAATTCAAAAAATAAACTCTGAATATGGCTCAATCTTCATATTTAAGCTTCCAATATCATATAGTTCTAGGATGGACTATATGATGCAAATGATCTACTCAAAGATTATTTAAAACTATGAGATCATGATTTGCTATATTTTGGCAGCTTGCTTCCTCATTCTCAACTTGGTTCCACTCAGATTCAAAAGGATGGGCCGCAGACCCTGACAGAGTCTGAAACTCCCAAGCGGATGAAGCCCCACCTTTCAAGGTCTTTGAGTAGCATCCTTCCCATGGGCCCTGATGTCTAGAGCAGAGGCACCTCTCTCTTTCCAGGGTTCCCTTTGCACTCCAGTGGCTCACATTTGTTCTAGTCTTTTACTTGCCAGCCCCTGACTGCAGATGCTCCCATTCTATCCCAGGGACCCTCTGTGGACCTCTGGGATCTATTTTCCTTTAGGCACTATCTTTTAATGAATCTCTATATTCTATACCAGAAAGATCTAATTTTCAAAACACTTGCTCTAAGGGAGAGTCTCTAAAGATCTTCTGAAGAGTTGATGTCTGTCCCTACTCACCCTAATAGTAGCCTCTCAATTTATTAGGTCCTGGGTAAAGAACATTTAGAAACCAAAGCACAATGCTAATAACTGTGAGATCACTTAATGGATATAAATGTTTCACGAAAGTGTTGCATAAGAAGGGGCGAATTAAGTAGATGTGCGAATCAGGAGGAGGAGAAAGAGTAATTCTGTTTAATAAGATGTTTCCAGCATTATCTTACTAATTTGCTGAGGAGCAGGTATGGGCCATGCGGCACTTACAAAGTAATTAGAAATCCTTGATAATTGTTTTTTTAATTAACAACAAAATTTGAAAAAAAAAAAAAAAAGCCTGTTACCCATTCCCACTTCTCTTCTGGATTAATTGTGCTAGATTCAGGAAAGGCAATTTATGCACAAGAGATTTTTCCATTCCAAATTACCCGGTGAAGAGGTGCAGATTGGACACTCTTGTGTAATTTATGAAGGCAGGGAGGGCCCCTTTATTTCCCCCTCTTTTAATGTTCCAAGAAAACCTGCTGATCACCTCTGACAAACTTTTGCTCCCTTATTAGGGGAGAGAAGATCTCACTACAGACAGTTGCTTTACCCTCACCATTTAATTCCACATCCCATCCTCAATTACTGAAGGTCACTGAGTCACATAAGGCCAACAAAGCAAATGCTGATCATCAGCCATGATGACAAGGCCATCAGCATAGATATAATGAGACCTGCAAGGTCTACGGAAACAAATAAGAATATTACTGTGATAAATCCAGACCCTTCATACTGCAAGCAAATGACTGATCACTTAGAGAACTAGCTAGAATTGACCTCCCCCACCAGTGTTCAGGCTTCTGTTCTACTTCCTATCAGCCACTCTGCCTCCTCCCATGTCACTAGAAGCTGAGATCAAATATCACCCCCAATGAAGGAAAACATGCTGATGAGAGTTGCACTGAAACTGATTCCCTCCTCTCCATCAGCACCTTACCAAACTTGAAGCTGACTGCTGAAAGTCATCTACTGAGAAGTGTTGTTCTCTGAGAATTTTACCAGCTCTTTGACTTGACAGTACTTGTGTCCGTTTTTATCTTCTATATTCTACATGAGAAAGGATGCCATTTTCCTTTCATTCTATTTTATGCCTAGGAATTGAGACTGAGTTTTGAGGTGGGGTAAAGAGTGCAAGGGACTTCCCAGGTAGTGCTAGTGGTAAAGAACTCACCTGCCAATGCAGGAGATGCAAGAGACATGGGTTCGGTCCCTGGGTCAAGGAGATCCCCTGGAGAAGGGTGTGGCAATCCACTCCAGTATTCTTGCCTGGAGAATCCCATGGACAGAGGAGCCTGGTAGGCTACAGCCTATGGGGTAGAAAAGAGAATCAGACATGACTGAAGTGACTTAGCACGCATGCAAAGAATGTAAGAAATATCTGAACCTAATGCATACATTTAAAAAAAGGCAATTTGGGGAAATTTTAAATGCCCTATGTGTATCATTTCTTGCATCTTTCATGGCCACTGAATGATATGGAAGGCAGACTGTCACAATGGCAACCAGGGACTCATAAAATAAAAATATATTTATTTATATTGTTTAGTTGTATAGGATTATATATAAGGATGTATAGTTGACCATACATCCCCATTTGCCCAAGGCTACTGTCTGTGGTCCTAACATATTATTAAAAGTGTCATTTTTCACCCTCAAAAGTATCCCAATTTTGACAATAAACTATATAGTGACCCTGTTTATAATGAAGTTAGAAGAAAGAAGCCTTGAAATGCCCTTCTGAGTCAATATGAAACTTTTGCTGGCGCTCAAAGAGAAAATACTTCAAGGACCAGTGTCCAGTGATACTTGTTTTTCCAAGATTTTTGCCATTAAAAATCAAATTTTTTAACTTATAATTAGATGTAAAACTCATTCCCTGTGAGAAAGGATAGACACAGAATGTTCAATGGGACAAAAATCAAGAGATTCAACATATTATAAGATACCTCATCACTTATATGCATGTTCAAAGATTCAAAAGACTTGGTTAAATGTCTCACATTCATTTATTCATTCAACAGATATTTAGTGAGTATAAGAGACTGTGCTAAGTGCTGTGAGGCATGTAAATCAAAGCAGACATGGGCACCACACTCACAGATACCACAGTCTAGAAAAGAAGATGAAAAATCTGTACTCTGTGTCCATTAGCAGGGAAACCATGAAGTGCTGAGTAAGCTCAGTGGAAGGGGAGATGATATTCTTATTTGAGGGCATGAGATGTATACTGCTCTAACCATCCTGAAAGTGTTAGTCATTTAGTCGTGTCTGACTGTTATATGACCCCATGGACTGTAGCCCACCAGGCTCCTCTGTTCATGGGGTTCTCCAGGCAAGAATACTGGAATAGGTTGCCATTCTCTTCTCCAGGGGATCTTCCTGACCCAGAAATGGAACTCAGGTCTCTGGCACTTGCAGGCAGATTCTTTACCATCTGAGCCACCAGGGCTGTTAGCTAACCTTCCTGGCTGTTAACATTTTGAGATACTTCCAAATTCCCCACTTAGGCTATAACTCACCTATAATGCCCAAATACATGTCTTAGCAGCAGGTGAAAGAGTCTAGGAGCATTGCTGCTTAGAAGTGGAGCCCAGAAACCTGCTGAGTAGACCGAGGTGGCTTCCAAGGCAGTGGTGAGGGGTAGAGGTTGGAAAGGTGAAGGACCTGTCCACTGCCCAGGGACAGTCCAGCTCCAGGCCTGCTGAGGGCAGCGCTGCTGTCAACATTGTCAGCAGGGGCCTGGGCCTGGGCTCGCTCCAAAAGGCCACGTGAGAATTACTTCTCTTCAGATGCATACCTAGCCAGGAAGCATGCCGGCACCCCCAGCTGCAACAAAACGCCAGGCTCCAAACACCAGCTGACCATGTCATTTGTTCCCTGTAGGAACACGTTCACAAAATTGCAATATAGTATTATTCTCTTGATTCTTACCAAGGGTCACTATAAGAAATGACCATATGAATACATTTTCTTCATCTTCTCTAAAGGCCACCATTAAAGATACTTTCTTTTATTACAGCAGTCCAGGATTAGATTCTTGCTAGAGTTTATTTCCAGGAACATTTTCTTCTTACCAACTAGTATATACCCTTTTATTAGAAAATGAATACTACATGATTCATGAAATTTCTTTATTGGCCTTTGTGACCCACACAGGAACTAAATTTAATGTGTAACTGTAGAAACTATCCTTAGCTTAGGTTTCAGATCCAGTAATCTCCTCTATTCCTTTATATGGTCCTTCATATTTAGCCTTATTTTAATGTTTTATTGTTTCTGTGTAATATACATCAAATCTTTATAAAATAAGCAACATATACCAAGTATCAAATATTTGTATATTACATATATATGTATGTATAATATAAAATATTTTGAAATCTTAGGATTTTCCTGACAGTACTAAACAGCTAAAGTATTCACCTTAACTCTAACTCCCTTATGTATCATCTCATACAGTTCTACCATTTAAGTGCACGCCATAATTCTTGGCACATATTTGTTGACGGTCGCAAAGAATCGGACATGACTGAAGTGACTTAGCAGCAGCAGCAGCACGACTGAGCGACTTCCCTTTCATTTTTCACTTTCATGCATTGGAGAAGGAAATAACAACCCACTCCAGTGTTCTTACCTGGAGAATCCCAGGGACAGGGGAGCCTGGTAGGCTGCCATCTATGGGGTCGCACAGAGTCGGACACAGCTGAAGCAACTTAGCAGCAGCGGCAGCAGCAGAACAAAAATTGAGTACCACATTGAGAGAGTATTATAATGTTTGTAATCGGGGTAAAATACCATCATAATGATGTCAATGCCCCTTCATTTTCTGAACTAAATGAGCAACAAGCATTGCTGAAAGGAAATTAATCATCTATGATCAGGAAATGTGCTTTGATTATTTGGATATTTCAAGTAATATCCAAATAATAATTTGTATATTATCAAATTTGTCATTTGATATAGCATAGATTTTAACTGGAATGCAACTTGGAAAATTCTGTCTGCAAAACTCCCCACTTAGACAAAGAATGCCCGGTATATTTGCATCTTAAGAAGCCCACTCATTTTCAGTTTCTGGGGTTGAGGTCCCCCTCTGGAACTATAGCAAATTAGGAGGTGTGTGATTCTTGGAGCTTTGTCTCTTACATTAATAAAGGCTAATCGTGTTTAAACATGTTAGCACAGCAAGCCCAGGGACGTGGGATAGGATGCCTGCTTTAAAGTGGAATTAGTAGCGTGAAAGAAGGTATGTGAAAAATCGTGGAGAGAAATTGATTGAAAATGAAAATGAGGTATCTTTTGAAGGAGATGGCCTAGAAGCCTGACAGTGTGAACTGACAAAATAAGGTTAAAAAATATAATCAGAAAAAGCTGGGCTCTGTGAGATTCAAATAACTCTTTTGCTACACTCTACAGAGTAACTGCATTACAAAGAGGAAAAATTGTACCTACCATAGGCATATTGGACAGAAGACAGCTTTCAGAAAAAAGTCCAGAGCAGGAAAGCCTCTGTGTACATGAAAACAAATGGGAATAAAAAGAGATCCTATCTTTAAAACCAGTAAAATCTCTTTCTCTCTCTCTCTGAAACATACATACATACACACACACACACACACACACAGTCTCTACCTTGCTTCCTCCATCTTTGAAACACCTGGCTTAAGTATCTCTAAAGCTTTTTCATGTCACTGATGGGAACCCCATCATCAGAGGAGCCTGCTCATCTCTGCCTCCCCTATTAGTTGTGAAGTTCAGCTCCCTCTCCTGTTACTGCTTGTGTAAAATGTTAATGTTTATAATTGTTCAATCACTAACCATGATGATGTTGCCTGCATCTATCCCTCCTGGTTGCTATGGAGACTTAAAGCATCAGCTTGAGGTACCGGGCTTCCTTCATAGCTCAACTGGTAAAGAATCCACCTGCAGTGCAGGAGACCCTGGTTTGATTCCTGCATCAGGAAGATCCCCTGAAGTAGGGATAGGCTACCCACTCCAGTATTCTTGGGCTTCCCTTGTGGCTCAGCTGGTAAAGAATCCGCCCCCAATGCGGGAGACCTGGGTTTGATCCCTGGGTTGGGAAGATCCCCTGAAGAAGGGAAAGGCTACCCACTCCAGTATTCTGGCCTGGAGAATTCCATGGACTGTCTAGTGCACAGGGTCACTAAGAGTCACACACGACTGAGCAACTTTCACTTGAGGTACCAGATACTCTAGATTCATGGTGCAAAGAACCAGAAGGTGGAACCTACACATTTTACCTGAAACTCCTTTCTGAGAGGGAAGATGCTCACACACAGGGTACACACAGTCAGTCAGGCTCTAATGAGCCACAAACCGCTGGTTGAGTGTTGTGAGCAGTTCACGAGCTGCACACTTTGCCTCAGGGTGACTCGCCTTTTCAAACAAGGAGTCAGGACCTCTGAGGGCCATATTCATTTTGTGCTAATTTCTTCACGCTAGGTATTATAGAATTTCCTTATTTAATTATAGTTCTTCTCATGTGATATTCTACTGAGATTAAACATTTGGGGCCATTAATATAAATTTACATTATGGTACAACTATTTCACATAATTGTTTAAATCAATAATAATAATAATGTGGAGGAGGAGGAGAAAGAAAATATAATGTATTCTGAGCTTGCTATGTACTAAGAGCTTTATGCACATTATCCCATTGGAGCCTTATGCCAGTAAAGCCAGGATTGCTTTTGTTCCCATTTTGACTTCGACTGGATTGAGAGAAGGAGCTAAAATATGTGCGCTTGTGACATGGTGTGGCCCGGGAGAGCTAAGGCTTAGTTTACCAAAAAGCAAGCATTTTTAGGACATCAATGTCTCTTCTGTAGCTCTCTTACCCTGAAAGCAAAATTCTGTAGAAGGGCTCTTACCCACCCAACTGACCCTAGGAATGCTGCTTGCTTGCTGCCCTTCATTTACTTGATCATTTTAATGGAAAGGAAAAGATGATTAAATGATCAGGCAAGTCATCTGTTGCTACAGACACTCATGTATTTAACGATTCAATTTAAGGATGTCTGTGAAACTGTTAGATAGTGTCAAAATATTATATAAGTAATGCCGCCTCTTGTGACGGGCGTACTTCTTATTTGGAGGGTCTACTTACGAGGCCATTAGCCTAATCAGGGACAGAGCCCCTCTGCCCTCAGAGGCTGGATCACTAACAGGGAGATCTGGGGATTGAGCGAAAGGGAAAGGCATGTTGTGGTTTCTCTTCAGCCCCTCTCCCCTTATCTATGAGCAGTTGACAAGCGGAATAGCTGGCGTGGGTGAGTTGATCAGTAGGAGTACGAGGGAGAGGCGAAGGCAGACAGCTCTCCCAAATTAGCCTGCTGCCAGTCTTGGTTCGCTGGCACTTTGACACCAACGTGAGGACGTAGAGCTTTATTGCAGTGGCACTTTGGCAGGATACCATTTCACAAGGAACTTCCAGCTCAGAGACGGAGAACAGGCCTGTTATTACTGGATACTTTAAATTCACGGGCCTTGCAAATGGAGAGATGTGTTTGTCAAGAAGTCCACATTTAAAGAGCTTGATGTAGATTTTTGTGTGTGGGTGAAACTCACTTAACCCTCGGAGGGCTCACATTTCAGCTGAGAGAGAGCAGTGGTTAGCTGAATTCTACAGAAGGAATGAGAAGGCTTATAAATTAGCCTCTAAAAGCCAAATTTACTCAAGAATGCACAGTGGTAATAAACATTTATAAATGCCAAAAAATAAAGCATTTAGTGAGAAGGCTGATGTTAGATTGTGCCTATTTGTCATAGGATTTCACTGGAAGCCTTTAAGTAAATTCCTCTGGTTCTAAGGGATAATTTGTACGTTGACACAAGTGCTGTGATGTGTTGCAGATGCCGGAAGTACTCTAATGCTGCGAGTGTGAGCAAGACCAGCAGTTCAACCCTTACACACTTTAGCTGTAAGCTCCATGGGGCACAAAGTGTGAAGGTTAAACCTGTGGGATGGAAAGCAAGGAGACCAATTCATGTGAATAAAGTGAGAAATTGGTCTCACTGCTCTAGTCAAAGCCTTTGAAAGTGTGTGTATACTCAATTGTGTCTGACTCTTTGTGACCCCATGGACTATAGCCCGCCAGGCTCCTCCGTCCATGGGATTTCCCAGGCAAGAATACTGGAGAGGCTGCCATTTCCTTCTCTAGGGGATCTTCTAGAGACAGGATCAAACTCGTGTCTCTTGCATCTCCTGCACTGGCAGGTGGGTCCTTTACTACTGCTCCACCTTGGAACCCCGTGCACAGGTAACCCTAGACATATTTTAATGATGACTATTACGAAATCAAACAGCCCAAGGATGCCATAGTCAATTCACGACAGTAAGTTTTAAATTTTTCAGGGAAACGAAGAGATGTTCTCTGACAGATATACAAACTACCTGCTTGAGGTGGTTCCCAGTTTCAATGTTAGATTGTGTTAGATTCATTTTGATGATATCGTGTCTTTGTGAAACTGAGGATCCAGTAATTGCTATGAGCAAGTATCACATGAAAGTCAACACAGAATGTGGGACCGAAACTGAGGCTAATAATGTCTAATCTAATTCCAAAGTTTAAGAAGTTGCACAGCCCAATACGCACACGTATCTTGTTTGTATGTTTATTAGGTAAAAATGAACTGAAATTATGCTTTTTTTTCCCAATTTATATGTGGCTTTTAAATGGCCACTATGTTGTTAGGACATAAATACTTACTAAATTGTTTGGACCCAGCCACTTAGTGCAGCAGTTATATCATTTCTTTCGGCTGGGGAATACCATGAGGAAAAACTGCTGAGATACTAAGAGCACTGTGAATGGAAAAAGTTTTGAAACCTCTGATGTAAAGTTTTCGCAGCTGTTTCTCGTCCATCCCTCCCTTTCTTTCTCATGCACATAGGCAATATATGTTTAAAGGAATTTGTCCTCCTTCCATCAATAGATAATTGTTATCAGACATTATTGAGCATCAAATACATGCTAGGCACTGAGCTGTTTGTTTAGTTGCTCAGGCGTGTCCGGCTCTTGTGTGACCTCGTGGATTGTAGCCCCCCAGGCTCCTCTGTCCGTGGGATTCTCAAGGCAAGCATACTGGAGTGGGTTGCCATTTTCTTCTCTAGGGGATCTTCCTGACCCAGATCGAACCCATGTCTCCTGTGTCTCCTGCCGCTGGCCCGCGGATTCTTTTACCACTGAGCCACCACGGAAGCCCTGAGTTAGAGGCTAGGTATACAGTGTGAGTAGAACTGAGAGTCTCTGCTATCAGGAAACATAAGCTTTTGAGAGGCACAAGCAGCTGATGAACAAGCTAACAAACAAACGCAAAATACAAAGTGCTCTAAAAAAAAGAGTTATTCCTTAACAGCAGGGGCTCCCTTTCCCACTCTCCAGGCTACAGAATTATGCTTGGCTTCCCTCCAAAATCCCCGAGAGCTTCTGAAACCCCACATGCCCACCTGCCCACACTACTGCGGAGTCAGCAACATCATTATTAGCGCTCAGTATCAGCAGTGGCGTGAGCACAGATGCCGAGGAGAAAGGGCTCTGGGCAGCTACATCATATTGGGGCGAAGGGACAGGGGTGTGTGTGACAGACTTTGGAAAAGGCAAGAGAAAAGAAAATAGGACTATCCTCATGAGAACCACAGCCCCAGGCAGGGCCCCTGTGACTAGCATGATACTCTGCAAAGCCAGTAGTCCCAAAACATGCTGCGTTCCACCAGCAGCTTCTGAGAGCAGAGGAAGAGGAGGGAGCGTGGGGAGGATGCCACTGAAAAGAAATAGGGTGGATGTGGCATTCGGCCTGAATGAAGCACTCTTTTTCACTGATGCTCAGAGAAATAAAACTGTGCTCGGAGAATCTCCTGCCCAGTGTACACCTGGCTTCTTCTCCTTCCTCATTCTGTCAGAAAGGATGCCTGACAGAACGTGGTCCTGCCAACACACCCTTGACCTCATGCAGAGTTACCAGCAATGTCCTTGGTCTCAGCATAGGTGTATCTACACATCTCTCAAAGAAACCCCTCAAAATTTCAAGCAGCAAAGGAAATTTTGACTAGAACCAAATTCCCTTGTGAGAGAAAGAAAGCTGAACACCAGAGAATTGATGCTTTTGAACTGTGGCATGAGAGAAGACTCTTGAGAGTCCCCTGGACTGCAAGGAGACCCAACCAGTCACTCCTAAAAGAAATCAGTCCTGAGTGTTCATTGGAAGGACTGATGCTGAAGTTGAAGCTCCAATACTTTGGCCACCTGATGCAAAGAACTGACTCCTTGGAAAAGACCCTGATGCGGGGAAAGATTGA
This sequence comes from Capricornis sumatraensis, assembly GCF_032405125.1. Classification (NCBI taxonomy): domain Eukaryota; kingdom Metazoa; phylum Chordata; class Mammalia; order Artiodactyla; family Bovidae; genus Capricornis; species Capricornis sumatraensis. The sequence continues at coordinate 91,974,369 of NC_091077.1, forward strand.
AGGCAGGAGGAGAAGGGGACGACAGAGGATGAGATGGTTGGATGGCATCACCGACTTAATGGACGTGAGTTTGAGCGAGCTCCAGGAGTTGGTGATGAACAAGGAGGCCTGTCGTGCTGCAGTCCATGTGGTGGCGATAACTGAGTGACTGAACTGAACTGAAATTCCTTACCTCTATACATGCATCCTTCCTCAGAAGACATTGCAATTTATGTGAGAGAATTAGTGCCAGAACAAACAAGCTGTGAGAAAAGCAAATGGCGACACTGCCTCACCAAACAGAGTGAAGTTTCAGGACTAGGGGACGTCTGGTGGCTCAAACGGTAAAGAATCTGCCTGTAATGCAGGAGACATGGGTTTGATCGCTGGGTCAGGAAGTTCCCCCAGAGAAGGAAATGGCAACCCATCCAGTATTCTTGCCTGGAGAATTTCATGGACAGAGGAGCCTAGCAGGGCTACAGTCCATGGTCTCGCAAAGAGTCAGACATAGCTGAGCAACTAACACTTTCACTCTCAGGACTAGACTATCTGTCTTCCTCTTTAGATTTGTCTGATTCCAGGAATGCTTGGAGAAGTCAGTCATTCAGTGCCATCAAAGGAAGGACAGTACATTCTAAGTTATAATTTAGAGTCTATCAAGGGTTTTTTCCTTTTTTTTTTTTTTTTCTCTCTCTCTTGAGACTCCCCTTAAGAGAGGAACCAAGGTAAATGAAATTATTTCCTACCTGTGTTTAGCAAATGAGGGTTGTAGATTATCCCGGGCCATTGGACTCTGAGCTGTGCAACTCACAACATGCTTTCTCAGCAAGAGACTAGAGCAATTTGTCTTCTGTGGGGAAAAATGTAGAAATGGAAGGATGGGAGGCAGGAGGAGGGAATTTAAGAGGTGGTGTGATATTCAGCTACCTCAAGAGGTAGAGATAATGTTGCTTGTTGCTTCTGCTCTGCTGCAAGCACAGCTGTCATTATGAAGCAATTTGCTCATGAACCTTCTAGGTAGGAGTTGGGCTTATTCCCTCATGGACCCGTGGTGCGCAATCAAGTTGGCCATGTCTCTGCTGTTAGGTATTCTAAACTGTTGGGGAATCTTCTACACAGGCATTTTTTTTTTTTTTTCCCATCTGAATCAGAATATTCCTGCACCAGGAAATCAGGCTTTCCAAAGGAAAAGGGTAACATTAACCTTGAAGTGTTTGTTGTGTTTGTTTTTTTTTAAGAGAGAAAAGAGTGAAGCTTCTAAAAAGCATTCTCATGTTGCTCAGTACGATTTAGCACTTAATTGTATACTGTTTTGTTTTGTCCTCTGTTAGAACTACTGAAGGCTGGAGCTGGCCATGATCTTAGCCCTCATCTAGTCCAACCCCCTAATTTTAAGGATTTTAAAGAGAACACTATGGAAGAGTTTTTTGTTTGTGCATTGTTTTTTTAGCAGAGAAAATATCAGGAGCCAGATTTTTGGATTCCAGATTTTTGGATTTTTGACTCATTTGGCCGGTCTCAGGTGTTCTAGAAGACAGCAAATTTGAGATTGCAAACATGATTTTATCTTCATAACAATGTGCACGTATTTACTTCCAGTGAATTTTTGGATTTCCTTTCTTGATTTCTCTTATATGTCTAAGAAGAAGTTTTAAGAACAAGGCAAATACAAAGAATGGTATAAAGACTATGGCTAGTTTTCTTTTTAAAACTTAGTCCCAATAATAGCTAACATTATTTAATACTCATTCTATTCTATACCTTGAGGCTATAATGGACTTCCCTGGTGGCTCAGACGGGAAAGGGTCTGTCTACAATGCGGGAGACCCATGTTCGATCCCTGAGTGGGGAAGATCCTCTGGAGAAGGAAATGGCAATCCACTCCAGTATTATTCCCTGGAAAATCCCATGGACAGAGGAGGTTGGTAGGCTACAGTCCATGGAGTCACAAAGAGTCGGACACAACTGAGTAACTTCACTTCTGTTCTATATACCAGGGATGAACAGGCAGGGGAATGTACAGACGATCTCTCTGTGACCAAAGAGCTTCTAACTTAGCAGAGGAGAGATACTCCTCCACTTAACTGAGTCTTTTCTATGTGCTTAGACATACTGAAAGAGCTATAAAAGCATTATCTCATTAACCCAACAAAACACTGCAAAGTGAACAATAGTTCCTTTGTTGGCATCATTCCATCCTATAGATGAGAAAACCAAGGCGCCATGGCTTAAGGTCTGCAGGGTCTGGCCAGTGAAGATTGAGAGATGGGACTTGAACCAGGGAAGCTGAAGCCTGCCTTGGCTTGCTTAACCACTATGCTAAGTTGTCCTGATGAAATGGAACTGACAACATGGTGGAAAATGTACAAATGTCATTAGAGAAGCCCACAGTATTACCTTCTCCCTTTCGAAGAGCAGATTTGTAATTTAAGACTGTTAAAGCTCAACATTCAGAAAACGAAGATCATGGCATCCGGACCCATCATTCCATGGGAAATAGATGGGGAAACAGTGGAAACAGTGTCAGACTTTATTTTGGGGGGCTCCAAAATCACTGCAGATGGTGACTGCAGCCATGAAATTAAAAGACGCTTACTCCTTGGAAGGAAAGTTATGACCAACCTAGATAGCATATTCAAAAGTAGAGACATTAGTGGTCATGTATGGATGTGAGAGTTGGACTGTGAAGAAGGCTGAGCACCGAAGAATTGATGCGTTTGAACTGTGGTGTTGGAGAAGACTCTTGAGAGTCCCTTGGACTGCAAGGAGATCCAACCAGTCCATTCTAAAGGAGATCAGCCCTGGGATTTCTTTGGAAGGAATGATGCTAAAGCTGAAACTCCAGTACTTTGGACACCTCATGTGAAGAGTTGACTCATTGGAAAAGACTCTGATGCTGAAAAGGATTGGGGGCAGAAGGAGAAGGGGACGACCGAGGATGAGATGGCTGGATGGCATCACGGACTCGATGGACGTGAGTCTGAGTGAACTCCGGGAGTTGGTGATGGACAAGGTGGCCTGGCGTGCTGCGATTCATGAGGTCACAAAGAGTCGGACATGACTGAGCGACTGAACTGAACTGAACTGAATCCTAAATCATGGTCCCCTTCAATCTAGCTTGAAAGATTGAAGTAATATCTAATTTGAAATGAGAAAAATTACCAGAAAGGGTAATAACCCAGATCTAAAAGATATTTTATAATACTGGGACAAAACATCTCTCATTTAATTCATGCAGAGCAATCAAAAACTTATGTTGTCTTTTTCAATGGGCAGAACCTCATGGTGACTCATGCCTTTAGTTACTGGGTGGACTCTGCCCTCTGGCTCCTGCAGTTTAGGCAGCTCTTCTTCTTGTCTCTAGGTTGACAAAGATAAAGCATTTTTCTGTAAATCTTGCCTTGAACATGACAGTAGGGTCACTAGCCATCTCGAATTGGTCATTCTATGGTTTTCCAGTGGTCATGTATGGATGTGAGAGTTGGACTATAAAGAAAGCTGAGCACCAAAGAACTGATGCTTTTGAATTGTGGTGTTAGAGAAGACTCTTGAGAGTCCCTTGGACTGCAAGGAGATCCAACCAGTCCATCCTAGTGGAGATCAATCCTGAGTCTTCACTGGAAGGCCTGATGTTGAAGCTGACACTCCAATACTTTGGCCACCTGATGCAAAGAGCTGACTCATTGGAAAAAACCCTGATGCTGGGAAAGATTGAGGGCAGGAGGAGAAGGGTGAACAGAGGATGAGATGGTTGGATGGCATCACTGACTCGATGGACATGAGTTTGGGTAAACTATGGGAGTTGGTGATGGACAGGGAGGCCTGGCGTGCTGTAGTCCATGGGGTCGCGAAGAGTCGGACACAACTGAGCGACTGAACTGAACGGAACTGAGGTGTCCCCAAAATGCAGACTCGAGTGCTAAAACGCCAACAGTCCCAGGCATCTATCTCTTCCCACTTATGCTCCACTGGACATCTGAGTGCACAGGGAGCTTATGTAGCCCACGTGGGTGGGGCAATGTCCAGCTCTGCTCATTTCTGGGTGTTCATCTCTTGTCCGGATTGACTCTACTGCTGATCTGAGCTGGTGAAATCCGTGGTCCCAGTTCTCAACAGCAACAGCACACAGTGACAGCAGCCTGGTGAGCTCAGACGTCTCTCCCAAGGACAAGGCCTCTGCCTTGGCTCCCTCTGTAGTTTGCCTGAGAGCCCCCAGACATGGCTTTCATCTGAGCCTCCACTTCCTGTTGTGAAGGATTTTCTATGAGAAAGTTCCCCCTCTGGAATTCTAAATATGTACAGTGTCTCTCTACAGAGGCTTCCTTCTCAAGCTATGATCTCAGGTCACTAGCCCACCTACCACCAACAGAACTTGAAGCCTCGAGGTAGGCCTGTACACAAGGGTTTCATTTCCTACATTTGCCCGTTCTCTCTTCTCTGGAGCAATCCCCTCACTATCAGAAGGCCTTATACTTCCCCCTAATGGGAACTTTGCTTCCATGTTCTCTGTGTCTCTGCAGTGAAGTTGGCATGCGGAATAAAGCTTATGGAATTTAGAAAAACCTTCCACTTAAGAATCAAGTTTTGCCACTCTAAACTGAGCTATGGCCTCTATTCTCAGGGAATTCAGCTTCAAACTATAAATGCTATTGGTTCAATGGATGAGGAGTTACTAAGCAACTTGCTAAATACATCAGCGATACTTTCAAAAATATTAACCTCATTATACTTTTTTAGTTGTCTTAATTTGGCACTGGCTCCCTTACTTTTTTACTCTATTTTTTACTACTATGATAGCAAATGAATCTATGGCAACGTTGCCTTCACCAGAATGCACAGGAAGGAGACAGGAGGACAGAGGGGCCTCACGGTTCGAGGCTGACATTTAAAAGTTTGTCTTCCCCCCGCCCTGCCAGCAACAAACTACCCCACTAAAATAGCAAGTGAGAGATATCTCAGTGACTACTATTAAGAAAGGTTATATTTAAATTAATTTCCTAAAAAGGCTTTTTTTTTTTTTTTGGTCACAGGAAAAAAACCCTGAGTTTTATCTTCTAGTATAATAAGACTCTCTTTCCTTCCTGATCATTTCCAGACACAGTACTCTATCTTGTGGTGGGTTTTCCATGAGATATTTTACATAGAATCACAGACTAATTAGAACTGACTGGGTCCCAAGAGATCATCTAGTCCAGTCCTTTTAAACTATTTTAAGCCAGCAGAATTATGAATTTCCCCCGCAAAAGACATCTTGCTCCAAAATACCATATTCTAAAGGCAATGGTACTAACTCGGCAGAAACAGGATAGAGCACTCGCCCTAACCTACAGTGACGGCTGGTACTCAGGCAGTAGCATCCGAAAATGCCCTATTGTCAAGCACTACCGAGCCCTACCAAGGACAAGGAAACTCGGAATCAGAGGCCTCTCTCTCTCTGGGTCACACTGCAGGTTGGGTTTCCTGTCTCTTAGCATTATTTCATGCTAACACACATTCCGGCAAAGGTTTGCTAAGGTTGTTTTTGGTTTTGGTTTGGGGTTTTTGTTTTTTGCAATTATGCCAACTTACATGTCTAAGTTATTTTGGGAAATGATTTTTTGTTTTTAGCTTTTTACTGGTGATGTATCTTTAAGCTGTAAGTCAACAGAAGTGATCTCATTTTCAAAAATGCTACACTCTGAAAAGTTTCTAAAATCACAAAATACAGCTGTACTATTTACCAGCACCTCTTTGATTGGGAAGTTCAAGGACTCAGTTAAATCCTGAAAAAAGCCACATGCATCCTAAGGGAAATTTCAAGAGAACACCCTGTTCACGAAGGTGTTTCTTGCCCACTTCATCAAAGCATTATTTGATGTAAAGCAAGCAGAACTGGAGCTGGGGATTTAAGTCACATCAGGATAAAGAGAAGAATAGAATGGCAAGCATACTGTCCAGATCAAGAAAGGGGAGGGCCACCGTGTTTTCTTTTGTTTCTCTTACGAACCTGATTTCTGAAATTTGAACATCCAGTAAGTCTTTTTACACTCTGGAGGACCTGGTGTGGAGCTTTAAACTTCAGGAACTATGAGTTCTTCAAAGCCATGGAAGATTGATTTCATGTTTTTCTTTTACAGCATTTTGATGTGGACTTGGCAAAGAATGAGGTTCCTGTGCTAATTTCCTCTTGCTCTATGTAATTAGTCAGCATTTGAAATGAGGTAACAGGATATAATTGTCTACTGACCATTGCGAGCCCATTTGTTTATGACACACTCTCCCGGCTTTTAGATGTACAATATTATTACCCATCTCTTTATTTGTGTCGCTGTCTCTTTCCTCTTTTCTAATTTCTCTAGTTCTACTCCCTTCAGTCCCTGCTTCCTTTGTGGGCAATGCAAGAAGGCACTTTTCCTTCCAGCTGGCAAGGCATTAAGGAGGTCTGAAGGGGGTGTACGGAGGGACTTACACACTCCCCAGAGGCCAATTACACTTGGAATCCTCCTGATCGGCCCTGATCAGGGAGCAGGGCTACCCCCTCACAGCCTATTGTGCTAGCTCGGAGCCACCTGATCAGCCTGGTCCTACCCAGTATTTAAATTAGGGCATCGCCAATCCTGGACCCACGTCAGGGCCTCTAGGTAACACTGGGGAATAAATTAACATTCTGCTGTTGTTCCAAAGCCACATGGATACCATCGTTAGAAACCCATCAGCAATAACGGGGACTGTTATGAAAGTCTCAAGAAGAAGGTGGGGGGTGGGGAGGGGTGAAATAGCATCATGCAATTGTGTGCCATTGCCCTGGGTCTTAATGCAACAATTACCATGCTGCCTTTGTTAGCTCTGAGTGGAGGAGTGAGAACAGTTTGACATGGCATCATATTATGTGGCTAGTTACTAAGTTTATTGCATTTCTTTCAGGATTGCCAAATACAGGGAAGGAAGGGAAGGAGTGAGGGAAAGAGGAAAGAAAAGGTAAAAAAACCATATATGTGTGTGTGTATATATGTGTGTATATACACACACATATATGTATCCTTTGTTGTTCAGTATATACGCAGACAATTCGTGTGCTAGCTAGAGTTGTAATCCAAACCATTGAAAACCTAACGTAAGTGGTCAAGCTAGTTTGCAGGAACACTTGCATAGCAAAACAATGACAGAAAAGGAAGGCTCATGGAAAAGGACTAAGAGGAGAGTTAGCAGAAACCAAACCAACTGGCTGAGTAAGAATGTGAGAAAATATATGTTTCAATATCAGTGGCAATGTACTTTACAGAATTTCAGAAAGTAAGAAGGACTTTGAATTTATTGAGGACAAATCTTGGCAGGACATCATGATGAAATGCTTTCATTTTACAGCAAAAAATATATATATATATTGTGAGTTCCTGCATTCTTGTGTTTTTTCCCCCAAAGCAATTTGTGATATTGCTACTGAAAATTTGCAGTGAATTTCTACAATAAGTTTCATAGTCCTTTGCATTCAAAATACACAGCTATTATATACTTACATCTATCTATATATCAGCCATTTTACTTTCACTACTTTTATAACCTGTATTACACAGTGTTCTGAAATGAACATCAAAGAAGGAGGGAGTAAAACCATATCCTTTAAATAATTCAAACAGCTATTTAAATGAGGCAATAAAAATATTTTTAGGTGGAATGTATTGCCATTGTTCTCTCTTGAGAAACTATGTATATAATAATATAAAATACTCAGTTACTATTTTATAAATATATAAATCAGAAATGATGATTTTTCACTCTGCAATAAAAGGGCAATATACAGTTAATACAACTTCCAGAATTTTAGAAACATTTTTCAAAAATTCTTTGCTATTTTAAAAGTCTAAGTCATCAAATTTTATGCTGATTCCAAAGTATATTTTGTATCTTTTTTTTGAGAAAAGGATTTTTAATTGCATAATCATCTTAATTTTCATTATCATTCTGCATAGCCTAGATTAAGTAGGAATAGCAAATAAAACTGTGCCAATAAAAATATAAGAGAAATTACTTCAAAAGCAGTTTAAATCAAATTCAAATTTATGACATATAAAGAAATGCTAAACTCTGTGCATCTTAGTTCAAATTTCTGATCCAAAAGTATGTAGATATATTTTATCACAAATTATATCTTTAAAATAGTTATTTAATATGTAAAGAATTCAGATAAATTGATTTTGAAAATAGTATCTCAATAGATGAGTAGGCAAATATAGGCAAGGAAGTAACATAAATTAATAATAATCATGAAAATATTTCAGTCTTGTTAGTGATCACAGCAGGCTTCCCAGGTGGTTCAGTGGTAAAGAATCTGCCTGCCAAGCAAGAGAAGCAGGTTTGATCCCTGGGTTGGAAGATCCCCTAGAGAATGAAATGGCAACCCCCTCTAGTATTCTTGACTTGGAAATCCCATGGACAGAGAAGCTTGGAGGGCTACAGTCCACTGGGTTGCAAAGAGTTGGACACAACTTACAGACTGAATAGCAGCAGCAGCAGTGAACACAAAAATGTAAATACAATCAGGAAGATTCAACAATCAAATGTACAAAGACTTCAAAATGAAAATGCTAATGAAGCCATAGTGAATCAAGTATTAAATGGTGATAATGAGAGTCAATATTGCATTACTGGAAAGCAATTTGACAATCGATAGCACTGGCCTTAAAATGTTTCATACACTTAGCTAGTTTTGCTTCCTAGACTACATAGTAAGAAACCAACACAAAATTCAGGCAAAAATATATATTCAGTAATTTTTATTACATACTATTAATATAATAAAAATGTTATTATTGTGTGACAATACAATAGTGATTAAGTAAATTACACATTGTTAGATCTAATATTATGTAGCTATCAAGATCAACTGCCAAGAAATTTTTGTGGAATAGGAAAATGCTTATAATATAACCTGAAACACAAGATTCAAGCCTGGGTATACAGTGGAATCAGAGAAGGTGATGGCACCCCACTCCAGTACTCTTGCCTGGAAAATCCCATGGACGGAGGAGCCTGGTAGGCTGCGGTCCATGGGGTTGTGAAGAGTCAGACACGACTGAGCAACTTTCCTTTCACTTTTCACTTTCATGCATTGGAGAAGGAAATGGCCACCCCACTCCAGTGTTCTTGCCTGGAGAAGCCCAGGGACGGGGGAGCCTGGTAGGCTGCTGTCTATGGGGTCACACAGAGTCGGACACGACTGAAGTGACTTAGCAGCAGCAGCTGCAGCATACAGTGGAATTCCAACCATATTTTTAAAGTATATATACCTGTGGAACATTTGCTCTTAGAATTCAGCCCTCTTCCTGTGAGGAAGCTCAAGCAGTCTGATTCAAGCAATTTCATGTGTGCTAAGTTGCTTCAGTCGTATCTGACTCTTGTGACCCCATGGACTGTAGCCTGCCAGGCTCCTCTGTCCATGGGATTCTCTAGGCAGGAATACTGGAGTGGGTTGCCATGCCCTCCTCTTGGATATCTTTCCTATCCAGGGACTGAGCCTATGTCTCCTGCGGCTCCTGCATTGCAGGCAGATTCTTTTACTACTGAGCCACTGGGGAAGCCCCAAGCAACTCCATGGAGAGCCCCCCAAAGAGAAGATCCAATAGGTTCATTTGGGCTACGTCTTATGTAGCCATCTTGTCAAGACGCCAGATACGTAAGAAAAGCCATCTCAGACCTTTCAGACTGGCATATCTGCCAACAAAATATCACCCAGTGACCTCAGACAAGGGCATGTGTGAAGCAGAAGAAGTGCCCACTGAGCGCTGTCCGAGTTCCATATCCACACTATTTTGAGATATGAGAAATGGACTATTTCCTGCCATATCAGTAAACAAGGATGTCACAGTCATCAGGGATTTCAGCAGTCCCATGTGAGCTGGTAAGCCCTAAGGGCACTCAGTAAGGAGAAGAATATCTGTGATCCAGCAGCCAATCCCTGCCGTGAGCCCCAAGGGAGCTCAGGATGTGAAAAATACTGGATACTGACCCCAGAGAGCTGAGATGGATATGAAAGGAATACTTCCAGGGAGCCCAGACTCTTGCATCTTCCGGTACATAGAAAAGCACTAAATTTCTTAATGTAGGATATCTGGTTTTCTTTAATTAGCAATAATCTTTTGAGGTTCAGATTACCTTCCCTTCTATATAACCTGGCTCCTCCCCTCACCTCCTCAGAGCAGTTCTCTCAGGATTCGATTACTTGAGATGCTTGTCTCCCAGGCTTGAAGTCCTAAAAATTGCCACCAAATAAAACATAACTCTCAGGTTTTAGATTGTGAATATTTTTAGGTATTATATATGACAGAGATAATCAAATAATTGTTATGATGCATCTAGATGAAGATAAGTAGATAAGAATCTTAAGGAAATGATTGGAAGAAAATATTCTAAAACATTTATAGTGGTTGTCTTCGGTGGGTTGTTTATCAATAACTTTTAATATTTTTCTGTGCTCGCTAAGTTTCCAGTGGTAAACATGTAATACTTTTATTTCGAAAAATTTGAAAATCATTTTAAAAGTGAAAAATTCATTGATCATTATTGCTTAAAACAAAACATATCTTTAACATAGCATATCCAGAGAAATATGGCAAAGAGGCTTCGGATTAAATTACCTACTTGGGAATTAAATGGCCAAGTTATTTCATTTTTAAAGTAAAAACAATTTTCTTAAATTTTTGCTATTTAGACTAAATAGTCAAATTTGGAAAATAGCAAATGACTACTTTATACACGGGTAACGTTTAGCTCTGAGATCCTCACTGATGATACTGTACTCACATACCACAAACTGTTTTGAGGGATAGTGAACAACCTCATCCACTCATGAGTTCATGGACCTTTCTAGTTTTGTTCGTCAACTTCATTTTAAATTCCCAGGATCCGAATTAATTGCAGGTGTCTGTTTCCAACAGGAGAGCAGTCCTTAAATTATACATGTCAGGGCATCACTTACATCATGTCACATCCTGTTACGTTTCTTCCCACTATGAACTGGCATAACACAACACGACACGAGAGAAATGTATTGACATAGTGCAAGATGTCAAAAAATAAACACTAACTTTTCGCAGATAATATGGTGCAGTTATTTTGAGTTATCTTAATTCTTCTGAGCAACTCGGTTGACCTTATTAAACTTTGGTCTTAAAAAAGCTGATGGCAGAATTGTTTGTGCTTGATCCCCGGAGACTTCACCTTAAGTTTGGAGGTTCAAAACGTGAAGCGATAACATGGTGTAGGGGTTTCCCAGGTGGTGCTAGTGGTAAAGAACCTGCCTGCCAATGCAGGAGACATAAGAGACGTGGGTTCAGTCCCTGGGTTGGGAAGATCCCCTGGAGCAGGGCACAGCAACCCACTCCAGTGTTCTTGCCTGGAGAATCCCCATGGACAGGGGAGCCTTGCGGCTACAGTCCATAGAGTTGCAAAGAGTCGTTCGAGACTGAAGCAACTTAGCACAGCAATGTGTATAGGGGAGATGTTTACATTTAGTCAGATGGTATTTTTGCAAATGTTCCACCACAAATAACCTCAAACCATCAGAAAATGATGTTGAATGTTGACGCATAATGGAATAAGCTCATGGTTTCATGGGACAAGAACACTAGCACAGAAGGAATGGTTTTAATGTGCTGTACAACTAAGGGTCAGGATTTGCAAACCAAAATTCTAACAATGACAGAGGGATCAAAATAAACAAATGACAGAGAGAAGCTGAGCTAGATAGCAATGGATAGGGCAACGTGTGCCTCATACTCAGTGTTCAGCTCCAGCCAATTGTTGCCCTATGGAAAATGTGGGTCTAAAGTCCCAGGTCTTCCTGCTCTTCAGGAGAATATTTACATGACTGAAATATATTCTCTTTTAAATGTTGGCAACTAATTCATCGTCCCAAAATGTGAACAGGTTAAACAAAGCATATCTAGGTGCAGAAAGCTGTTCAAGATACAGGGCCCCCTCCAGAGTCTTAAATGGTAATATTCCCAATAATCATTGCATTCATGGTTGAATCAAAGAGCTCAAGTGCTGGATATTCAACCCTCTATGAGCTAGACAGGAGCACATCGTCAAGAGCAGATTTCTAATTTTTAACTAGGCTAATTTTGCTCCATGACTCTCAGTATCTTCAAGCCACCTTCAAGCCTGCTGCTGACATAGAATACTATTAACCACAGATAAAGCTCAAACTCTCTCAGTGAAGGGTAGATGCTTAACATGAAAGGAATTTTTATACTCACATGTTCCAAAATGTTACAAACCCAGAATTCCCAGCTAAGTCTATAGCAACCTTTCACCAACTCTGCTAAGGGGCACGGGGATAATAGACCCAGAAAGAGGGATGGATTGGCAATTTGAATTTATAAAAATTTTGAAATATAAATTGTTAATCCAGTTTTGTTACTTTCAAAGGTGGCACAGCTTTGTTGACTACTGATGAACTATTATATATCAAGTACTAGCAAGGGTTGAGCATATAAAAATGAGCAAAGCCTTGTCTAGTAGACCTGAAGAGTTCTGCAAACAAAGCATTATAATAGTACAACATGATTCTTGCTATAAAAGAGGAAAGAACAAAGTCACTCCCTAGAAGAGAGAGTGATCAAATCCAACTGGGAATGGAAGAACGCTTTGCCAAAGAGGAGACACTTGAGCAGATCTGAGCCCGAGGACTGAAACAGCGGGGCCAACAAAGAGAACGACACATAATTAAATAGAGAGAGAGGATAGGTCGTGGGGCTCAAGGAGACTGGAAAGGAGAAAGCAGTAAATTACAGGTCATCCTAAGAATTTGGGCTTAATATTTGTCAGTGAAAAATTATTAAAGGCTTTTAAGCAGAAAAGTACAAGTAGATCAAATCTTTCTTTTAGAAAAATCACTGAGAACAACATTAGGGCTAGAAGAGGGGGTGACTCAGAGACTGGGAAATGAGCTAAGAAACTATTTCAATAATCCATGAAAGAATCACGAAGGCTTAATATTTTTAATAAGCAAAACTAAGAAAAGGAAAATAATTCCTAGCACATTATATAAAGTATAATAAACATAACTGTACTTTGTTTTACTGTTTTTTTTAACTTCTTAAGCCAGAATAATCAAGGATATTGTGTCTAAATTGCCACAAACAGCAACATTAGCAGAACTTAAGTTCATAAACAATCATCAATGACTAAAATCACGTATCAGTAAAAATCTAGGTTAAGGAAGAAAAATAACAACTTTAAATCTCAAACTAATTTTTGTGTCAGATTCTCTTGATGCTTATTCAAAGGAGAAGTTATTTGATTAAATGAAGTTTAATTTCTTTACTAGAATTGGTGGAGCATAGAAGTGTTATGGTGTTTGCCTTAGTCTGAGTTCCCTGAGAGCAGAGTCAGAGGGCTCATAGACTCCTATTTTATCAGGGAGAGCAACTCTGGGAGCAGGCGTGAGGATTGAGCGGGGTGACAGGGAAGGAGAAAAAGCCCTAGTGAAGACTTGAGGATACATTCCAGGTTCAGCACCGCTAAGTACAAGTTGAGTGCTCCATATCCCAGAGTTCTATACCTAATTAAGGGGAAATTTTACACCAGTTCTCACCTTCCATGGGTTTTAAACCAGGCTTGGTGGTGTCTTAGTTGCTAGGTCACATCCAACTCTTTCGACCCTGTGGACTGTAGCCTGCCAGGTTCCTCTGTCCATGGGATTCTCCAGGCAAGAATCCTGGAGTGGGTTAGCCCTTTCCTTCTCCAGAGGATCTTCCCAACCCAGGGACTGAACCCGGATCTCCTGCATTGCAGGGAGATTCTTAACCAACTGAGCTATGAGGGAAGCCTGGCTTAATATCACGCAATTAACTCCCTACACATTTCCCAGTTGCCCATGTATAACTCCCGGCAGGTCATTGACCGAGGAACTCCTGGCAGTGAAAGACCAAACAGGTCATTCCCTTCACCACATCTGGCAGTCCACACCTATGTGCAAGGCGAGAGGCCCAACCTCTCAGACTGACCTCGCTTGTCAGACTGCACTTGGGTGGCATCTCTCAGAGCCCACTCAGGGCTGCCCGCTGCTGCGGAGGTTGGTACAAGATAAGTGAGACCATCGGCACGTCAATGGGAGCCCACCAGGTACATGATGCTGAGCCTGACTTCTGAAACAAACTTATACAATCAAAATAATTTGTGATGATGAAAACAACCTGCATTAATTACTCTATCATCAGAACTTTTCACTAAGAATTTATCTTGAGATGAAAGGTGTAAACATAAGTACAATTATTTAAGTTACTGTAGTTCTCACCCACTCAATATGCTTTTGATCTTAACCATGCCATCTGCCAGCACGTCAATTCATTTTGTACTCTAATTCTGTGATCCTGCCACACTTCCAGGTCTCTAACTTCCCTCATGTCCTCCTCCCTTCCCACCTGGGATTCCACGCCTCATTGTTATAATTATTCACCTGCAGATATCAGCTCCCTCACCTTTCTCTCCAGAGCCTTGTGAAAACAACAGAAGAAATCAGAAGAGGATTTCAACAAACCCTCCTGCCAACACCCTCACACCTTCCTGCAGCTGGTGCACTTCTGCTTCTGGGTGGCTTCCCTGTTCCTGTAAGTAGCCTGCCCTTCCATCTCTTCGTTGATTCCTTCTCCTCTTGCTTACTAAGAGACATTGCTCCGGTATTTGTCTTCTCTTTCTCCTCTGTCATCAATTTTCCTTCTCTACTGGATCCATGTATGGCAGGCAGAGATACTAGAACATTCTGTTCTTTAAAATACTGGGGTTTCCCATGTGGCTCAGGGGGTAAAGTCTCTGCCTGCAGTGCAAGAGACCTGGATTCAATCCTGGGGTCAGGAAGATCTCCTGGAGAAGGAAATGGCCACCCCCTCCAGGACTCCTGCCTGGAGGATTCCATGGACAGAGAAGCCTGGCAGGCTATAGGCCATGGGGTCGCAAAGAGTCTGACACCACTGAGCAACTAACACACACAACCACATCTATCCTGGGAGATCATAGCCTGCCAGCTAACCAGCCATTTCTCTGCTCCCCTTCACAGTATTCCTCTTCAGCTTCTCCCTTGAACCTCCTCCCATACGACTTTTATTCCCACTTCTTCATTAACCCTTCACTTGTCAAGGTTGTTAATGATTTTCACACTGATGAAGGCAATGGTTATTTGCCAGTTCTCATTTTAAACAACAACAGCATTTGATACAGAGGATTATTTTTGCTTTTCAAGCTTTTTCCCCCAAAATTGTTTCTAAATATTCCCTCTAAATTTTCTTTCTTTCTATCTGTTCCTCCTCATTCTCCTTGTTGATGTTTCTACATCTCCCCAAACTCTAAACGTGAGAGCCTTGAGCCTCAAGTTTGTGAATTCTTCTCTCTACATACACTCGGGCTTTAAATAACCTCCTCCAAGTCCTTGCGGCTATAAATATTATCTAGTCCCTGAATACCATCTAATCCATACCCTCTCTAAACCATCTAAATTTCAGTGCCCAAACTTGCTTCTTCTCACACATTAAAATCTTAGAATCTCATATGAATTCTCTTCCTTTCACTCCAGTACTCAAACTCTTATCAAGTTCTTTTTAGACCCTTATTTGCCATAGTAATAATGATTATAAACTAAGACATACATATGCAATGCCTGGAATACATTTCATTATTTCTGTTCCTACTATCCTCACGCTTATTTAGGACCGATTGTAATGAATTACTAAAAGAACTTTATTTCCTCCAGTTTTCATTCCCTATTTGCTTCTAATTCACTCTCCCATATACTGTAAAATAAATGTTTTGATTCTTGCTATAGTTTTCAAATGTTCATTATCATTAATATTAACTATTGATGGGCCAGAGATGCATGTATGCTCCCAATTTACAGTCTAGGTATCACTGATGCTTTACTTTTCTTATGAGTCATGAACCACTGATTGCAAATACAAAAATAACCAGCTTGGAGGTCTCCTGGTTACCTCCATATTGGTCAGGGAATTTTAGGGTAGGCTACAGTAGCAGTCAATTCCAAAATGCTAGTGCTTTCAAGCAAAAATTAGAATTTTAGATATGCCCCTATGAACTTGGTGACATCCCAGTACTTAAAAACTCTTCTGATGAGATCAACAGTGATATTAACAAATCTGATCTTTAGATGTCACCTAATGAAATGTGTTAACATATGCAAGATCTGCAAATTTAGTTTACAAATACTTCCCACATGATTGAGACATGATGTTACAAAATCAGGCAAAAACAGGCCAGTGGATTTTAATAAAGCAGAGTACAAAAAGGTTCATTAACATCATTTCAGATTCCTCACTACAACACTTTAAGAAACTATCAGACTTCCCTGGCCGTTCAGTGGTAAAGAATCTGCCTGCCAACGCAGGGGACACAGGTTCAATCCTTGGTCAGGGAAGAGCCCACATATTTCGGGGCAACTAAGCCCGTGAACACAATTACCCAGCCCAAGCTTTAGAGCCCGAGAGCCCCTGCTACTGAAGCCGGTGCGCCCTAGAGATTGTGCTCCACAACAAAAGCAGCCTCTGCTGCACCCCTGGAGAGTATCCCTGATTCGCCGCAACTAGAGAAAAGCCACATGCCGCAACAAAGACCCAGAGCAACCAAAAATACATTAATTTAAAACAGAAAAAGGCTACCACTTGTCAAGGTCAAAGGGGAATAGTGACAAGTCACCAAAAGGCTGTTAAATACTCCTGCCTTTCCCAACTGCATATCTAAGGTCAGACTTATTTCACGTACTTTAACCAAAACAGCATATCACAGCAGTGTGAATGTAGAAGCAGACAAAAATTCAGCAATTTCCTGTGAAGTCTGACATTAAAGAGATCTGGAAAACTGCAAACTCTGCCTCTCTTCTCACTAAATTTTGAAGAAGTTTGGAAAAGATACTTATTTTTCACAAAATACATGGTACTTTTAACATATATTGGTTTACTACTATTTCATTACTAATTTTTTAAATTTCTCTATTTTAATCTCCACTATAGTCTTAATAGATACAACTCACATCAAAAAGCTAGTTAGCATTCTCACCACTTAATAGTGTAAAGGAGGCCCGACACTGAAAAGTCTAAAAATAATTGATCTAAGCCTCGGACTTCATTTTCTTCCTGTCTATTTTTGTCCCTGTGTCTTCTTTATTGTTGCTTAAAATTAAATTTTTCCTGTCAGTATATTAAATACTGTTTATTTTTTGTCTGTTTCTTCATAGTCCAGTCATTTTATTAAGCTCTGTCTTAATTCTAATGGTTTTTCAATCAATTCTTGTGCTCTTTAGGTATGCAGTGACATCCTGGAAACTATGAAAACTGAATCTCCTTTCTAAATTAGAGCTCCATTCTTATTTCACAAATAACATTTACTATTTCAAAAATAATATTAATAGCAAGGTAGCAATCATTTATTCCTAATTTTATTAAGAATATCTCCAGTGAATCTCCACAAAGTAAGATGGTGACAGTTGTTAATGGAGAGTATGTTTCTGATCCTGGTATGATAAGAATTTGATCAGAAAAGATTTTGTATTTAGATTCTTTGGGGGTTTGGTAAGCAGAAGTGTGGCCCCCCAAAATGTCCACATTCTAATTCTCAAAAACCTGTTACAATGTTACCTTACATGGTGAAACATACTTGGCAGATGTGACTAAGGGCCTTGACATGGGGAAACTCTCCCACATTGTCCACGCGGCCTCGGTGTAACTCACAAGGGGCCATATAAGAGGAAAGCAAGAAGGTCAGAGTCAGTAAAGACGTGATGACAGAAGTTGGAAGGATAAGAGTAAGGGGACATGAGCCAAGGATAGCAGGTGGCCTCTACAGGCTGGAAAGGCCTACAAATGGATTCTTCCCTAGAGCCTTCAGAAGGAATGTAGCCCTGTCAACACTGTGATTTTAGGGCTCCTGATCTCCCAGACTGTAAGATGATAAATCTGTGTTACTTCAAGACACACTGAGTTTGTGGTCATTTGTGACAAAAGAAATAGGAAACTAATGTATTGAGCATCACTCATAATGATCGTATTACTTTTATTCTGCAACCTATGACATAATGTTCAAATTAATATGTCCAACCATAATGCATGGTTATTTTATCTGAGGATGAAAAAACTAGTTTTGCTTATGGTGTTTCATTATTTGGATGAAACATTTTTTTTTAATGTTTAAAGAAACGTATTTTTAATTTTCTGATATTTATTCAGTATATTTGCATCCATGTATTACAGTAATGCCATTGTGTGTGTGCCGTAGTTTTCACCGCTGTGTTAGCTTTGCCACACTTTGTTATAAAAGTATACTAGCTTCATAAAATGATTTGAAATGTCCTTTTTATGCTCTCAATCTACTTAAACACTGATAGGAATTTTTAGTCAGTGCAACTTTGAACACACAAAAGTTAAACTTGAATTTACTTTTTATTTTTTTTCACCAGTGGTAGGGCTACTTAAGGTTAAATTTTCCACCTCTTTTCAGACCAATTTTGATAACTAATACCTTGTCAGGAATGTATGTATTTCATCGAGATGTTTAGGTTTATTAGCATAGAGTGGTGTGCCAGATTTTCTTAAAATGTTTAAACTCTGTCATTTGATATATCACTCCTTATAAACTATAAATATCTACATTTAACATTCCACATTTATTTTGCTCTTGTTTGGATACGCCAGAAGCTTTATTCTTTATTCTGCTTTTGTTGTTTCCTAAATAATAAATAAATCAGTGATTGAACCATATTCTATCTCCCGAGTTTCTTATGTTTGCTTTGTTGTTTTTCTTCAAACTTTTTTGGTTAAATATTGATTTTCAATCTCTGTTGTTTAATAAATAAGAATTCCAGGCTATAAATTTGTCTTCAGACCATGACTTTGGAAATATCACACTGGTTTTAATTTAGAAAGTGCTCCTTATCTCTCTAAATATGCTATATCTAAAATCTGTAGTGTTAATTTAATCCAAGAACTCTTTGGCAAAATGCTTTATTTTGCTTTTAATATCCAACTAGTGTGAATTTTTTGTTTAGATGTGCAATTAAGTTTTTATTTTATTGCAATGTCTTTAAAAATGTAGCTTACTCCAGTTTCTACTCCTTGTTTTTAATTACGATTTTAAGGGTGTGTGTTTAGCATATGATCATTTTGTAAATGTTTCTGAGGTATTTGAAAAGGAAATATTGTTTCTGTAGAATATAGAGCTTTTATATAGGTACAATGACATTTTACAAAGTTTTTAGTATAAATATATATAACATGCCATATATCATTTGCAAAAATATAAATATAACTATGCTAACTCTATTTTTCAAATTCTTTCAGGCCTCATTTATTTTTTACTTTTGATCTGTCAAAGACTAAGAAGAGTAGGTGATAAGCATCCCATTACAATTGTGTTTCTGTCAGTGTCTCCATGTATTTCTAACAGTTTATGCCACAGATAATTTATCTTTTCAGTTACATAATGTTTCATGATATTATAGCTTTACTGATATTATACCTTTACTTTATATATTAGCTTTTTTAATATAAAAACATGACATTATATGTTTCTTACTGGTGAACTGTATTTTGTATTGAAGTGATACTGCTTTGTCTGGGTTTGTTTTTTCTTGGGTGTTTTGTGGGGTTCTTTTGGTAAGTCTGATGTATCTGTCTTTAACTTTATATTTAACACTCTCTTTCATGTTGTTTTAGAGATATAGTCCAAAGAGATTTGGAGAAGTCTTTAGCCAGCCTAAATTTTGTTTTATTAAAGTAACATGATTTTCCTGCTAACATTTCTGATAATTTTGCTGTATTTTTAGAATATAATGATTTCACCAAAATGTGTATAGTGAGATTAATATTTCTTAGATTTCATGAGCTATTTCTACATTTTAAAAGTCAGATCCACCTTCTGGTAGGGACTCTTATTCTGTTATATCTTTGCTTATTCATTGTGTGTGTCAGTCACTCTGCTGCTGCTGCTGCGTCGCTTCAGTCGTGCCCGACTCTGTGCGACCCCCTAGACGGCAGCCCACCAGGTTTCTCTGTCCATGAGATTCTCCAGGCAAGAATACTGGAGCGGGTTGCCCTTCCCTTCTCCAGGGAATCTTCCCCAGCCCAGGGACTGAACCCGGGTCTCCTGGGTTGCAGACAAATCCTTTACCATCTGAGCCACCAGGGAAGTCCTTGCTCATTACTTTTGTTCATCTACTGTTCTCACTTTCCATATATGTAGATTGGATCATATAGCTCTATCCATATTAGTAAATTTATTATTTTCAATTATTAATACTTTTGTGAAAGTATAATGTCTTATCACATCTACTTTTTGTCTTGTTAGTTTGGTTTTCTGTCAGTTTTTACGGCATGACTCCCTGGGAGTCACTAATCTAAGAGCTGTATTTATCACACCTACATAATATTTCTGTGTCTCAATTTTATCTTCATAATTGCTTGTTACAATCTAAAGAATGTTTCTTAAATCTCACTGGAAAGATGAATCAGATTTTCTAAATTTTTTCTGTGTTTCTGAAAACAGATGTACTGCAGAGAACATATCCTCTGTCCTCTGAGTCTACTGGGCAGTTTCCTGCTTTTGAGCTCATGTAACTGCCTATTATATTATTGCCTCAGACAGTAATCCATTCATACCAGCCTTCTGAGGGAAGGGGCCCCAGTTCATGGTCTTGTGTATGATGTGGCCACCCTTCTCGCAGACTGACTCATTGTTTAGGACTCTGAAAGGTGAAAAATAATAAGTAGGGCAGACCTGGTATATGGTAATACCAGACCAAGACAATAAAATGTTGAAATGAATGGAAATAATGTGTCATACTGTGCATACAGTAAGATGCGTACACACATCTCTTTCCCTGCTCACCTATGTAAAGTCCTTGGAAACACAGAAATTAGACTTCTAAAATATATTAATACACATCAGTGAAAATGAAAGTGGCATGAGTTGACTAGAATATTTCAGAAATTACTGAAAAAACAGACCATAATCAATTATATAAGCAAAAAAAAGGAAAGCAATCCCAGGGGTGCTCTGGGCTCAACAAGAAAGGTATACATAAAATCATTAAGCTGATTGCCCATTGTTCAGAATAGGAGGCAACAGAGGTATTTTCCTAGAAGCTGCAGCTGATGCAATAAATACTAAATCTTAGGTCTGAAAGGCAATGTTTTAGCAGATAGCTAGCAAAGTCAGGAAGAATAGGAATCCCTAGTTCCTAGAAGAGTCTGCCCACTGCATGCAACAGTCTGTATGGTATCTCCCTCAGAAAGACCAGAGACAATCTACAGATCATGAACAAAATATTCAAAGAGGCAGAAAAAAATAATTGAGAAACTTATCAGGCTGATAAAGACAACACTATCATGAAATAAAGAATTAACAGCTGAGAATTTAAAGTGTGCCTAGCAGAGCAAACATTTAAAGTACATGTACTGGATGTACCTAGAGATCTTTACAAGGATATTTCATACATAAAATAGGAACAATTAATGATCTTAAAACTTTAAATATGATTATCAAAAAATTTAAGTAGCAATTTTGAAAGCGAAATGGAATGAAAACAAAGAATGACTCCTCAAACTGAAAGAGGAACCTAATAATTCTTCCAAAACATGATACAAATGAATAAATCATTGATAACATTATAAATTTGACATACTGATAATAGAAGTATAAACTCCAACATCCATTACACTAGATTTACAGAAAGAGTAGTAAGCACAAGGAAAAGAAGAAAATAATCAAGAAAATTACAGAAGAAAATTTCCCAGAGCTAATAGATGCATGACTTTGAGCATAACTAGGGCTCAAAAGAATCAAAGAAAAAACATACTCTTAAAGATAAATTGTATTAGAATTTCAAAACTCCAAAGAAAAGGAAAATCCTAAAGTTTTCATGGAGAAATAAACAGGTGACCTATGAAGAAATGAGACATATTTGTACCAGATTTCTCAGCAACAACTCATTCTAGAAGACAATGGAGCAATGCTGTCAGAGAACCAGATCATTTCTTTAAAATCTAATTCTTGACCCAGCTAAAGTTATAATCAATTATAAGGAGACAATAGCGGCATATTTGGGCTTCCCTGGCAGCTCAGTGGTGAAGAATACGCCTGCAATGCTGGAGACATGGGTTCTATCCCTGGGTTGGGAAGATCCCCTGGAGAAGAAAATGGCTACCCACTCCAGTATCCTTGCCTATGAAATCCCATGGACAGAGGAGCCTGGTGGGCTACAGTCCATTGGGTCACAAAAAAAGTTGGATATGAGACTCAGCAACTAAAACAGCAAGGGCATATTCAGAAAAGCAAAGACTCAAAAATTTTACCACTTTCACATTCTTTCTAAAAGTAACTAATTAAGAATATCCTATTTTATATCAATGAAAACTTCAGTGAAATGGATTACCAAGTGACCTAAAATATTTCAAGAAGTAGTGAAAATCTGAACAGGATAATTATGGTAGAAGGAAATTTTAAAGTTTATGCCTGAAAGATATCAAACCCAGATGATTTTATGGAAAAGCCATAGTGAACAGTTCCCAGAACAAATAATCCTCATAAGCATGGAAAACTAGGGAAATGTGGAAATCTGCCCTACATATTCTCAAAGGCTAGCAAAATTCTGATAGAGAAAATTGGACAAAGATAAGACAAAATAAAATTATAGTCCAATTTTTCTTATTATATAAATTCAAGATACTGTTAATAAATGAATCCCATAGTCCAGCCACAAAATAAAATAGTTATCAAATATACTATCATAGAAATGAAAGGCTGATGTAACCCTAGGAAATTTATTACAGTAATTCAGTATAAGAAGTAGATTAAAGAAAGAAAATGATATTGTAACCCCAATAGATGCCAAGAATTTTTAATAAAATTCAACCCCTATTACTGATTTAAAGTGGTAATTAAATGCTTCTGCCACACTAAACCCTATCATCCCCAATGAAAATAATAAGTCTATTTTTATTGGGGCATTACCTACCATGACCCCCACCTAGAGAGGATAGCCACTACTGATTTTCTAAGGATTTTAGTAATCCTTCATCAGTGTATTGCTCAATGTCTAAATAAAAAGAATGTTCTCTGGGCCTTCTTGAGAAACATAATTAAAGAATGAGTAAGCAGGTTATACATACTACAACATTTCTAACTAAATAATTTAATTTCTTCTTTCATATAATAAACAATTTCTGATTTCTCAACTGCATTTTATGCAGGCCACCACAAAGGATAGATTTAACTTATCAGAGTAATAAGCCTTTAGAAACATTCCTTGCCTCATTGCATATGTTGACTGAAAGAAAAAGCATAATCTAAACAGTTAAGAATTATGATTTCTAGGTCTTATGTGCTTTGTTTTGTGGTTATTTGGTACCATCCTATAACTAGAAGCTAAGCTGTACTGAGACTTTCCTGGTGGTTCAGTGGTTGACTCATGCTTCCAATACAGGGGGTATGGGTTTGATCACTGGTTGGGAAACTAAGATCCAACATTCTGTGTGACACTGCTGGAGAAAGCTGCCTTGAGAACATCTCCTTACCCTTAAACATTTGCATCTCTGATAATATTTAGAATACTAGTTTATATATACCAGAGGTTAATAATTATTTTTATATTAACATTAATAAATAAAAGTTTGATCCACATCTTAAACATAGAAACAACTTAAGAGATTTAAAAAACAAATATTTCAATGAAAAAGTTTTGTGTATTTAAAAATTGTGTGTATTTAACTTTATTTTAACCCAACAGACAAATGGGGAGGAATTTATTTTTCTTAATTAATTACATTTTTAGACCTAAGTCAACCTTTTCTCTGCACCTTGGGACATTCCCATTTTCCAGCAAGCTAAGCTCTTTGTCATTGTACTAGCTGTTTTTTTATAAGAACCATAACATATAAAAAAGAGATAGACAGTGGAACTCTAGACACCTGGAAAAGGTAATGCCTAAATCCTCAATATCCACAATTATAAGCTGTATAGCTGCCATTGCAGAAAAGTACATTTTCCATTATCAGAAATAATGAACCAGATTTCCCCAGTAGCCACTCAACTGTAGTAACACATTTGGGGCTTTCTGGTAGAAATTAACAAACCCAGTAATACTCCAGTGGCCTAGAATCTTTAATCAGTATCCCCAAACACTTCACGGACACTGAGAGGACACAGTAGCACTACGGGGAAAAAAGCAGCCCATAACAACAGCTTTTTATCTCAATCATCCAACAAATGGTTTAGTCTCTCCTTATACAATTTGAGCGAGTTAGACTTTTTTATCCTTGGTGCTATGATCATCACAGGTTCTGACAAGTTATTGGAGGACTGGGAACCGATAGGTATTTAAAAACCTTCCCTGTGCCCAGTAGCTCAAGTTCCCTGTATGTAATGAGTCTTCACTTTAGTGGAGCCAACTTATGTGTCAGCGGCCACCCACCCAGCTATGGTGTATCAAATGCTAATGGAAAATCATAATAAGCCTTTGAATGGGCTAGAGCTCAGCAGATAAGAAATCATTGTATATTTAGAGTCATTTTACAAACTGCCTCTATCTGCAGAAAATTAGGCTTGCACTTTCCTTTCTACCATGCCATTTTTTTTTAACTTCGTTTCAAAGTCACAGGGCAAAATCTGATTCATACCATTAATGTCTCTTTGTTCTTGGTTCTACTGCTTCCACAAAAATGCTGTAGGCTGTTCACTAGAATGACTAATTTACTGGAGAAGTTATCAGAGTCCATTCAGTTGCAACCATAAAATAATTCAAGTAAGACAATGGCGCCTGCTAGCACTCCATGGGGAAGGTTTGTCCATGCAATTATTTGATTCACCCCAACATATTCATCCATGAAGTTAAAAGTCTCATCTAGAATGTCCTGTTCATAATCAGTTTGTCATTCTTGTCATAAATAAGGAAATTAAAACAGGTTTTTTCAAGGCAAAACAAAGTCAAAACATGTTTTACACCACTCAACTCAATGTTGCCTCACAAAATTTGAACATTTTAAATACTATTTATATTATAATATTTAGAAACAAAATTGCCTTCCCTTAGTTTCAGAAGTTTTTGTTGTATGGCTGTGGTAAGTGTGGAATATTCAAGAACCCATGTATATACACTGGGTTTGCCATTTTTAATTTTTTTAAAATGTTACTCATCATGAGCATATAAGAAATATCAATAAACTTAGGCTTAGAATAGAAATATAATAAAATTATAGAAATTGTCATTTTGCCATTACGAAAACAGTGCCAAGTCACCCAGATGCATGTACTTCCAATGGGTTCTGCCAGACAAACTGTATATTACAGTAACTCATGCTATACCAATTGGGATTTTCTTCTTGTACTGAAATCTCAAATATTTTATAACTGATTTTATCCATAGTGAAACAGAGAAAATTTTGTCTTCATGCAGCCAGCCATTCAATATTCAGAGTATTGTTTCCCTATAGTATTAAAAGTAAAGGAATTAGATTATCATAAATGGTAATTTTTGTTGTTGTTAGAGGCTAAGTCATGCTTGACTCTTTTGCAACCTCATGAGCTGTAGTCCACAAGGCTCCTCTGCCTATGGGATTTCCCAGGCAAGGATACTGGAGTGCATTGCCATTTTCTTCTCCAGGAGATTCTTCCTGACCAACCCAGGGAGCAGACCCGTGTCTCCTGCCCTGGCAGGCAGATTCCTTACCACGGAGCCACAGGGAAGGCCCTATAAACCATAGCAGTAGTTTTCAGAACATTAAGATTTTCAGCCTATATCTTTCCAGAAAATTGCTATTTAGAACCAAATGAAGTAAAGACAAAATAGAAGACCAGAATGCAGATAAATATAGTAGAAGAATATAAAGACTAGAAAGGTGACAGAATACCCTGCTTCCTGCTTCAAAACTTTCAGGATTGTTTATGTTGTCCCTGCTCTTAGTGGAACAGGGCCTGTGCATACAGGATTGGGATGGATTGAATAGAAACACTGGGAAGGGCTCAGAAATGTCAGCCCAAAGTCAAGAAAATATGATTCCATAAAATGCCCTCATGCCCTTGGTCAAGCCCCTAGTCCAACCTAGCCCTTAGTCTTCTGCCACCTCACCTATTCTTTGTAAAAAAAAATATCAAACTATTTTAAATTCCCTAAACATGACAGGCCTTCTCACATCCCCTTGCCTTTAGGAATAATGTTTCCTCTTCCCTGCT
This sequence comes from Capricornis sumatraensis, assembly GCF_032405125.1. Classification (NCBI taxonomy): domain Eukaryota; kingdom Metazoa; phylum Chordata; class Mammalia; order Artiodactyla; family Bovidae; genus Capricornis; species Capricornis sumatraensis. The sequence goes on from NC_091077.1 coordinate 92,000,553, forward strand.
TCTATAAATTCCTGTTTGACTACGTTTTAGCCCAAATATAACTTCCTCTGGGAATCTTTCTCTTACTGCCCCAGAAAACCTAGATTCTCTTTCCTTTATGTTCCCACCATGTGTTATACAAGGTACATTATTAGAAATGTTCTCATTTTACTCGTTTTACCATAATTGTGTGCATATATTCCTCCCCACTAAACACTTTTTTTTTGAGAACAAGAATTATATTTGATTCATTTTCATATTCCTAACATTTATTATAGTGCCTGGCATACTGTAGATGATCAATAGCTTTTTCAAAAAGAATAAAAGGAGGGAATTAAAATAACAGCATTATGAATTCTGCCTAAAATCTCATGAAAAATGTTTTGAAGTGGGAAATAAGAAAGGATATATAAATAGTGTTTTTATGAGTATTTCTAAGTGAGAACTTCAAAACGGCAACTCTAGAAACAATTGTCGTCATGAGACCAAATTCAGTACACGCGGACGGTACAAAGATAGAAGGAAAGCGGACTCAATACTGACCCATAGGAGCTCTACTTGTTATAAATTTTACAGGTGAGGAAAGGAGAAAGAGTCAACCGTACAGGTAAGAATGAATCTGGGGGAGTGTACTGGACGCCAAGTGGAGAGTCCATTGAGAGGGAAGGAATGGTCATCTTAGTGAAATTCTGCTATGAAGCAAGGCAAAATTAGACATGAACACGTACCCTGGATTGGACAACATGGAGGCTTCTGGTAAGCTCGACAAGAGCAGTGTGCTTTCAGTAGTTGGATAAAAACCCTACTAGGCAACCCATTCCAGTACTCTTGCCTGGAGAATCCCATGGATGGAGGAGCCTGGTAGGCTACAGTCCACGGGGTTGCAAAGAGTTGGACACGACTGAGCGACTTCACAGTGTAGATTAGGGGTTGAGCGTGAGGAAGTGCAAACAACATCCACAGTCACAGTTTGAGAAGCCTGGCTGAGTAAAAAGAAAGGGAAGTGGAAAGGGGTTAGCTGATAGGGATGTGGAGTCAAGAAAGAATAGCTTTTAGCATGGAAGATATAATTGATCAATTCGAGAGGGAAAGATTGAGATATCCCTTCTCTCCCACAACGTCAGAGAGAAAAAACTACAAGCATTTGGGAGGTGAGAGGATCCAGAGCACAGTGAGAGGTTGTGGCCCTTCCTAGTTCAGAGGGGGCTCACTTTATTCAGGAGAGAGGGAAGAAGCAACAGGTGGGTGTGGAAACAAGTAGGTTCCTAGATGTGGTCGATGAAAGCTAATTTCATGCCAAAGCTCATAGAATCACATTCTTTAGGTCATGTTGAAAGAGCACAGTTTACATCTCCGTCAGTCAGGATAAACCATGTTGGCACCCCACTCCAGTACTCTTGCCTGGAAAATCCCACGGACGGAAAAGCCTGGTAGGCTATAGTCCATGGGGTCGTGAAGAGTCAGACACGACTGAGCGACCTCACTTTCACTTTTCACTTTCATGCATTGGAGAAGGAAATGGCAACCCACTCCAGTGTTCTTGCCTGGAGAATCCCAGGGACGGGGGAGCCTGGTGGGCTGCCGTCTATGGGGTCGCACAGAGTCGGACGCGACTGAAGCGACTTAGCACAGGAGTAAAAGGCCGTCACAAAACCCCAAAGGCTGGCCAAAGTGTGTTTCCCTTACACTGCTGCTGCTGCTGTTAAGCCACTTCAGTCATGTCTGACTCTGTGTGACCCCATAGACGGCAGCCCACCAGGCTCCCCCGTCCCTGGGAGTCTCCAGGCAAGAACACTGGAGTGGGTTGCCATTTCCTTCTCCAATGTGTGAAAGTGAAAGTGAAGTCGCTCAGTCGTGTCCGACTCTTCACGACCCCACGGACTGCAGCCCACCAGGCTCCTCCGTCCATGGGAATTTCCAGGCAAGAGTACCGGAGTGGGGTGCCATTGCCTTCTCTGGTTTCTCTTGCACAGTGTTGTGGTTGTCACAAGTCAGCTGTAACTTGGCTCCACTTTGCCCTTTATCTCCAACTTCGCTGATGTCACGCGGAGGGAGAGAGAACAAGCAAACTATGCCCTGACTCTTAAAGCTTCTGCCTGAAGTGACACAACTCTCTTCTGCTCATGCTTCCCTGGCCAAACCACATCAAAAGGCCAGGGCTGCGCTAAGAAGGGCAAAGATATAGGAAGACACTGATGGGAAAGCCTCAGAACGTGGGTGAATGTGGAACATGGGTGAAGAGCGACACAATCAGTAAGTCTTATAGATGGTTCATTCCTAGATTTCAGCTGAAAAATCAGAAGTAAAAACCAGTATCCTGTCATGGATATTTTTTTATCCTATGACTACCTATTCTCCCTGTCTATGCTCACTAGACTAAAATGATTCGTATGTTTTAGAACATTCACTGGCCTATCATCACCTCCTGAAGTATCATTCCAGCTGTAACTCTAGCTTCCTCTTTGGTAGCTGGTCACAGGCGATTTCTGCCATTCACTCATTCAATAACTATTTCCTATTTGCTAGCTATATCAGCCTTATCAATACCTACCCCATCTATAGACAAAGTTGGTATATTTTCTAGATGTTAAATGGATAAAATACATAGTTTATGATAATTTTCATGTAGCGAAATATCTCCTAGGTTTGAGAAAACTATGAAAAATATTATATATGAAATCTGAGTATTGCTTCTAAAATTATGTATACACTGTATTTTATGACAATTGAATGAATTTTCGCTTTCTGGGGAAGGTAGAAATGCTTATCAGAAAGTCTACCCTTGAAATTGTGCCTGAATTGTGCCATTTTTATTCAAAACATTTTTATTCATAATCAGTAGAAAAAAAATTTAACTTTATTAATGAATTAAATGATTGCATAGGATAGATTCATTGGGGAACGTTCTGCTAAGGTTCGAAATGCAGACAGATAATTTTAACTTGTAGAATTCAATGACAGATAAGAGAAAGAAACCAAGGTTGAACTAGCTCATCTATAAATGAAAAAAAATATAAGGCTTCTATAAGCCTTCCTAAATTAAAATACCCTCATTGGTAACTGACCAGCATAGCAATAAGATAGCAGAAAATTCTCCTAGCAAATATGGTTTACCCTTTAAACAAAGTTCTTCATGGCATTTTCCTGTATTTAAAATGATTCCTGTCCAGAGCATATTGCTACTTTGTATTCCTCTTGATATTTTCATTTAAAAGAGAGCCGCTGTGCAAAATAATGTCCTTGTCTGTCCCTTCCTCATACAAACCTCCAATCAAATTTAATAAAGCTAGTTTGATACAATGCCAGCCTACACTTGGTTTACCCTTGGTCGACTTTAATAGGGTCAAAAATATTTTCGCATTGGCAGTGTACGCATTAATCATTTTTCCAGAGGATTTAGAAAATTGGAAGAGACAAGGCCAAGCAAAATTTTAAATTAATTGGGCCTACCCCAGCCTTCCAGGGTCACCTTGTGGCAGTTGTCCCACATTTTCCAGGTCATGGAGTTCCTGTGTTTCCTACAGCTGCCACGAGGAGAGATCCATGCTGTGGGCACACAAAGGTGAAAGAATTTCTCCCAGAAAGTGCGAATTTTCCTACGGCAACCACAACAATTGCAGTTTCCAGATTGTCGCCAGACACCAACCACTTAAATAATGCATGCTCGGCTGACGCCTCCACTTGTGCATTTTCTAATCGAGTAGTCAGGAAAATTTGCAAACACTCTGTCATTTACCATAAATCCGCTGCCTACTTATAACCACAGAGTAATTAATTTCAGTACTGCTCAGAATTATTAATTTCAGCCAGAAAAAAATCTGTTTTCCGCAATGGTTGTATCCCCCATTTCTTCCTCCACCAATATTCATCAGAAAGAGTGAAACTGTTTTCTTACGGGAGAAGGTTTAATCAGAGTAATGCTATTGAGAGTCTATGTGATAGCAATAATGGATCCGTATTTCTGGTTCCAATCTATAATCGTGCACTCACGGTTGTCTGGCTGACTCACCAGAAGAAGTTAACAACGTGAAATAAAGGCTTTCCTGAAAGTATGATACAGTAGTCCTTAAAGCCTGGCTATGTGATAGGCAACCACTTCATGTTTGCTTCTCCTAATAGAAGGTAGCAAGGAGCTACACCTTCTGCACAGAAAGTACATGCGCCTTTTGAGAAAAATACCCAATATTTTTCACTTGTGTAAACGCTCTCAGCATGTGACAGCAAAAGAGAGTAAGAATCTTTAATGAGAATAAAAATAACTTGTAGTGGAATACACAGTTATGAATACACTGGTATGAAAAAATCTCAGCAAGCACGTGTATATCTACCACAGAGAATGAAAACGGAGCATTAAATATGGTGCATTTTATCTTGGTAAAGCTACATCTGGCACTCTCTCATGTGATATTAGCTTCCTGCTCAAGCAGCTGCCTAATGTCACAAGACTGTCCATAGTATAAATATATAATGAGCATGAGAAAACTGGCACAGCTTTGTTTGACTGATAGCCAGCTCTCTCCCCATCAGTAGCGGGAACCCAGAGCTGGCACAAGTCTTGGCACGTTATCTGCCATGGAAGATTCCGTTTCCGTTTTCCACTGCATGAGTGATCAAAAAAAAAAAAACATGAAGGGAAAGTAAACTAACATCTAGGGATGTAAACATGACTCACTGGGAAACCAGACACGGGTAAGTAAATTCCAGGATGTTTGTGGTTACCTGGGTCTAAACACTGCTGATAATTTTGACTCCTCTTGTTTTTAACTGTTTTTTCTCTGAATGCTTCTTAGTCCAAAGTGCTTCGTATAGAGACCTCCAACTTTTTGATTATGGGAAAAGATGTCAGTCAGTATTCATGAAATTACCTAGTCGGTCACAAAACACTCTCCACAAGACCATGCTCTAGAGAAAAACAAATTTTTTAAACTTTTTATTTTGTATTGGGGTATAGCCGACTAACAATGTTGTGATAGTTTCAGGTGAACAGCGAAGGGACTCAGCCATCCCTATACATGTTCCTATTCTCCCCCAAACTCCACCCCTCTATCTAGGATGCCACATAACATTAAGCAGAGTTCCATGTGCTGTACAGAAGGTCCTTGTTGGTTTTCCATTTTAAATATAGCAATGTGTACATGTGCATCCCAAACCCCCTAACTATCCCTTCCCCCATCCTTCTCCCCAGCAACCATAAGCTCATTCTCTAAGACTGTGAGTCTGGTTTTGTTTTGTAAGTTCATTTGTATCATTTCTTTTCATATTCTACATATTAGTCAGTTTAGTCATTCAGTCGTGTCCGACTCTTTGCGACCCCATGGACTGTAGCACGCCAGGCTTCCCTGTCCATCACCAACTCCTGGAGCCTACTCAAACTCATGTCCATTGAGTCGGTGATACCATCCAATCATGTCATCCTCTACCGTCCCCTTCTCCTGCCTTCAGTCTTTCCCAGCATCAAGGTCTTTTCCAATGAATAAGTTCTTTGCATCAGGGGCCAAAGTATTGGAGTTCAGCTTTAGCATCAATCCTTCCAATGAACATTCAGGACTGATTTCCTTTAGGATGGACTGGTTGGATCTCCTTGCAGTCCAAGGGACTCTCAAGAGTCTTCTCCAATACCAATTCAAAAGCATCATTCTTTGGCGCTCAACTTTCTTTATAGTCCAACTCTCACATCCATACATGACTACTGGACCTTGGTTGGGGAGAAGCCCCAGCAAGATGGTAGGAGGGGAGAAATCACATTTAGAATCAAACCCCATACCCACCAGAGATGCTCAGAGGGCTCAAACAAACCTTGTGCACACCAGGACCCGGAGACCCCACAGAGACTGAGACAGAACTGTGTGTGAGTGTCTCCTGAGGAGGCATGGGGCAGCAGTGGCCTGCCGCAGGGGCACAGCACATCTGGGTGTGGCATAAGCCCTCTTGGAGGAGGTCGCCATTCACCCCGCCATAGAGCCGCCAGAACTTACACAGGACTGGGAAACAGACTCTTGGAGGGCACAAACAGAACCCTGTGTGCACCAGGACCCAGGAGAAAGGAGCAGTGACCCCACAGCAGACTGACCCAGACTTCTCCGTGAGTGTCCAGGCGTCTCTGGCAGAGGCGTGGGTTGGTGGTGGCCTGCTGCAGGGCAGGGGGCACTGAGTGCCGCAGTGCGTGCATGGGCCCTTTTGAAGGAGGTAGCCATTACCTTCAGTATGTCCACCATAGTTTGGCCTCAGGTCAAACAACAGGGAGGGAACACAGCTCCAGCCATCAATAAAAAATAGGATTAAAGATTTACTGAGCATGGCCCTGCCCATCAGAACAAGACCGAGTTTCCCCCTTAGTCAGTCTCTCCCATCAGGAAGCTTCCATAGAGGGCAGACAGACTGAAAACCACAATCACAGAAAACTAACCAAACTGATCACATGGGCCACAGCCTTGTCTAACTCAATTCTACATATAAGGGATGTCATGTGATATTTTAGAGAAAAAATAATGATTTAAGAGCAGAGTTGAGAAAACCTGACATTGTTACCACCTTTGTACTTTATTTTGGTAATACAGTAGGGTCATTCAAGATAACGAAGCTACTGTTATACTGAAATTTCAAATTCCTAAAAAGATATCAAGTTATAGACACATAGGAAAAGACCATCAACACAGGGAAAAAAAAAATCAGAAAAAAAATTTTTTAAAGATAAATATCTCATTTCTCAAGTTCAGGTGTTTAACAGTTTTGCTGTGAAGTAGGAGCCTAAAAACACTCAGTGCGAGGTCCCAACCCAGCAAGATCTACATCCCCTAGGAATCTGTTAGGAATGCAGATGGTCAAGCCCCTCTCCGACCTACCAGATCAGAGTTTCCTGTTAACAAGATCTAGGAGATTCAAGGGTACTTCAGGTCTGAGAAGCTCTGGTCTAAATCATGGCTGTGGAAGGGAAAAAAATTTCACCCAAATTCTTGCCTAGAATCAACTTTCCACCTCTATTTCAAACTAACTAATTGTGTTCCAGGTTGCTACGCTTCTTTTTTTCTCCCCTGAGTTTTTCATACGCAAAAATGTTGTTCCAAATTGCTGTGTGTATATATGCTCATAGACACAGGGAGCATAACCACAATTTCACATCAAGGCTGGGCCCACTTTAAAGCAGGGAAGTATTGTATGCTTAAAAGTTAAGCAAAAGGAAATAAAACCTAACATCTCTACAGTGCTCTTAAAGTTTCTGGGGTTATATTGCATGGACTTTCTCATCTCTTCTGATCCAGCCTCTTGTTAACAGTGGTAGATTTGACAAACATGCCTTCAGAACTATCATATTTTATCTTCTTAGTTACAAGACAAAGCCCTGAATCCTCCCAAACTGAAACAAAATCTTTTTTCCCCCCCATACTTAAGTTTCCCAGGCTATGGCAAAATTTCATGACCAAAAAAAAAAAAAAAAAAAAAGAAAGAAACATTTAACATTTTTAAATCACTGTGATAAATAATTCAAACATTGTATAACTAATCCAGAAAAAGCACAGAGTTCAACCCCATTAATTAGTCATTACAGAACTACTGACTTGTACTATAACATCAGTGGAGTTTCTGGCATAAAATATAAGGGAGTGGTAACCAGGATATGGAATTAGAATACAAGGATTCAAAACACATAATTTTCTGATGGAAGTATTTGTTACTAAATTGAGGCGCCATTGAGCTATTGTGTTGCTCAATATTCTCTTTATTAATCACAAACATTTAAACTTTAATTTATGATATTCTGTTGGAAGAAGCACTATGCTGATCCTTACTATATTTTGACAGCAAACTGAATTCTTGTTCACAAGTATAGGATTTGTTTAGCTCCAGGCATCTGTGTTTGGATTACAAGAATGCTGATTGCTTCACTGCCGGGGGCACCCAAAGGTCAAACTGTCCTTTTAAAAAGTCTCTCTCTTTCTCCTCCTCCCTCTCTCTCCCTCTCTCCCCTTTCTTTGTCTCATTAATCAGAGTTAACAGATAGAGGGAAAGGCAATGACTTCAAATCATCTCATTCTTTTTCAAGGATATTTTTAAAAGCAGAACTCAGTGTTGGTGTGAGGGCAAGTCGATGTGAGTGCAGACCACACCGCACACTTCTGACAGGTGACCTGAAACCTTTCAAACTGACATCTGTCACAGAGACAGACACAAGTTTTTTAGCCCGAGAGCTTGTTTTCCTGACATTTCATTTTTCATCAGATTTTGAGAGAAGGGAAAAAAGATGAACTTGAAAAAGTCTTGCCGGGGGCAGAAAATAAGATCAGGTTTTCTGCAGCTGCTTGACTCACCTTTAAAGGTTAGAGGTCCAGCAAAAGTGAACAAGAAAGATCTCAGTTTGATGTTATTGGATAAAAGGACATGTTATGACTTTAAATATATTTCTGAGACTTGCATAACCATTAGGCAGCATTACAGGAGAAATGGAATCACAGTGAGATTACATATACATTTTAAATCCCAATTTTAGAGTTTAGTCATGGAGTAAATCAAATCCAACCTCACCTATTCATCTGGCACAAAAGATGAAATCCACAGGTGCATGAATTTTCTTTCTCATGAATTGAATAATTTCCTGCTCCTATGGTACTGAAATATGGCCAGTGAAATTTAGGCAAGGTAATGAAATTCTTACTTTGGACAAGAGGGATTTCTGCATTCAAATAGTTACGTGGTTTATCTTGACTGAAAAACATTAGGAAAACGTATGGTATATTGAATAAGAGAGGAAAGAGCTGGGAGTTTAAAAATAGCTGGGGTTATCATCTTGGCTCAACTAAAAATGTGATCCTGGGCAAGTGATATTTCTGTTGCAGTTTTATCACCTGTAAAATGGGGGAAATTGTATCTACCTTTTGGAGTTCCAGGGAGGATGAAATAGGATAACGTATTTGCATGATGCCAAACATAAAACAGCGCATTGAGGAGTGGAAACCATACCATGCTCATCTTTTTCTTTTTTTATTCCAGTGCTTAAGACAGTATCTGACATGAAGTTAGCATTCAATAAGTGGTTCTCAGTTTTAAATGAAAGGTAGTACCTTCTAACTGAGTCCAGGGAATTTTTCTAAGACGAACAGCATGGTTGAAGGTTGGATAATATATTTCTGTAGATCATTTCTGGAAATGGACACGGGAGCAGTAATTTTGGAATTCACTAGGAGACTAAGCATGTATTAGACAATTTTTAAGCCCACATTACTAGGCAAATCCAACTTACAGGTACAGAATCATCCATATTTTCTAAAATAATGTCTCATGATACTGTTAACTGGCCTGTATTCCCTTGAGTATCAAATAAGGAGTTTTCAGCCATAGCGTTCATTATAGTTTAGAACCTGAGAGAGTACAGAATTTACCAAAGTAATAGGAGCTAAATGTTGTGGATCTGGCCAACTAAGCGTAAAAATCTAACACATCTTGTTAAGTACACCATCAAAACAGTTTCAAAATTCTATTTACATATTGTCCTGACAACACTCCTCCACAAAGATAGACATTGCAGAATGTTTTACACATTTATGATACTTAATACACGCTGCTTATTATCAAACTGTTAAACAAGTAAAGTGTATGACAAAGTTTAAGATCCTCAGGTATGAACATTTGGATGCGACTTCACTTTTGCAGGTAAATTGGGATCCAGAGCTTTGGTTCTATAGATAATTCTAATTTTTAGTCTTGTTTTTGATTCCACTTTTAAGCGCACACCACCCTAATACATATAATAAATAAACCTAATGTGTATTGCAAGTCAGAAATCTAGTAGTATATATTTTAGCACAGGAAGCAATGAAACAGTATTTGCCTAATCTTGTTCTTATTTCAAATTTTTAGTTTCTGTTCTTCCTTTAAGTAAAATCATAATCACCCATACTATGTTTCAATTCTTGATTTTAAAAAGAGACTCCACAGAAGTAGGAAAATAACTTGAATCAATTCTTAAATCTATTTTTTAAACTCCTTAGGGCATCCTATATTGTGGAGTAGTTGCCTCCTTTTTATAGTTCATTATCAATCTGCTTTATTTTCCTGACAAACCTGAGGAAAAAACTCTTTTACACAAATTTTTATTTTATTTTATGAGGTATGTTCTGAATATTTTGAATGCTCCATAGTTGTTTTGATGACAGCGATTTTAGTCATCAGTTGTTTTTGATGACAGCTGATCACAGAAGACTGCATGACAATGTTAATCTAAACTACCTGGGACTATCAAATTATAGAACCATCTATAGAACAGGCATATAAAATTTCTTCTGGAAAACTCTGTAGTACTTTGGAGACCTCACCAGCTTTACTTGACATTCTAATTTACTTCTTTTAGATTAATAAATATATTACCCCTGAACCACAATCTGTCTGTATCTTTTAATATCCTTTGTTTGCAATTCTTAATGTAATTCCCAATATAGAATCTTAAAGGGACAAACACATTTTTATTATTTCTGAATGTATATGATCTGAGATGTATATTATGTATTATTTCTGCTTCCTTAATGTTTATTTCTTCACAATTACATAACATTTAGGAACTGAAGTTTACAAGTGCTACTTGATTTCCAAAACAGGCGGGACACATTTATCAGACTTTTAAAGCCATTCTTTTCCAAAACAAAAAGTTACATTGTTCTAAGTGTAGTGTGATCTAAAGTGCCAGAGTTCAGTGTCAGTTCAGAAGTACAAACTTAAAAGAGATGAGTGGGTTTCTAATTTAGTGAAATATTTTAGACTGAGTTTCTGAACTGCTGAAGAGAAATGATACAAAGTGACACTTCAGAGTCTGTGAACAAACAGACATGTGATCTGTTGGGTGGCTTTGGACAAGTAGAAAGGGCTCTTATGGCTTTAACTTATTTCTTCCACACCCCGCTCCCAGAATCAAGGAAAGTTGCTCCAAGGGCTTGAGCAGGGTCTACATCCCATCAGGAAAACAGATTGTGGCATGCCCATACAACCAGTCAGAGAAGGCAATGGCACCCCACTCCAGTACTCTTGCCTGGAAAATCCCATAGATGGAGGAGCCTGGTAGGCTGCAGTCCATGGGGTCGTGAAGAGTCACTTTTCACTTTTATGCATTGGAGAAGGCAATGGCAACCTACTCCAGTGTTCTTGCCTGGAAAATCCCAGGGACGGGGGAGCCTGGTGGGCTGCCGACTATGGGTTCACATACATGTTCGTTGGAGTTAACTTAAAAAAACAACATACAAGAACATGCTTGCTCTCATTCTTCCCCTAAGCCTTGTTTTAAATTAAATACATGAAGACATATAAAAACATATAATTTTATATTTAGCTTTTCTCACCATATCATAAACATTTTCCCATCATAAAAATTAATTTTTAAAGATATTTTACTGGCTATATAACATTCTCTCAATATAATCATAATAGAATATTTTGTCCTTTGCCCTTTTATCAATTTATCATTTAGTGAGGTTTTTTAGTCATTTTTAAAATCATTTTATGTCTTTGCAGATTAAAAATCACCTGTTCTATTCAAAAATATTTCCTAGATTATGTGTATCTTTTAAATCACTTAAGATTTTTTAGATGTATAGAGATTTAAATATCAATTATGGCAAATATATTGATCATTGAGTTTTTTGTAGTTGCTTGTTCTATTCTTTTCTACTTTTGGTTTTTCCCCAATGCTTTTTAAACTTAGTTTTTCCACACATAGCAAAAATTCACCTGTATTTTCTTCTTTTTTTAAAAAAAGTAATGTTTAATGTTGATTATTGCTAAAGTTGAATGGTGAGTACATGGAAACTCATACTATTCAACGTACTTTTACATATGTTTAAAATCTTCTGCATTAAAAAATAAACAATACAAACCATTCTGGCTTAATTCCATTCTATACAGACTAAAATTTTCTAAATTATATTCTTTCTGGGCTCTGACAGAGAGAGTACTGACTTGGAGGGAAGTGTTAATGAATAATAATGGCATTATGCCAGTTACTCCCAAAATTTAGCATTATGCCAGTTAACTCCCAAAGTTTAGCATCCACAAGAATCACCTAGGATATTTGCTGCAAGATTTCAATCCAAACAGGCTGGTGTGAGACCTAGGAATTTGCATTTTTAACAAGCACTAGGAGTGATTATGCTGAGACAGTATATGGACTATACTGGAATTATGTGCTCCATATTTTAAAATTAGATGAGCGATTTCAACACATGGTGCTGGAACACTTGAATATCCATATGCAAAAAAAAATAATTTAATCCATATCTTTCACCATATATGTGAATTAACTCAAAATGGATCATATAAAAAATTAAAAATAAATGGATACAGACCTAAACGTAACACACCTAAAACTATAAAACTTCTAGAAGAAAACATTGGGGAAATTCTTTGTGGCCTTGAGTTATGCAAAAAATTCTTAGTTAGAACACCAAAAGTATGATCCATAAGATAAAAAATTTAAAAACTGGACCTAAGGAAAATTCAAAACGCCACTCTTTGAAAGACACTATTGTAAAAAGAGAATGAAAAGACAACAAAGGCAACACGTAGATAGCAAGCAATCAGATGAAAGAACGCTTAACATTATTAGTCATTAGGGAAATGCCTAGTTAAAAATTAAAACTGAGAAGCACAATTTACTACTGTATAGGCTAACACTTGGATCGGCAAGCATTAGAGGAACTGGAGGTTTTACACACTGCTCATAGGGATGTAAAATGACAACCAGTCTGGAAAACAATTTGGCAGTTTCTTAAAAAGTTAAACATATACCTACCACATAATCCAACCATTCCATTCCTAAGTATTTAGCCAAGAGAAATGAAAGCATATGTCAATACAAAGACTTGAATGCTCTTAGTAGCCTTATTTATTATAGACAAAAGCTGAAAAACTCATGTGTCCATCAACAAATAAATGAACAAGAAAGTTATTTTGTATGCATAAGATAGGAAACCATCCACGAGCAAAAAGGAATTAACTGTTGATGAAGGCTCCACACATGAATCTCAAAATATTCTGAGTGAAAAAAGGCAAACCAAAGAACACATGCTTTACAATTCCATTTACATAAAATTCTAAACAATACAAACAAATCTATACTGACAAGAAGCAAATCAGCGATTGCATGGGGAAATGGGTAGAGGTGAAGAGGTGGAAGGGAGGAATTACAAAGGATCACGAGGAAGCTTTGGGGACTGAAGAATATTTCTGCTATTTTAAACATGGTGATATTTTCGTGAGTATATGAAAATGAAAGTGTTAATCGCTCAGTGGCCTCCACTTTGCAACCCCATGGACTGTACCCCAGTAGGCTCCTCTGTCCATGGAATTCTCCAGGCAAGAATACTGGAAGTGGATAGCCATTCCCTTCTCCAGCGGATCCTCCTGACCCAGGGATCGAACCTGGGTCTCCTGCATTGCAGGCAGATTCTTTACGAGTTTATAGATATGTCAAAAATAAAACATAAATTTGATTAGAGAGTCTAGAAGACAGTGGTCATCTTGACTTCCTTTCCCACCTAACCCCTTCTGGGATAACCCAGTTTCCTAAGTTGACTAGTGGTTCTTGGAGCAAAACCTAACAGATGAATTCCCAGAAGAAAGATACACAAATGAAATATAATAAATGTATTGTGTTTTGCTTCATTCTGCGGTGAGCCTATGGAAAAATCAGTCTGTCCAAAAGGAGCTACCCCCTGTCATGCTTTGGGTTCCCCAGGAAGAAGACTCTGAGATGGCATTTCCTCAGACCTACCCAATGGAAGAGAAGAAGCAGGATGGGGTAATGCAAGAGGGCAAGTGGCAGCTTCAGGTAACCCCACACACCCTTTGGAGTTCAAAAGGCAGTAATATTTATGATTAAATCCAAATAGATGATAATCATGTAGCTATGTGTGACAACATGCATACGGGATAGCAATGAGCTCAGGTGAGCCAGTGGTCAGGGGATGGTACCAAAGGCCCAGCTTCCTGCTGTCTCTCTGTCACATGTTCAGCTCCATACGCAGGCTTCATTCGGCAGTATCCTCAGTTCCAGACTTTTATGAAAGAAAATGACATCTGTGGTCACATACCTCACACTCTCTCACCAAAAACTCCAGTGGAAAAGCGATCAAGAGTCTAATAGCACCTGTGAAAAACAGAAGTCTTTCCTTAAAAAAAAAAATTTAATCCAGCAAAAATCTCTCCATATCTCTTCAACTGGGCTATGTGCCCACATGGGACCCAGCTTTCCTGGTCAGGAGACTGGACTAGACTCGTCAACACAGACCTGAAACTCAGGTGGAATCAACTCCTCCAAAACAGAGGAGGCGGACTTTCGTAGGAAACCTGGAGGTATTTGTATCAAGAAGGAGAGGCAATAGACGCTGAGCCACAAACAAGATGAATGCTTTAGTGGATCAAAAATAATTTCAAGCAAAGGCACAAGCCATGGGGAAACTGGGGGGACAAGATCAATAAAAGGGCACTTTCTGGAGTTTAGGGGGCCACGTGATGGCCACTCCAGCTTCATCACAATTGGCCAGCTGACCCTGCTTACTCATGCACAATCTGTCTTCCCTTTCCCCACAAGTAAACATATCCTCATCCTTTCAAATTAAAAAACTACAAGAAATGTCAAAAATGAAGAAAAAAAACATTTTTAAATTAAACTCTATTAAAGAAATGCTAGTTCAAAAAAGACATAATTGGGCTCTCTAAAACCTGGCAGCTCCCAAACGCCAACAAGTTTTTCTCTTCGCAAGTCTGTTCTCAGCCATTCCAAGAAAGGAACGGAGAAGAACAGAGCTATATCATTTTGATGACAACCCACTTCTAATCCACAGGATCATATGCCTTTGCACCCTGTTCAAAGGAAACTTGGCCTAAAAAGAATGAGTTTCATAACAAACCAGCCACTCTGAGAATAGAGGTGAGAAGAGATCGGGGGGAAGAATCCGAGACATGTTGAGGAGCTGGCGAGTTTAATTGCCAGTTCATATGCAACTCCGAGATTGTGCTCAGTGACCGAAGGGACTTGGCTTCTGATGCCTCAGTCAAACTCTTTATTCGAGAGTCGAAAATAACAAAATCTGGAAGGTGTTTTGTCCTTCTTGAGATATAGAAAAAAAAGGAGGATTTTTTTTTTTTTTTTAAGTTACTAAGGCAAATACAATCATTACAAGGAGAATAGGTTTCTTGGAGAGGTCAGCATCTGCAGGAGGGTCTTCACTATCCTCATCTGACCTTTATGAAGTACATGATTTGTAAGACATGCCAAGCTTCCTCTTTTTACAAAGCTTAGACCCAAGTATTCAAATGCATCGTTTTATTGGCAACTGAGGTTTAGAGAGACAGAGGAAGCCTGTAAAATTGGGAAGTCACTATGAAGCAAAAGCACAAAACACATTTTTACATGAATAAAAATGCTACCTAAGTCAAAATGATACACGGATGATATTGGGTTGGCCAAAAAGTTTGTTTGGGCATTTCTATACTACCTTATAGGAAACCCCAAACGAACTTTTTTGGCCAACCCAATAGATGATTAAAAGGAGATTTAAAGATGATTACTTATGAAATCATAGAATTTAAACCAAATGCCAGAAATCTTTGTGAAAAAACAGTCATATGACCAGAGAGAACGTCCAGCTGATTCGCTTCCCCATGCGTGTGTTTCAGCGGCAGTATTCCTTAAGCCTCTTCTTTTATTTCTCCTTCTTCCTCCACTTTCTGTAAGTAGTTACCATTTCAAGCAAGCTTCACACCCAAGAAGTTATGGCTGTTAATGAAGCAAATGGTAGTAATAAAACTCTGAGCTGGGAAGAAAAAAAAAAAAACAAAACAGAACTGTTTTAACTGTTTCTAAGTTCTAACAAAGCTTCTTACAGATTAAAACCATGTAGGTAAAATGTGCATAGTGCATTTTACTTTTTTCATGGCCCTTTGATGAAATAAGCAAAAAGACATGAAAAATTAGTTGCATTCAACCAATGCTTTCCCCTCATCACCCTGTCACCCAACAGGCCACTAAATACACTAGAGAATGATTCTGGGAAACAGAAGACATGCTCCTTTGGTTCTCCTGATTTTCTCTCATTTCTGTGAATTTAATTTTCTGTGCGAGCATGTGTCTGAGCTGGGGCAGACAGATTGGTGCAGGGTTTCTTAAAAACAATTTTTTGCTCCATCAGACACAATATATTCTGCTGAAAGAGAAGAAAGCACTATACCCCAGGGGAAGAAAAGTTTCCCCAAAAGTTTGTTCCCTCAAAACTACAATGAAAGAAGGCATCCCTCTTGGGTGATTTAATTTAATTGTTATGTTTTTTAACTTTTGTTCTGGGGGAAATTAAGCAACCATCAGCTGCAGTTCATAGACAAATACCACTTTCTGGTAGATAGAACACAAAACTAGGAATCGGAAAACCAAAAAAAGAATCCTGGCACCGCACTGGGTGATTTCATCTCCACATGCCTAAATTTCCTGTTTGCAAAATGAGATAGAGCTTCCCACTCGTCACTTCTTTCTTGGAGATGCTGTGAGGACTAATAGTCTTTGCTCTGATTTTTTTCATCTAAGAAGCAGAGATTTTTTAATGGTGCAAAAGAAGCATCTAGGTATGGAAAGGGCAACAGAGATGTGATTCTGTGCTACATCCAGTGACTACAGAGGCAAGGCATGGTCCATGCTCTTGAGTTGCTCCTAACTCAGATATTGAAACAGATATTGAATTAGGGGCATCAGATTTTGAAACAGATAACCGACTATAGGGAATGTCAAGCTATGCAGGGGAACAGATCAAACTGACCTGAGTCTTAAGAGGCAGGAGACCCTAGAGGTTACACTACGAGCTCCAGATCCTGATTCTAAAACCAGATTTCTAGCTGAGTGAACTTGGACAAGTTTCTTAACTTCACAGTGGCCCAGTTTCCTTATCTGTAAGAAGATAATAATAGTACCTCCCTCATAGGGATAATATATAGTGTTTAGAATAGTCAGTGCCTGCCATAGAGAAAGTGGTAAAAGAAGACAATGAAGAGTCACTAAAAAATTTTAAAGTAACATGGTCAGATTTGTGACTTGGTAAACAATTAAATGAAGATGCTGACGGAATATGATAGATGGTTTGCAAAATGGCCACAATTGTTTTCCTCCTTGTTTTCATTCTTTATGTCTTTGGAGAAATTCCCTACTTATTTAATATGGATTGTTCACTTTGGATTTGTTATCTAATAATGTGACCAACTGCATCAGTTTCAAGACTGAATCTCAAGAGGTCCTATGTTCTTCTTATGACCCTCATTGGCACCCTGCCTCCACCATGAACAAGTCCACACTAACCTGCTGGAGAGAGAGAGGACACACAGCACAGCTAAAACCACCCTGGTCCAACCAGCCCCCTGATAACCCAATGCCTGGCCACAGAGCCCAGTGAAGACCAACTGCCCAGCTGACTCCAGGCTTTAACTGCCAACCTGTAGAATCATGAACTAAATAAACAGTTGTTGTTTTAATCCATTCTGTTTTGGAGCAGGTTGTTATGCAGCAATAGCTAACTAATATACACATGTGCAGAATTGTTTAAATGACTAAATTCAAATACTAGGCCTATGTACTATGCACGTCTGCATATGCCAGTGAACACATCATTTGAAAATAATACATTTTTTTTAGCAGTGAATTGTACATTTTACAATGACCTTTCATGGAATTCTCTCCCCAGTATAAAAAACAGTCTTGAAGTAATCTGAGACATGTATTATTTCATTTCATAGAGAGGTTGGTGACATCCATGATCATGCAATGGGAAGTAAAACTGGAATCTGAGACTTATAATAGCTGGTAGGTTTTTTTTTTTTTAACCATATCACTCCACTAGTCCAAGAAAATCAACAAAGATGACATTTATCTTACTCATGAATTTATTCAACAAATACTTGAGTTTTCTACGTGTGAGGCTCTGTGCTGAGTACCTGGAATAAGCTGTGAACATGCTAGTCATAATCTCCACCTTGGTAGAATGTTCGTTGGGACATAGCTGGGTAAACAGACAAATGCCAAACAATATGGTGAGTGTCATGATAGCAGAAACAAAAGGGTGTGCTCAGAACTTAGGGGAAAAGGGAAAGCTTTCCAAAAGAAGAAATATCTAAACAGAAATTCAAAGAATGACTGGAAATTGGCCAGGCAAAGAGAGGCTAAAGTGGTCTGAGTGAGGAGGAATAGCATATGCGAAGTCATGAAGGTGCTCAAAGCATAGTCTTAGAACTGAGAGTAATTACTTAAGCTTATAAGCTATTCATACAGGATATGAGTTGGGAGAGGGAAGCTGAAGGCAATAGCAGAAATTTGCCCTTATAGGATTCATGGGATTTGGCCAGTATCTTGAAGGCAAGGGGAAATCATTCAGAATATTTCAAGCAGGGCTATGACATGGTCAGCCCTGCATTTTAGAATGCTGGCTCTGGCTAGAAGTGTAAGGACAGAATGGAGAGCAGTGAAGAGTGAGTAGAGGCTAGAAAACCATTTAGGAAGCTGGGGCAGTAATTCAGGTAAAGGATAACGATGCCCCGAGACAGGGGGTATGGCAATAAAGAGGAAGAAAAATGAATAGAATTAAAAGATGGTTACGAGATAGATGTAAGAGCCTTCAGTGCTTAATTAGATACTGGTGAGTGGAAGGCCTACCCCAGATTGCTGCCTTGGGCAGGTTAGTGAAGGGTAGTGGTGTTCAATTGGTTCTTTCAGATGGAGACACTGGAGAGAAACTGTTTGGGAGGAGGACCTATTAATGTCCTCCAGTTTTAGGCACATCAAATATGATTTTAGTGCGGGATGTTCAAAAGGAGAGGTCTGGTAGGCAGGTGGGGAAAACAGGGATGTGAAGAAGGGTGAACCTAGTCTCTGTGGTCACTTGAAGAAGTGTGGGTGCTTTGGAACAACTACATTCAGCTGCAGCCTAGAAAGCCTAGCAGCAATGGTATGATGTGCAGTGTGCCTTTTCTCTTAGCCCATAAGAGTAAGAAATTTGACGGACATCTTTTATAGGGTTTACACCTCAGGATCAGAGTTGAGTATATGCAATAAGTGACAGGAAGCTAGTCATTCTAAAGCTTCTAATATATGGGAGTGGATGGTGCTCAAAAAGTAGCAGTTTTATGTTCTGGCCCCTAAAAGAAGGCAGCAATCTCATTAGGTTACCCCTGCTTCTCTCTACCAGATAAATTGGGATAATATACAATTTACACTAACTCATTTCATCATAAAAACATCTGTGATATCAGCAAAGCAGATTATCAGTCATCATTTCACAAAGGAAGACACTAAAAATTAGTAATTTTCTGGGCCTCATAATTAGTAAGTGGCAGAGTTGGGATACTAGAATTCCAGGTCTCTTTCTAAATCCACCAATATTTTTCATGAAAAAGGAAAAAGAATAAACAGCACATAACATATTACCTAGAGAGAATTAGAAAGAAGAATTAAGATAACTTCATAATTTCTGGTGTAGAAGACTTAAATATTGGTGATGTCTCCAGTTAAAATTGAAGACTTGAGGACGGAGGGAGGTAAATTGAGAATACGACTTCAGTTTTGAGCTGAAAGTGCTGGGCAGAGAATGACCAGACATAGTCTCTAACTAGAAAGGCTCTTGTTTCTCTGTAGCTGTAAATCAAGGCCAGTCCTTTGATTAGGCCAGATGGAGGCTAGAATTTTTATAAAACCATCTCTTTGAACATTCTCAGTCTCTTTATTAAGGGAACAATTAAGAAAGGGCCACAGTATATTCTAAAGGCAATGTTCAAATGAATACAGTTAAGAAAATAAAATAAGTATATTACTTAAGAAAGTTAACCCTGGCCCTAAGCATAGCTCCTCAACTTGATTTAGAATACATTTAATTGTATTTCCAGGTTACCCATGGAAATAAAGGTAAAGGGCAGTACTTTTACTCACTTACCAAGAAGCATGTAAGTCTTAACTGATAAATGTGTTTAGATAAAAGGAGCCAAAAACACTATTTTTTATTAGAAAATACAGTAACTAGAGCATCTCAAGCTATATTTTCTCTTACTACTTTTCTGACATTTTCTTTGAAGGTCAGAGAGATGACCAAGTGCAAAGAGTTTCATAGTATTTGGGGTTATTTATGCAACTTCTTGTGGACATACAATTTAAGCTTGACCAGTCTGATCACTCTGGAATGAGCCCTGGCCAAGTGGTAGGGATTAATCTGCCAGGAGACAGTCTTCGATAAATTATTTGGTTGGATTTTTTTTTTTTCTCTTTTCCTGGTTTAAAACGTTTTCCTCCAATAAATAATCGAGTTGTATACTGGAAAACGAAAATAACTGACCTCCTCAGAAAGTAAAAGAAAGTCTGAGAATGGAAACTGGAGAGTTTCCCCTTCTAGTGTCCACTGAGTGAGAAAATGTAGTTATTTATTTGAAATGCCAGCAAATGGGCTCCCATGTAATGAAATATTTATTGAAATTGCTTCTTTGGCCCTCTACAGTTGCTGATAGGGTTTAACAAGAGGCAGGTAAGGAAGCCAGAGTGAAGGTATGTCTATTTATTTATTTATGGTTCAAGCAGCTTTGACCATAAGCCTTACATTGGGAAATCATACAGGCAGGGCCATACATGACTGACAATAATAGTTATTTTCCATTTTCATTGAATTGTTTGCCACAGCTCAGGAAAATCAATTTTAAAGGATTTCTATATTTGCTTGGTTCTGTACTTAAGCCTTCACTCTCTTAGTGAGACACATTTATGTTAGTTTTAATTGAAGTGCACAATGTTGAGTACTTATTCAATATTTTTTCATAATGCTATCATCAGTACCTTCATTCTCTTTTTCGTTATCTAGTTTTTGTTTATTTACCTGCGTGTTTCTCTCATCTTTCTATACCTTGAGAATCAGTTTTATTTTTACCAGCTCAAGCTAAGGCCGTTTTCTATTCCTTCTCACTTTGAAAAATATAGGTCTATCCAAATTAAGATCATGTGTGTTCAAACTTTAACAATGACCCTGCAGAAGCAATTTCAAAACTATTCTTAAAATATCTGTATGAGCTATGCTCAGAAAGAATGAAAAGTGCCTAGTGTTCTAAAATCTCACATATACCAAATACAGACATTCCAGGGAGCAGAGGGGCATCTCTGCTCTTCAGAGATCACCGGGTGATACTGGGGTTGTGTGAATTTTCATTATATTCATCATGATTTATTGAGAGAGCTTGAGAAAATCACTAACTGGAGGTTTCAACAAATAGTCTTCAGCATTACTTTAAAAGCATTCCAACATGTTTATTTTTGTTATTTCTGGCTTTTAGAAAGCTAATAAGTTAATAGAAGCATAGAACTTCACAGCTAAAAGTAGCCTTAGAGACTCTCTCATCAAAATTCCTCAGTTGATGAATAAGGAAATTGGAATCCAGAAGTGGTCAGAGAATTGAACAAAGGCTCACAGTCAGCTGCAGAGCAGAAGTTAGAATCCAGGTCTCTCGACTCCTGCTTCAGTGTTTTTCAACAGCATCAAATGATCACATTATAACCACTCACGCATAGACACGCATTCTAGGGAAATCAACTAAATACACATATCTAATAAAGTTTTCCAAGATCACACATGATTTGAGCAAGCTGCTAACTCATGACCTCCATGTATGTTTCCAACAGTGGAGTTCTTGCGGTGGCATACTGCCCAGACCTGCCCTCCAAGACTAGACCTCACTCCACAGCTTCTAGGAAAGTGGGCACTCTCTCTCAACAGTCACTCTTCTGGACTCGCCTTGGCCGAGGAGGGCCCAAGGTTAAAACCCTGCACCGAATGACAGACAATCCTGGTGTGAAAGCCCAGTGCCCTGACCTCAGATCGGAAGCCTTCCCAGCTCCAGAGCTTCTCTTGGGCTTAGATTAGCCTTTTGTTTCTCCTGCACTGCAGTTCAGCTTCTCTTTCTCCCCATCCTGCTTCCTTCACCACCCACCCCCACAAGCTCTGCTCCCCAAATTCTGCCTGCCCTGTGCATCTTCCTTTAAGAATCAGCCTCCCAGAGAACCTGACCAGGGACACACAGCATTATGGTTAAGAGGATGAGCTCTGGAATCAGACTGCCTGGGCTTGAATCCTGGCCTTGGGCAAATTATCATTTAAATCTTTTATTGATCGGTTAAAAAAAAAAATAGGAGTAATATTAGAAACTACCACACAGGGCGGCTATGTATTACATGAGATAATCCATGTTGCAGTTGTAGTGTAGTGCTTGGCACAGGCTAATTGGCAGGATCAGTCAGGATGCTAAAGGAAACAGATGGCACATTCAAAATAAAGGACTATTTACAGGGGTGTGGGCAGAGCTAAAAGAACCAATAAGGAGTGGCAGGGCATCCAGGGACTAGCAACAGTGGGAAGCCAGTACCAGCCCTAGGCCTGACAGGTCAGTCCAAACAGTATTACAGACGCACGATGTGAGGCGTACCACCTGGAGGGAACTGTCGCTGTGAAACAGGCAACCTCCAGCAGGCGAAGCAGAAGAGCAGCTCAACCCTGCCACACGTGAGAAGGGAGTTAGAGAAGGCTGCTAAGTACCGTGGGTTCTTTCCCATCCCACCCTCTGGTTTCCTGATGGTCTGCCGCTGGTCAAACACAATCAGAAGACAGAGGCAAGGGATGCCGGGAGAGCTAAGACATAGAGATGAGCATTACCATCTTCCCTTCCACCATCCCCACCCCGACACACACCCCTAAGAATATGGCGGAGCAGAGATGTGCAGAAATGGATCTAAACGACAAACTAATAATCACTAGCATGGTGGTCCTCAAATATTAGCTATGATTCCAATTTCTGCAACTCCTGGCATACCCTGTATTTGGATCTTGCTGTTCGTAAAGCCAACTTAATCTGAAATTTGATAAGACAGAATTGAATTTTTTTTCAATCTTTTTTTTAAATCAACTCACCCAACCGGCCAACCAGCTCATTAGAACAAATCATAGCACATAGTGGATGCCCAATATGTGTTAACTGATGATTTGACTAATTGATTTAACACAAATGAAACAAAATTTTCTTTTGTAGAAAAAGTAAAGAAAATTCTTTGGAAGATGATGATTTAACTCCAACATTTACTAGATACTTTTAAGTTACTAAAGCATTTTAGAATTCTCAGAGATAGTATTCCGTGAGTTCCTTAAAAGAAAATTATCAAATAAATGCAAGTTTGGATTGTTATTATTATCCCTAACCAATAGAATGAAAGGTTGCAAAAATAAAATTCTATATTCAAACAAGACAGAAGACAATACTACAGTCTCTCCCCCTAAAAGTCATTTTATCACGAGTAATTAATTCCACTGATAGGAAAGTCCTTTTTTCACCTGGGTGAGATCTTCAAAGGACATTTCAAGGAATGGAGAAGAAACTGTCCTCTCCACCATAGAGGAAAAAAGAGTTAGGCACCAGGTCTAGCTGTGTAGTTTGGGATATACTCCTTAACACTTTCTGAGTTTCAACCTTTCCTCTACAAGCCAAAAAAGAAAAATTTATCCCTCAAAGGACAAAACGGGGTCATTTCAAGTGCACAGAAGGGGTGGTGTAGTTTCCTGTGCAACTACCCAAGACCTACCTACCTACCACCAAGGAAGCGCGGGTGTTGCCATGCAAGAGTGACGGTGCCCACTTTCAGAGGCGGGCTTCCCTGGTGGCTCAGATGGTGAAGAATCTGCCTGCAATGCGGGACACCCGGGTTCAATCCCTGGGTTGGGAAGAACCCTGGAGAAGGGAATGGCAACCTACTCCAGTATTCTGGCCTGGAGAATTCCACGGACAAGGAACCTGGCAGGTTACAGTCCATAGCATTGCAAAGAGTCCGATACAACTGAGCGACTAACACTTTCACTTTCATAGGGATAATAAAAAGTTACAGAGACCTCAGCAGAGTCCCATTGCTTATCTAGATTCTGAACAGTTTCAAAGGTTGGAGCCCATTCAACCAGGAGTTCTCAGCCTGGGACCCATGAAGTCTTTGACTATCACTGCGGGAAAAATAAAGGTGAAGAAAAGTTGTATTGTTCAGGGAAGATGATCCACTGATTACATGAGACCCTCAAGAAGTGGGTGACCCAGAGAAAAATGAGGATCCCCTGCCATATGAACCATACCTAAGCAACCTCCCTAGCTACACTCCACCAGCTACCCACTGCCCCTCTCCAGCCATAGAGGGAACGAGCATCCCCCTGAGTTAACCAACAGTTCACAGACCCTTTCCAGAGGTGAAAGATGGAGTTTTTATCTGTGAATATTGTGGCTTTCCTTCTGGAAGCCTGAGTATCAATTTACATAATTCAGTTTTCAGCATATGTAGTCAGTTCTCACAGTCCAATGTCCCTTTTTATTATTATTTGAGATTTTGCTGAGGCAAATCTTTTGATGGCCTGAAGGCTTGCCTGCAAGCTTTATGCAGGGGAAGTTTTAAGACATAGGTTAACATTTATGAAAATCTCAACTCTGAATTAAATGTAATATCCAGAAAATGTTTCATTAATGAAGTAGTTCTAAGATTTATAAAGCAATCTAGTCTGATTTTTCAGTTCAAATATAGTTAACTGGTTGTTTTCACAATCTTGAAAGCATATTTTATTAGAATTTAAATTCTTGCCTTGGGGTTTCTCAGGAAAAGAAAGAGAAGGGAAATTTCTCTTTAATTTGATTAGTGTAATAATAGCATTATTTAATTCTTTAACCAGCACATTTATAGCATTTTCTGTGTGCCAGGCATTCTTCCAAGGACTTACAGCTATTAAGTATATTTAATCCTCATAACAAGCCTATAAGATAGGTAGTATTATTATATCCATTTTACAGATGAGAAAACTAAAGCACAGAGAGTGGTTAGGCAACAAGCCCAAAGTCACATAGCTTGTAAGTGGCAAAGACAGGATTCAAACTCAGGCATAAACAATAATAGCAGCCATAATAAAATTAAGATTAAATTCATGTCCATTGAGTCAGTGATGCCATCCAGCCATTTCATCCACTGTTGTCCCGTTCACCTCCTGGCTTCAATCTTTCCCAGCATCAGGGTCTTTTCCTTGAGTCACTTCTTCACATCAGGTGGCCAAAGTATTGGAGTTTCAGCTTCAGCATCAGATCGTCCAATGAATAGTCAGGACTGACTTCCGTTAGAATGGACTGGTTTGATCTCTTTGCAGTCCAAGGATTCTCAAGAGTCTTCTCCAGGATCACAGAAAGTATCAGTTTTTCGGTGCTCAGCCTTCTTTATGGCCCAGCTCTCACACCCATACATGACTACTGGAAAAACCATAGCTTTGACTAGACAGACCTTTGTTGACAAAGTAATGTCTCTGCTTTAAAATATGCTGTCTAGGTTGGTCATAACTTTTCTTCCAGGGAGCGTGTGTCTTTTAATTTCATGGCTGCAGTCACCATCTG
Organism: Capricornis sumatraensis; assembly: GCF_032405125.1. Classification (NCBI taxonomy): domain Eukaryota; kingdom Metazoa; phylum Chordata; class Mammalia; order Artiodactyla; family Bovidae; genus Capricornis; species Capricornis sumatraensis. Next base: position 92,025,969 of record NC_091077.1, read on the forward strand.
CAGTGATTTTGGAGCCCCCCCTAAAATAAAGTCTCTCACTGTTTCCATTGTTTCCCCATCTAATTGCCATGAAGTGATGGAACTAGATGCCATTATCTTAGTTTTCTGAACGTTGAGCTTTAAGCCAACTTTTTCACTCTCATCTTTCACTTTCATCAAGAGGCTTTTGAGTTCCTCTTCACTTTCTGCCATAAGGGTGGTATCATCTGAATATCTGGGTTATTGATATTTCTCTTGGCAATCTTGATTCCAGCTTGTGTTTCTTCCAGTCCAGCGTTTCTCATGATGTACTCTGCATAGAAGTTAAATAAGCATGGTGACAATACACAGCCTTGACGTACTCCTTTCCTGATTTGGAACCAGTCTGTTGTTCCATGTCCAGTTCTAACTGTTGCTTCCTGACCTGCATACCGATTTCTCAGGAGGCAGGTCAGGTGGTCTGGTATTCCCATCTCTTTCAGAATTTTCCACAGTGTATTGTGATCCACATAGTCAAAGGCTTTGGCCTAGTCAATAAAGCAGAAATAGATGTTTTTCTGGAACTCTCTTGCTTTATTGATGATCCAACGAATTTGGCAATTTGATCTCTGGTTCCTCTGCCTTTTCTAAATCCAGCTTGAACATCTGGATGTTCATGGCTCACATACTGTTGAAGCCTAGCTTGGAAAATTTTACTAGAGTGTGAGATGGGTGCAATTGTCCAGTAGTGTGAACATTCTTTGGCATTGCCTTTCTTTGGGCTTGGAATGAAAACTGACCTTTTCCAGTCCTGGGGCCTCTGCTGAGTTTCCAAATCTGCTGGCATATTGAGCGCAGCACTTTCACAGTATCCTCTTTAGGATTTGAAGTAGCTCAACTGGAATTCCACCACCTCCACTAGCTTTGTTCATAGTGATGGTTCCTAAAACCCACTTGACTTCGCATTTTAGGATGTCTGGCTCTAGGTGAGTGCTCACACCATCGTGATGATCTGGGTCATAAAGACCGTTTTTGTATAGTTCTTCTAAGTATTCTCGCCGGTTCTTCTTAATATCTTCTGCTTATGTTAGGTCCATGCCATTTCTGTCCTTTATTGTGCCCATCTTCACATGAAATGTTCTCTTGGTATCTCTAATTTTCTTGAAGAGATCTCTAGTCTTTCCCATTCTATTGCCTTCCTCTATTTCTTTGTATTGATCAATGAGGAAGACTTTCTTATATCTCCTTGCTATCCTTTGGAATTCTCCATTCAAATGGGTATATTTTTCCTTTTCTCCTTTGCCTTTTGCAAATGAATGTGACAGCTGGACCATAAAGAAAGCTGAGTGCCAAAGAATCGATGCTTTTGAACTGTGGTGTGGGAGAAGACTTTTGAGAGCCCCTTGGACTATAAGGAGATCCAACCAGTCCATCCTAAAGGAGATCAGTCCTGAATATTCATTGGAAGGACTGATGCTTAAACTGAAACTCCAATACTTTGGCCACCTGATGCAAAGAACTGACTCCCTGGAAAAGATGATCCTAATGCTGGGAAAGATTGAAGGCAGGAGGAGAAGGGGACAACAGAGGATGAGATGGTTGGTTGGCATCACTGACTCAATGGACATGAGTTTGAGCAAGCTCTGGGAGTTGGACAGGGAAGCGTGGCGTGGTGCAGTCCATGGGGTTGCAAAGAGTTGGACAAGACTGAGTGACTGAACTGAATAGTTTTAGAGTACCTACTCTGTGCCAAGCATTAGGCTAGGTGTTTTCCCTGAATAGTCTCATTTAATTGCCATTATAACTATATTATGAAGGTACTAATTTTAGCCCACTTTACAAATGAGCAAACAAGCCCAGAGACGTTAAATTGCCCCAAATCATGCAGCTGGTAAAAGGCTGCGTCAAGACAATCCAAGTCTACTGAATCCACGGTAGCCTGGCTCTTCATCACCACATATGGATGAACAGCTCAGTAGAGAGAGGTTGTTTGGGTCTCTCAGGCAAAAGCAGCATGAAACTTTGATAAGAGACTAAACACCCCTCAGTCTGTAAGCTTGCGTTCACCTTTTGTGCTGAAAAGGTCAAGGATGCTGGATTCTTTGGCTCCCCTCTCCTCCCATTTCTTTCCCCAAGCATGCCTTTGTCTTCCCGCTGCCCTCCTGGAAGTAGTGTTGGGCCTCTTTCTGCGGGACTTCAGTTAAGAGTAGAGGGATCCAATGTGCTGTCCTTAGACATCCTGTCCCTGGGCTGTGGGAATCAGAAGTGACAAGAAGTCACAGACACAACCTCTCAGCTCTCACAGCAGCCAAAGTCCTCCAACCCCCAACCCCAGAATCCTCACAGGTCTTCCCCCCAGGAGACGGCTGTTAATCTGGTCTCCTGGCCCCAGGGGAATCTGGGCCAAGGTATGCAACAACAGAACAGCAGAACTCAGCAACACAAATAACAAAGCTGCATTTCAAAGGCTTCATGCCTTCCAAAGCTGCTTCACAGATGTATCTGAGCACTTCCGATGGGAATTACTGGAAACTGAAACTGGTTCTAAGAACAAATTGGTACTACTGAGTTTTTGTATTTACCTTTGGCTTTATTATTATTATGTATTGCATTCCTAGAATGGTTTTAAATTTATATTTGAACTTCTTCTGTGTACTTAGCAGGAGATTGCTGTTTCCTCAAAACATATTTGATTCCATAAGGATAGTTTGGGAAAAACTATTATCATCTTGTCACAGATAGTGAGTTTTGCTCTCAATTTAGATGGAATCACGCTCTTGGCTTAAATATGGTTATAGGACTAAGCATGTGGGGTTGGGAATTTCTCCAACATTTATATGTTGAAAGATTGTGCCCCCATCCCTCAAATTCACAGGTTGAAGCCATGACCTCCAATGTGATGGTATTTGGAGATGGGAGTCTTTGGGAGGTAATTAGGTTTAGATAAAGAACTCACCTGCCGAGGCAGAAGACTCAAGAGATGTGGGTTTGAGCCCTGGGTCAGGAAGATCCCCTGGAGAAGGAAATGGCTCTAGTATTCTTGCCTGGGAAATCCCATGGACAGAGGAATGTAGCAAGCTACAATCCACGGGTTTGCAAAGAGTTGGACACGACTGAGCAAGCATGCACACAAGGTCACGAAGATGGGACTTCACGATTGGATTGTGCCCTTATTCAAAGAGACACAAGAAAGCATGCTTACTCTCTCCACATCTGAACAAAGAAGAGGCTGTGTGCTTTCACCAGGAACCGACCATGCTGGCACCCTGATCAGAGAATTCTAGCTGCCAGAACTTGGGAAAATAAATTCCTGATGTTCAAACCACCCATCTGTGCTATTTTGTCATGGCAATCCAAGCTGAGACAGACATATATGCATAGACACAGTATAATAAATATTACATATAGACACAGAATATTGATAGATTATTGATATACACATGTTAGAAAGTGAAGAAACAGGCTATTGCATAAATAAATAATAAATCAATGACAGTGCTCCAGAAGAGAGAATCCACCACCTGAAGGCATTTCAGCAACAGAAATTTAAAAAGAAAGAAGTTTTCTCCCAAGTCGTTTGTGAGTCAGGCTCTAAAATAAGGTAGACAGTCTAATTGAAGCAATCTCAGAAATAAGCTGGACAGAGATGAGAGAAAAGGAGGCTATCCAAGAAGCCTGGAGAACCGCACAGGTGGCGGAGGGGAGGGGACACCCTGGACTTCCCTCTTCACTCTGAAGTCATGTAAGGTAACCTGTGGGGAGCAAGCTTTTGTGGAAGGGAGTTAGCCTCAACGCTAAGGAGGAAGGAATTGCCAGCTTGCTTTCGACAACTTGGCCTTTCACGGCCTTATCGCAGCTGCTCTCTCACTGGAGTGCATGGTTGGAGTGGGAGAGCAGGGCTGAAAGCCCTAGATGCTTTGCAAACTTGGTCACAATCTGTTGATCCCCCTGGTGAGTTAAATGTCTCAGTCGAAAGGTACCAGTTAACTTCGGGGAGGATTATCAATGTTAGAAAAGACGGAGAGCAAATCTCCATGAGAAGTTGCAAAAGAAACATTTCTGTAGAGCCGCAGGAAATAACGAAAGAGAAATCTGCCTGAAACAAAACAGGCGTTTTATTCAATAATTTGGATATTACAATATTTCAATAGTAAGATTTTTTCTTTTTAACGACTGCTGTTAAATCTTCCAAAACCTTTGACAAAATTAATCAGATATCACTTTAAACTTTCTGTATTAACTGGGTAATGAGCAAGAAAAGTGATGGTACAAATAAGGAATGGTGGGGGGGCGGGGTTAAAAACATGGTATATATACTAACTCACCCAACAGGGGCAGTTACAATTTCAATCTTAAAATTTATGATAACTCTTGTATACTTCATCATTTAGAGCTACTTTTAACATTTTATTAAAAGTTTAATAACAAAACTATCAATTCTAGAACTAGAACCGATTCTAGTTCTCAAATTCCTAGAATTCCTAGAACTCAAATTTCCAGACAAAAGTAGCCTATTGAATCTATCAAAGCTGAGAAAACTCACAGAATTGCTGATCTTTGGGCTAATCTACTTTAAACTGATCAGTTTGGCTGAGAATTCATACAGACTGCAGAAGAAGACTTCAGATTTTGGGAGGAATGAGTTATTGCCACTGAGTGTTTCAAACACAAGATGAAATTGAAAACTCAGACAAGTACTCCCCCCCTTTTTTTTTTTTTTTTTGCTATTATAGTTGATAAGTTCTCAGCATTCAGCATATTAGATGTTTCTGGCTGACAGAATAAGTAGATTTCTACCTACATGGGCTCAAAAGCTGGTTTACCCAATTCTCTGTTATTTTCTACAGAGTTGGAATAATTAGTGCAAAAGACTTGCGGCATATTTGAACTTCAAAAATTGGAGGTTGGCTTGCATCATGATTTTGGAGCTATTAAATCCAGGAAAAACCTGGGGCCCTTCCTCCTAAATGGACATGATCAAGCTGGGTAGAGACAGTGATGAATCACTGCCAAACTGGAAGACGTTTTCACTAACATTTATCTAGTGCTTACTATGTAGCAGACATAGCATAAATCCTCACTCATAATTCTAAAATTCAAAAACCTTTGTCAGCCAGGTTTTTTTGTAACTCAATTGGCAGAAAAACATGACCAAACTCATTTTGCAGCAAAAACTGACCTGATTTTTAGAAGGTACTAATATTCAATTCCTAATCAGTACCCTACATTCCATTAGGGGTGTTATATATTAAAGGCATATTACACAACATATAAATACAGTCACATGTACAATAGCTTCCTAAAATCTAAAATGTTCAATTCCAAAACACATGTGGCCCAAATTATTTCCCCTAAGGAAAGCTTTAAGTTTCACACAATTATCTAAAGTAAGTACTTTTAGTATTCCTGATTTACAGATAGGAAAACTGAGACAGAGTGTAAGCATATTGCCTAAGCTGGCATATGTAATAATACATAGATCTAAGATCTGAATCCAAGCAGAATCTATGCTCTTAATTGCTGCAACTCACTATGCCACTTTGAGTCACCTGTTAATGAGGTATCTTTAAGAAGTACTTTTTGTTTTTATTATATATAGACTTGATAGTGAAAAAGAGAGAGAGGATATATTACCTTTGGATATGAGTAGCAGCCTCTTCTATCTTTATCAGCCAGAACCCAGCTGGGAAAATGGTATCTACCCCATGTGGACAAATGTCAAGGAATTTAAAATGGGGTACCAGCTACAAAGTTATAGGAAGAATTGAAAGGCCTAAAAGGGGACTATGAAGCAACCAGAAATTAGCCAAGACTCGGAAAGCTACCACCTCTTTGGGTTGAAATAACCAAGGGAGATGGTAGCCTTGCCAAAAGTCAGGAGCCTAGGTCAGCAAGAGTTGTTGACACCAGGAAGTGAGGTGATGTCCTACAAAAGCAGCAGTCAGTGCCTTAGAGGCTGAGGATCAAAGCAAAACTGATAGAGAAAAAACATCCTGGTTTTTCCCTTTCTTCTGCCATCCAATCCCCCTGAAGAAACTCCATTGTCTAAGCCTGGCTAGAAGCCAATTAGCAATGGAATCTGAAAAATAAGGTCAACCCTCTATGTTACAGGGTGGATCACAGCCAAAAAAAAAAAAAAAAAAAGGGAGGACACATGATCAAATGACTATTACTCGTGAGGTTGAGAATGAAAACATTGGAGAACAGATTAAGGATCAGTCAGCACAGATTTAACAGGTGACTGCAAAGGCAAACCCTAACAAAGCAATCTTTGCACATTTATTGATATTTATTAAATAATTACATATTAAGGACCTTTATACCAAATATGATCAGTGATGAACGTAAGCTTACCGAGGGCAGGGAGAAACTTAATGTTTTTATTTTTAAAAACCATTTTTTAAAAAATTAAAATTTAAGCAACAAAAAGGGTTTTGAACTTGAGTAAAAAGAGTCAGTTGTGCATGAGATGAGAAGAGGGCTGTCTTAGCATGTGCAGAAGAGGCTTTAGAGGCTTAGCTAACAGTAAGGTCTATGAGTCAACCAGACAAACTGAATCTCAGAAAAAGCTAATTGGATTTTGGGTGGCATTTAATATTTAACATAACTATATGTTAAAGCAAGATATTAAAACACTGTAGGAGGGACTCCTATCATAAACCAGTCAGATAAGCTTGGAATGACTTCTGAACTTCTAGATATCGCTTTTAGAGGGATATAAGTCAAGCAAATTATGTACAAAAGATAAAGTAGTAAAGACCCTCAAAACTATGTTCTGTAAGCGAAAATTGAAAAGCCTGGACATTTTTAATCTAGAGAATAACAGGGGAGGGAGGGATATAAACACACATTTCGAATAATTCAGAAATGTGTACGGGGTATTAACTGCGTAACTACTCCACTTGAAGAAGATACTGCTTCTCTGCCACCATCGTGCATCCTAGATGCCGGTGCATCGGCCATGTTTTTAACTACACAAAACCATTCCAATCAAGGTGGACAAGCTGTTGACATATTGTCACTCCAAAGGCAGCCAGCCCACAAGCCAGCCACCTATGCCAGCATCCAGAGTAAGGTAAGCTAAGGTAAGAGTGAGGTAAGCTGGACCTCACTCTCCTTAAATGGGAATTTGTATTAGAAAATACAGAGACTGAACCAGTTGATGACAAAGGCAAAAGCTAAAAGGAAGCCAGCGGATAGCGTTGGCCCATGGTAAACTGAAACCACGTGTAAACTGAAATGATGAGAGAGCAAACACTTTGTAAGCGAGGTTCAGCAGCAGAGAGGAGGAAACTGAACTTCAGAGGAAAGCCAAGGTGCTGAGAAGGGTAGGGAGAGAGATTCTGGAAAGTGGATTCTGAACCTGCTAGCTTCTCTTTTTTTCCCACCATGTGAACCCTTATAATAAATCCCCTTTTTCTCAAGGCAACACATGGGAAATTCTGCCTTTGCAAATAACTGAAAACTAATACAGACAGTTCCAAGAAAAATGAATTAAATCAGTTTTCTAGAGACTTGAGGGATAAACACCACTTGGGAGAAGCTCCAGAGAGACTGGTTTCTTGTTAGCCATGCACAAATGTGGGATAGCTGTCTCAAGGAACAGAATTTTGTTTAGCATGGAGAATCGAAACACAAACGGCCAGTCACATGGCAAGGACCTCGGCCCTGTAGGCAGTGCCTCACTGAATCGTCTTTAAGGCTCTCCCAGTCCTGAAACTACACCCTCTGCTTCCAGGTGGAAAATTACACTGTACCTTGAGGTAATAGAGATGGCTTTCATAATCTAAGAAAAGCGTAAGCTTCTAAAATAGAATTTTGCCTTTTATTTCTCAGTTAGAATATATTTTTCCACCCAGAGTTCTGCCATTTTGAGCTTTTCTTTCCAATAGAAAGTGACAAGCCCAATTACAATTTCAAGGTCAGTAAACAATGCCTTAGTGGTTTTGGTTTTCAGAAAAGGAACAGGTCATTTTGGCATTGATATTTTTTTCCATTAATTTTTAAATTCATGTGTATTTTTCAGTAAATTTAGTTCATGTGATTTAGATTTATTTACACTTAGGTCCCTAAAATGTGTGGTTAGCAATTTGATGACTATGCACGTTCTAATTAGACTGTCCCAGAACCAGAAAGTCATGTGTTGCCAACACGACCAGAGTGAAATCCAGCTGACACATATTTGGATACAAATCGAAAAAGTCGTAAATTCAAGACCATTCTAAACTTGGCGATAAAAGTTCCCTTGTTCCCAAAAGTTACAGACAAAACAAGTTCCAAGTATAAAGAACTTAACAAATTTTTCTTGCAAACATGTGGCACGCAGACAAATGGCATCGGGACAGCTGCCTCTCTCGTCGCCCTGCTACCATGGTTACCTTGTGATCAACTTCGGATTACAAGGGGTGCTTCACATGAGGTTGTGTGTGCATCCCTGAGAATCTGGGACCCAGTCAAGAAAGCCAGTCAACTCGTTGTTGAGCTGAGTGTAAACCAATCCACTCACGGTAGATGCAAATGTTTCTCGCTCGTAGAATTAGATAATGTTGAGTGTAGTAGGAACCTTCGAGAAGGATCGTGGCCAATCCTTCACTTTACTAATGTGTTTTAAATGATTGTTTTGACATTCTATGTACATAACCTTTAAAATTCAAATGACATTGGTCCAGGCATGAGTTTAATTATAAAACTCAAAGCGCATATGGAGTAGAGAATATTTTCTAGGGAAACCTAGAGAATTGTTCCATGGGTTTTTTTCCTTCACTTATTCTTGAGACCCACAATATGAAAATAGGCTTCCTCCTTGAAATGTGTTAGAAAATGATAATACTACCGAGGTATATAAAATATACATTTTATATACAATTTATGTTGATAAAAATTCTAAACCTGCTTCAACATATATCTCTATGTGCCAATTTTTTCTACAAGCCAACACTTCATAAATCATATTCAAAACAAATACTAAAAATACATAACTTACATAATTAAACACTTATGTATTAAATTTATACACAGGCATAATCTCTCCAATTTAAATATATTTATCCATGCTAGGGTCTATGTATTCAGCAAGAATTGGGGAAAGAAAAAAAAACCCTTAACCAGAAGTCCTTCCCTTAGTGAGTTCACAAGTTAAAGGTTTGAGGCCACCACCTTATGTCTCCTTGGGCACCCTGCAAGTTAGAGACAGGGGCTGAAGGTGGTTCTATTTGTTGATCTTTCTCCCTTCCAGAAGTCTCTGCTTATCCCACCCATTTATAAGCCTTAGACTTTGCTCCTTGAGTTTCTTCTAACTACTAAAATAGAAGATGGCCCATCGGGTTTGGACAGCCATTATCCTGACCCTCCGACAAATATTTTCATTTTCTATGTCACCCATTATCTTCTGAGAAGCCAGGTTGATCCTTACTGTAAAACAAGGAGGATGTGCAATCCCAAAAGATTAATGGTTCTTGAGATCTCTTCCTTCTTCTCCTCAATTTAAAAGTATTTGCTATTTAATGTTCTCTTCCTTAGGAAATTCCTCCTTCTCCACAAACCACTGGTCTTTTCCTTCAACTACTAGAACTGGAACTCATATTTCAGGACCCTACTTAAATCTCATCTACTCTAGGAGCCCTTCCCTGATCCTCCAGCTTCCTGCGATATGCCCCTACTTTGAACTTCTAATGTGCGCACTCTGTACCACCCAGTTGCAGGCCCAAGCTTATATACAATCTAAGCTTTGTATATAAGCTTAGATTTACTTGAATTGTTTCATCTTTGGCCTTATCTTCCCAAGTAGATTAAAGACTCCCAGTAAGAGTGAATCGTGCTTTATTCTATTTTCACATTCCTATAGTGATCAGTAGATTGCACAACCCGAAGCAGGAGTCACATATCAGCTAACAGACTGATAAATATTACAGTCATGTCTACTTCACAAGTGATACTAAAGCAACTATCTTGTATATTGCTGCAACTAGCTAGAGAAAATTCATTTCCTATAAAATTATCATTTATAAACCATAAATAAACTTTGCTTAAAAATCATCCCTTCTAAAGAATACACCAGTTTAGCTAACAATTATATAAAGTGCTGATCCCTGCCTTCCAGGAGCTCACATTCTTGTGAGAGAGCCATGTCGATAAATTAAGGTGCAATGTGAAAAATGCACCCAAAGAGGCAAGGTCTACCACATGAAAGGCCAGAGATAAAGGAGCAACTTTCAGAGGTTTCTAATCAAACTCTACAGTCTAATGATTAATGCCCCACATAACTTTGTGGATACAAATTCTGAACTAATTTTTTTTTTTTCATTTGTCCTAACTGTATAAAACCAGAGTGCTTAAACAGTAAGATTTATCATTTTTATTGAACTTCATAGCAAAATAGGCAGTGGAGATAAGAAACAACTTTGAAAATAAAAATATCTTAATGTAAGATTATATTTGAAGAATGTAAACTTGGAAAAATATACTATATATAAGTGACATTAATGAAAATATAGCTATCTTTTTACTCAAAATAAAATCACAGTCACCTGCAGCATCTGTTTGCTTCAATCACACTACTTCCTGTAGTTTTCCTTTTTCATGCCTATGCAATTCCTTGTACACATGCCTGGGGACTGGCAGAGATTCAGCTGGCTTTTATTCAGCCCTATCTTTTGGTAAAAATTAGTGTAAGATGGAAACACTGTCTTTACTTATTTTGCCATCTTAATGTTGCATGACAATGTCAAGGTCTTGCTGCAGGTCAGTGCACACATCGAATGTGTGTCTCAAAACTCTGAGCTTCTTATGAATGCTCTTTTTCACTCCTACTTTTCACATTTTCAGGATTTTATTATCCTTGTTATCTTTGTATAAAAACATGATAATTAGATTTTATTTTCTTTCAGAAGCAAAGAGCTCTGACATACTTTGCTTTGAACAAGTTCAGATGATAAGTAGTATCTGGTAGTAGAGGAAAGCAGAAAGATCTATAGATCTGGAAAAGAAATTTAGAACAGTAATTTCAATAAAGTGTTACAAAGGAGAAGTAGAAACAAATATGAGATCTAGTAAGGAAAAAAAAGGAAAATGGCTATCATCTCTTGAGTTTTCCCAAGTTATGGTTGATAATCAGGTGAAGCAAAAATTAGAATACTATCTGATGTGATTCTGAATGTGTACAGAAGATATTGAGGACAATTATATTACATAGGAAAACAGGAGTGGCTACCTAATATCGGATAAAGTAGACCACAGAGGAAATAAATTTACCAGAGACAAGAGGGACATTACCCAGTGACAAAATGTCAATCTACCAAAAAGATGTTACAATCCTAAATGTGTATTCACCAAACCACAGAGCTACAGAAAACGGGAAGCAAAAACTGGTGGAGCTGAAAGAAGAAATGGACAAATCTACAAATATACCTGGCTACTTCAACACCTCTAATCAAAATGGACACAGAACTCAGCAATATCAACAAACAGGATTTAATTGACATCTGTTGAACATTCCACCCAGTAGCAGCTGAACACACGTTCAAAAGCCTACAGATTATACACGAAGATAGACCATATTCTGGCCTATAAAACAGACTTCCACAAGTTGAAAAGTATGGAAATCATTTTAAGGTGTGTTCTTTCACCATACTGGACTCAAACTAGAAATCAAAACAGAAACCTAACAGAAAAGTCTGCAAACACTTTGAAACTAAACAACACACTTCCAAATAATGCATCAGTCAAGGAGGCAGTCGCAAGCAAAATAAAAGAATGCAGTGAACTGAATGATCATGAAAATACAATATATCAACATTTGTGGGACACAGCTAAAAAAATAGTGCTGAGAGGGAAATTTACAGCATTAAAATTCACACATTAGAAAAGGGTAAAATTCTCAAATAATCAAAGTTACCACATCAAAAACATAGAAAAAGAAGAGAAAAAATAAAATCGAGCAGAAAAAAGGAAATGGTAAAGATATGAACAGATGGATAAAATTGAAAAGGAGAAAAAGAAACAAAACCAATGAAATAAAGTCATTTCTTTAAAAGCATCAATAAAGTTGACAACTCTCTAGCAAAGCTGAATAAAAGGAAGATAGAAATTATCAATATCAGCAATGGAACAGGAGATATCACTACATAGGCAAGACATCAAAAGGGTAGTAAGGGAAGACTATGGATTACTCTATACATAAATTTAACAGCCTAGACAAAATAAATAAATTTCTCAAAAACACAAACTACTACAGCTCATCTTGTATAAAATAAATAGTTTGAATAGGCCTATAAGTATTAAATAAATTGAATTTGTAATTTAAAAACTATCCCCACATGCCCAGTTTCTCAGGCTAGATAATTTCACTGGAAAAGTGAAAACTGAAAATGTTAGTTGCAGTCAACTCTTTGTGAACCCCACCCGTCAGGCTCTTCTGTGCATGGAATTTTCCAGGCAAGAATACTGAAGTGGGTTGCCATTCCCTTCTCCAGGGGACCTTCCTAACCCAGGGATCGAACCCAGGTCTCCTGAGTTACAGGCAGACTCTTTACCACTGCACCACCAGGGAAGCCCATAGGTGACGATGTACCACACGTATATGCTGACCTGATGTATGGCAGGAGTGCACAAAGCCGAACGGAGGAAGAACGGAATGATACTTTTCAACTAGTGCTGGAGCCACTATGCATCCAAAGGCAAAACACAAACTGACATAAGCCTAAAACCTCATATAAACCTTAAATCAAACTAGAGTTACTATATCAAAAACTTGAAGCTACACAATTTTAGGAAAAAACAGGAAAGGAAATCTTCACAATCTAGGACTCAGCAAAAAACGCCTGATCCATACAAAGAAAAACTGGTAAACTGACTTCACCATCTATATGATTATTTATAGCAAGCTTATTATGAGAGCCAAAAACTGGAAACAACCCAGATGTCCTTCAACAGATGAATGTTTAAATATCCTATCTATGCCATGGAGTAATACTACTTAGCAAAAAAAATCTGCTGTTGCAAGACAACAACTTAAATCTCTATCCAGATAATTGCACTGAGTGGGGGGGAAAATTTCTGAAAATTCCACATTGTAGGATTCTATTTATGTAACATTGTTAAAATGACAAAATTATAGAAATGGAGAACAGGTTCATGGAACACAAGACGGGAGAAAATACAGAAGTGAAGTGAGTATGGCTATTAAAGGACAACATGAGAACTCCCTCTATAAGGAAATATTCTACATTTTGTCTATATGAACATAAATATCCGGGTCGTGATGTTATATTGTGGTTTTGCAAGATGTTACCATTGAGGGAAATGTGTAAAGAATACACAGAATATTTCTGTACTGTTTCTTACAACTGCATGTAATCTACAATTAACTCTAACGCCAAGTTTAGTTTTAAAAACTAGTCCAACAGAATGGCTGAAATTTAAAAAAACAATAAAACCATGAAGAGGAAAACTGTACTTCTTCCTTCTGAAACATCTGTGTAACAATACAAAACAAGAATTAATTTGAAAGTATTAAAGAGGCAATACACAGGAACAAAATAATCTTAAGCATTGCATTTTGTTACACAGTTAATACATTTTACGGGTAGGTTAATTTTATATACTGAGATAGTGATGGAATAAATCAGTAATATAAAATATAATCAATAGGCACAGATATTTACATTGAAAATATAGAAAAATATTAAAAGAATAGTTTTTTTTTTAATTTTATGTAGCCCCAAATTAAGAGTTCTTTCAGGCAGTAGACTCTGTGTTTTGTTTCCATTAAATTATGCACAATGTAAAATAGAAGGATAAAAGATAAAAATGAAGTCAGTCTAGTATGCTTTGCATTTCTAAAGTGTCAGAGTTTAAATACTCATGACAAATACCATGTACACCACACGTCATGTCTATACTTAAACACGCTTATTTGCTCAGGTATGTCCAGCTCTTTGTGACCCTTTACACTGTAGCCCGCCAGGCTCCTCTGTCCATGGGGTTTCCCAGGCAAGCACACTAGAGTGGGTTGCCATCTCCCCCTGAGGATCATCCCAGTTTAGGGATCGAACCTACATCTCCTGTGTCTCCTGCATTGCAGATGGATTCTTTCCCCACTGAGTCATCGGGAAAGCCCTCTATACTTTTGAAGATCATGTGTTTTCAACCAAGGTCATACTGTACAGTCCTGCCTTAAGACAAGACTGAGTCACTGCAAAATTAGATAAAGAAATCAATGACCTAACATTGGTCTTGCTAACATAGATAAGGAGAGATAGATGATTGATAGGTGGGTAGGGAGGTAGATAAGTAGATAAAAGATAGATATATATTAATACCATATTGTTAGCCTAGATGTTCTGGTGAAACTGAGTAGTTTTTAACTGGCCACTTTAAAATATGAACACCGCAGACTGAGGAGAGTTATAACTGGCTTGAGTGGAATGATTAAATTAGGATTTAATTAGCCTAATCAACTCAGTCAAAATAGCCATTCTGGTATATAGTGTAGGTATGACTTAACACTTTTAGAATCTTAGACATTGTGGATAAAAACATTATTTTTTTTAAGATGCTAACTATTCCAGACATTTGAAGTTGTTGTTGTTTTTTTTCTTAATCTTTAAAAATATTCTTGGATTTAAGGAACAAAGAAGTGAGAAAAGTTCAGCATGCTATTAAGTCCCATTTTTCTTCTTGAGAATACTCCTGAACTTCACCCTTATTTTCTATCCAACTTCCACCACCCATGTTCAGGCTTTCATCACTTATATTCAAATGCCACCTCAACCTTCTATCTGGTCTCTCTGCCTCGAATTCATTTTCCCTTCAATCTATTCTGAGGTTATGCACTTCTTAAATTCATTCTTTCATTTTTCACTCCACAACTTAGGACTCCATCATGACATAGCACCATCAGCTCCTCTGGCCCTTTCACAGTCTATTCCAGTTCCCCTACTTATTGAACCTTGCACCCTGTAATTCATACACAAATACACTTCACCCCAAGGAAGCAAGCATCCTTACTTGCCCTGGTGTACCCAAACCCCTCACATTTGAGATTTTCTTGCCTGCCATCAAATGCTCCCTTACTGACCTCTACAACACTCCCTTCAACCGTCCTCCAATTTCTGTGCCACCCAGACTTCAAGGCCCAACTCGAGGTCACCGTCTTCAAGGAACCATTCTGCCATCCCAGTCCATAGCTCATCGTTGTTCCTGTCGAGGTTTTGCTGAGTTACGCTGAGGACCAGAGCCAACCAGTTTGCCCTTGGTTGTTCTCTTACGCATTCATTCACTCACCTACTCTATAAAAATACACTGAGCAATTTTTACATGTAAGATACTCTGCTAATTATAGCAATTCTTTCATACCCCTTACTTTTTCTATAATTATATATTTGGCAAATAAAATGGATTTTATTAGTTTCCTTTCCAGATTCCTCCGTACATAGCAGTGTAGTTGGAATATCAGTTCAGTCCAGTTGCTCAGTCATGTCCGACTTTTTGCGACCCCATAAATCACAGCACGCCAGGCCTCCCTGTCCATCACCAACTCCCGGGGATGGCAAGGAATTGCCCTGCCAAGGTTAGAGACCCTGCCAAGGGGCAACCCGTAGCTAGTGGCTGGTTTATTCAGGGAAACAAAGGCTCAGGCTCCTTTGCCTCAATGTGAGTGACTCTAACAGGCCATTCAGCCTCAGCGTGCCTGTGATGATCAGCGGAGGCCTCATTTGTGAGTACACTGCTGTTCAGCTTCTTTCTCTGCCCACTACTCCCTTGCTTACTTTTGCAGAGGTCTGTCTCCCAAGACCACTCTTTGGAGAAGACTCTTGAGAGTCCCTTGGGCAGCAAGGAGATCAAACCAATCAATCCGAAAGGAAATCAACTCTGAATATTCATTGGAAGGACTGATGCTGAAGCTCCAATACTTTGGTCACTTGATGCAAAGAGCCACCTCATGAGAAAAGACCCTGACGCTGGGAAAGATTGAAGGCAGGAGGAGAAGGATGACAGAGGACAAATGGTTGGATGGCATCACCAACTCAATGGACATGAGTTTGGGCAAGCTCTGGGAGATGGTGAAGGACAGGGAAGCTTGGTGTGTTGCAGTCCATGGGGCTGCAAAGAGCTGGACATGACTGAGTGACTGAACAACAGTCTCCTGAGACTACTCTCCCACAAAATTTCACCATGAAACTCCCCATCCCACAGTTTGGTTGCAGAGAACTGAGTCTCTGTTTATGCTGGGGAAATAATACTTGCATAGTTCTTAGCACAAGTACAGTTCTGGTTCAGAACACTACCACTCAGATGGCCTCTCTCAGGTCTATCTCATCTTAAGATTTCTCCAGAATTCCTGGAGTTGACAGGGATTTCATCTTCATCTCTCATAAATAAAGACACTCAGGAGTAGAAAGGTGAAACATCCAAATTTGCATACCTAGGAAATAGTGGTTCCAGTACTCAAGCCCTGACTTTCTCAATCCTACCCGGTGCTTTTGCTCCTACACCAGTTTGAAAAGTGGCCCAGTTTTAAGAAAACAATATGGATGTCAAAAGAGGCAAACTTAGTTTTCCTCTTCTCCCAGGGATTAATAATGTGAATCTGAGCAAACTACTTAATTCTCAGGACTTCAGTTTTTCCAGGCAGCCCTGTGTCCATAAAATAAACATAAGAATACCTCCTTGTAGCATTATTTTAAGGGTTACTTGAAGCATGGAAGACATTATTTCCTGTTCTCATGGAGGAGTGGCGGCACATAACAAAGTTTACAGTATCAGATTGTAGTGAACCTGGAATGGTGTCCTGATTTTCTTTCTTTCATCATCCGTACTGAAAGTGAAAGTGTTAGCTGTTCAGTCATGTCTGACTTTTTGCTGCCCCATGAACTGTAGCCCTGCTTCATTCTGTATTCCAACGCCAAATTTGCCTGCTACTCCAGGTGTTTCTTGACTTCCTACTTTTGCATTCCAGTCCCCTATAATGAAAAGGACATCTCTTATTGTGTTGCTTCTAGAAGGTCTTGTAGGTCTTCACAGAACTGTTCAGCTTCAGCTTCTTCAGCGTTACTGGTCAGGGCATAGACTTGAATGACTGTGCGATTGAATGGTTTGCCTTGGAAACAGAGATCATTCAGTAGTTCTTGAGATTGCATCCAAGTACTGCATTTCAGACTGTTTTGTTGACTATGATGACTATTTCTTCTAAGGGATTCTTCCCCACAGTAGTAGATATAATGGTCATCTGAGTTAACTTCACCCATTCCAGTCCATTTTAGTTCGCTGATTCCTAAAACATCAATGTTCACTCTGGCCACCTCCTGCTTGACCACTTCCAATTTGCCTTGATTCAGTGGCACCCCACTCCAGTACTCTTGCCTGGAAAATCCCATGGGAGGAGGAGTCTGGTGTGCTACACTCCATGAGGTCGCTGAGAGTCAGACACGACTGGGCGACTTCACTTTGACTTCACTTTCATGCATTGGAGAAGGAAATGGCAACCCACTCCAGTATTCTTGCCTGAAGAATCCCATGGATGGGGGAGCCTGATGGGCTGCCGTCTATGGGGTCACACAGAGTCAGACACTACTGAAGCAATTTAGCAGCAGCAGCAGCAGCATGAACCTAATATTCCAGGTTCCGATGCAATATCAGAAAACTAAGATCATGGCATCTGGTCCCATCACTCCATAGCAAATAGATGGGGAAGCAGTGTCAGACTTTATTTTGGGGGGCTCCAAAATCATTGCAGATGGTGACTGCAGCCATGGAATTAAAAGACACTTGCTTCTTGGAAGAAAAGCTATGACCAACCTAGAAAGCATATTAAAAAGCAGAGATGTTATTTTGCCAACAAAGGTCTGTCTAGTCAAGGCTATGGTTTTTCCAGTGGTCATGTATGGATGTGAGAGTTGGACTATAAAGAAAGCTGAGCACCAAAGAATTGATGCTTTTGAACTCTGGTGTTGGAGAAGACTCTTGAGAGTCCCTTGGGCTGCAAGGAGATCCAACCAGTCTATCCTAAAGGAAATCAGTCCCAAATATTCATTGGAAGGACTGATGCTGAAGCTGAAACTTCAATACTTTGACTACCTGATGCAAAGAACTGATGCTGAAGCTGAAACTCCAATACTTTGGCCAACTGATGCAAAGAATTGACTTAATTGAAGAGACCCTGATTCTGGGAAAGATTGAAGGAGGGAGGAGAAGGGGACGACAGAGGATGAGCTGGTTGGATGGCATCACCGACTCAATGGACCTAAGTTTGAGTAAACTCTGGGAGTTGGTGATGGACAGGGAGGCCTGGCGTGCTGCAGTCCACGGGGTCGCAAAGAGTCAGACACGACTGAGCGACTGAACTGAACTGCAGCCCACCAGTCTCCTCTGTCCATGGAGTTCTTCAGGCAAGAATACTGGAGTGGGTTGCCATTTCCTACTCCAGGGGATCTTCCCAACCCAGAGAGGAAACCCAGGTCTCCTGCATTGCAGGCGGATTCTTTACCATCTGAGGTACTATGTGTGAAATTCCACAGCCTGTTGTTTTCAAAGTTTACATGGTCTGTTGTTTCATTTCTCTGGAATTTCATACTCTGTGTGTTTCTTAGAAACATACATTTTTGTGTGTGTATTTACAGATATTTTACCATCATTGGCTGTAATTTGCCCATCACTGTGTAATGTCCTTGCGGATCAGAATGGCCCTAGGCATCTTTATACTCCACAGAGCCTCGTTCAGTAAGTGCCGCAGAGTCAGTGCTGCATGTCTATGGACTTTGTTGCTAAATGTTGAATAAACTGATGCCTTATTAGTCCATATAGGCCTGCCCCAGTAAACTGTCATATGAAGAAGAGAAGATAATACTACTTTAGGAGACATAGAAGAGTAAGCAAAGGGAGCAGTGGGTTACAACAGTCAGCCTGACTAATTAAGGAACACAGACCACTGGACAACAGAGGATGAGATGGTTGGATGGCGTCACCGACCCAATGGACATGAGTTTGGGCAGACTCCGGGAGATGGTGAAATACAGGGAAGCCTGGCCCGAGTGAGACATGACTGAGAGACTAAACAACAGAGATCTTTGGATGCCAGAGTCCACTTATACCCATAATCAACTAAATCACTTAACCTCATGGATAAGAAGGAGTGAATGGGGGAAAAGGAAGCGCTGCTCCAGTACTGTTCATTCCCAAGAAACAGGAAAACAAGAGGACCAGGAAGACAGTTTCCCAATAGAACACACTTCCAAACATTAATCAGTTGAGGCTTTTGCTGAAATGAAGGATGGGGTGGCAACACTTTTGAAGAAAATGTGATAGGAAGTTAGCAAAAGAACTGTGAACAGCTGTAAAATCAGAAGACATGACTGTACAGATTCAGTCAGAATAGATGTGTGATTTTCTGTAGCAACATTCCTCAGCTCAGGTGTGTGAGGAGAGAAATGATAAAGATGACCCTGGGCGGAGAAATGCTCTTCCCTTGAGTCCTTGTGCATGTTTATAGGTATAAACATCTATGTGTCAGTGAATTAGAAATATTAGCAGACTAGATCCTAGGTCTTGTCCTCTGACCAGAGAGGCGGCATAGGAAAACTGTAAAAAGGTGAAGCTCTGCACACAAATAGCCCTGGGTTTGAAATCAGTCCCTACTCCAATTAACACTATATCTTTGGAGACATTATTGAACTATCCTCTACACGTACACAACAGTATGCATGTCTTAAATTGTGAGGATTAAGATAATATGTAAAGCATTTAATATAGGTGCTGAATAAATGCTAGATAATATTAATTGGAGAGAAAAAGAACTTGAAACTCACAAGAATCTGCACTACTTAGACTGACTTCTGCCTTTTGAGTACAAGAGAAACACATGGGCCGTCACATCTGCTTTTGGAAACTGTTGTTTACTGGAAAGAGCTCCTTCAATTTAACACTGGTTGACTATGAACAAAACTTATTTATTTTCTTGTTGCCCTTTCTAGTAAATAATAGATCTTACCTAAAACTGGCTAAGGCAATCCTTTAGGTTTGTCATTCAAACATTAAGTGACAAGCTGCCGTCGTCCCTGGAGCACCAGCAAAGAGGGAATCCTTTTCCTGGCTCCTTGACAAGGTCTTTCTGATCTGTACAGCCTTGAGACTGTTCAGCTGGTGGGATTTAGATCACACATTCTATGTGTGTCCAGTTATTTTTCTTAACAGCCTGTTTCTTGAATTTCTCGTTGAGTGCTAAATCGCTTCAGTGGTGTCCACCTCTGCGATCCCATGGACTGTAGCCTGCCAGGCTCCTCTGTTCGTGGGATATTCCAGGCGAGAATACTGGAGTGGGTAGCCTCTTCCTTCTCCAGAGGATCTTCCAGCCCTAGGGACTAAACTCGTGTCTCCTGCATTGGCAGGCAGATTCTTCACCGCTGGGCCAGGGAAGCCAATAGACTCACTACATAGGTTTTCAACTCCTAATACACAAGTCTGAGCCCATATACAGCTGTCACCACAGAGCCACAAGGATGTATCATCCCTGAGTTTGGAATATTTAGCACCCTTTTAAAAGTTTATTTTACCCAGGATTTTTATTTTTACCTTACCCACAAGTTTTTTTTTTGTGAAATCACACAAAACTTACATCAAAAATTACTATTACAAGCATTATAAGGAGCAATACATTGTCAAAAATTTTTAAAACGTAGGTTATTTCACTCCCCAGCTCTAACTGTGTTATCATGCTCTCCCTTTCCTCCCTTCTGTTTTCCAATGGAGCAGCCATAATAGTTTGCAGAAGCCGAGCTTGTGCACAAGTTTGAAAAAAAAAAGGGGGGGGTCTAAAGTAAAAATATTGAATTTGAGAGAATCAATTGCCTAATATGCCAGTAAAAACCAACAACTAAATTTCAAAGGTCCAACACCTTCTCCTGGTCTTTTTCCTAAATGTTTAGTGTGCAGTTCTGACTGTAATCTAATAATTGCTTTTCTGATCCAAATATCAATACTTAATGTTTACTGCCAGAATGCCAAGTTAGATGGCCCAGCCACCTCCTCCTAATAAAAAAAAAATGACCTGAGCGCTTGCCTGGCTTTGACGAAGCCGGGAGCGAACTGAAGGGAGCCTCCTCCCGCCAGTACGGCGGCAATGTGTTTTCTGTCTCCACTGAACTTCCACAAATTTGTGATTTATTTGGAAGAATATGTTGCAGATAAGAAAAAAAAAAGGCATCTGGAAGTCTTTTTGCCAAATGGTAACTTTCTGGAAGGTTCCTCATTTAGAAGTAATTTCTGGAAAATTTCTTGATTAATACAAATCCGTGAACAAACTTAAAAATGATGGCTTTGTTATTGCTTTGGCACAATATGTTAACAACACTGTGAGTGCTGCCAAAACTCTGCGAGTTCTTTCATGCGGATTATGGTCTTGTTTACAGATCCAGCTGTACTGAGGCCTTGTCCATCGTGGTAACCTAACAATGTTCCCAGTGGGGGTGCCCATTAGGGGAGGGGAGACTAACTGAAGTTTAGTTTGTTTAAATTGGGCAAGAATGCACAGCGGCACTCAGATCTTTGGGGAATGCATTGGAAGCATACCCTTTTCTAGGATCTGTTTTCATTTATTTAAGGGGGATGTTTGCATTGCTCAAAAATTGCAATACACAAACTTGCCATACAAAATGCCTTCCAAATGTTTACACTGGTCTCTACAGAAGTGAGTAGAAAACACATATAATACTAGATTGAATTAAAGACCTAAGTGGAAAAAAAGTCATTGCTGACCTCCAAAATATCTGATAGTTAAAACCCAACTATTTTTTGTTGTATGTGTGCATATATGTACAAAATATATATTCCCAAGTATGACCATTTAACTTGGATAGGGAAGATTAAGCAAAACTCATTGAAGAATATGTCTTTAGAATTGTGGGAAACTGGTTTTCATTAATAGGGCGCGTGCAAATATTCTCTTTTTATTGGTTTGCATAGATCTGAAACATGGATTTTATTGGAATTTTATTTTACAGGTTCTAATGACAAAATAATTGATTCCTCCACCCCCAAAAAGCACCAAATGTGAAAAACAATAAGACTGTATGTTTTCTCACATCTGACAAAAATGTTAAGATTTTAGTTGCTGCATGTTATTACAACAAAAAAGAATTTGGGATACAAATTGCTGTATGCTAGCTTTCCAACATTTCTGAAGTCTGTAATGAAAAGAATCTGTTCAGAAGAAACTTTCACTTTTTCTGCTTTCTATCCTTTCTGGTGATAAAGAACCAAGAGCACACCGAGGAGACAAGGAGACTTCAGGCTACCATGCTCCCTGGGTCTAACTCTGGTAGACAAAGTCTTCCTCAGAGTACTTCCTCTCTGACACCAGCTCAGAGGCCTCTGCACTTCTGTCACGTTAAAAATGTAGGAAGGTCTAAGTTGATCGATCTCAGGCATCATTTAGGTCAAAACAAGATTCTTCTTGAAAATCCCAACATGATTCACGTGGATTTTAACTTGAAGTCAGTTTTATCAAAGTAATTTTCAGAGGATTTCTTATCTATTTTAATCAAAAAGTGAAGCTGCAGTAAATATTCCCCCCCCAAAAAGCCCCCCAAAATCTATTTTAATATGTAATTTCAGCATGTAATACTATCCTTGATATCAAGGGGTCAATATTTTAATCAAATGTATCATCTTCTCTTGAAAATGTAGAAATTTCACTAATATGCAAGAAATTATAAAGGTGCCTATTTTCTATGGAATTGTTACTTCTGTGCCTTGGAATTTAGCGATCCCACATGCGAACTGGGAGCCATGCAGCTCTGCTCATGAAGACACGGTGTATTCCTCGCTCTGCCACCAAGCGCCAAGGTGAGTGATGGGGGACAGAGGGTGATGCTATGAACATTGATTTACAGAAACATCTTTGCTTTTCCTGTCAAGGAATCTTATACTGGTTGCAGTCTCATATCTTAATACAGTTTTTGAATCAACATTAACTAGTATGAGGTGATATAATAAAATACAAGGGCAAAGAACACAGCATCAAGCTACCTGGGATTTTATACCACATCTTCCACCTACCAACTACATGCCTTGAAACAAGTTACATATCCTGCCTCTGCCTCAGTTTCCTTGTCTATAAAATGGACATAAAATTATAATTTTTACACTGGATTATTTTGAGGATTAAATGAAATAATACATGAATGGTCCTGAAAGAATGGTGCTTGGAACATACTAAGTCTTCAATAAATATTATGTATAAAATAGTACTGTATGATAGGCCTTAGTTTTAACTGAGTTAATTTGAACTATTTTTTAGTATCTTCAGCATTTTAAAGCTGTTAATAGATGCATGTTTTAATAATACCAAAGACCTTGTTGACATAGTATTACTAAAAATATTTTGTAATTGTTCTGGTATCAGACAGCCAAATCTGGAAATATTTAGAAACTATTAACTTTATGAAAGACAGACCTGAGAACTTAGAACCAGACAACTTAGAAGCAAGCTTCCTGATAGAATGTTTTTAAAATTCCCTGGGAGATAATATTGTGAGTTAAAAATAGAATAATGAAGAGATCATGTCATACTCCTTGGGACCTGTAACTGATATTAATGAAGACAAGTTTAATATTCAAATATTTTTCAAATTACACTCAGTATACAATTGTTCTTTACTGTGAACTATTTTCTTGTATTCAGACTTTAGCATGTATTCTCTACTGACAACTTTTAAATACCATATTAAATATAGGAAAAGAATCCTACTTGAAGAAGCAGCTTAATATCTAGAAGAAACTGTCAAATATGTCCATAATCCGAACGTTTCCTCAATAAACTGTGCATAAAGTGAAAGTGTTAGTTGCTCAGTCGTGTCTAACTCTTTCTGACCCCATGGAATGTAAGCTCGCCAGTGCATAGGCATAGTAAATTAGCACCAATGACAACTATTCTGTGTCTCTGGGCTGCAGCCTCTCCCCAAGTTCAAGGTTACCTTGGTTGAAACCAAGCTGTCCTCTAAAGGGGCCAAGGTCAGAAGAGATGGGGCTGATCCACCGCCATCTCAGGGTTATATAGTTCAGTATAAATTATTTCCTAATCCTGTTCCTTATTATTTGCTTCCAAGGACATAGACGGTGCTGGAAACATACATCTTCTTAAAAGTATTTTGATATTTTTAATTTAATAATGGTTGAAAAGAGCCATGTTTCAATTTTTCAGAGATGAACTATAGAACTTTGTTAACCCACTGTATTAAACTGGCTAATGAACCACACAAGATATTTTAAAATATCTGTTAGATATAGTCACATGACCTCTCAAATAATACACTCTAATTTTGTCCAAACTGCCACCCAATATGAAATGATGAGACTGATCAGATAGTGATATCTTCTGATGGAAACTGAGTAATTTGAGGGTGATAAGTTACAGTAGCATCTGTGAGAAGAGTTGGGTATAAAGCTTCCTCCTGCCCTTACAAGCACACCTTACATCCTTGTGAAACCTTTGTATATAATAATTTTCTAAATTGGTTATTAAAATCAGTATTATTTTAGAGTAATTCTTTTTCTAGGCTATCCCTTCACTTTTATTTTCTGCGTATGGAAGCACACTCATTTAATCTTTAGGATTCAAAGTCATTGTGGAAGGAAAAAAGTCTCAATACCGTAGTGAATCATTTGTAGCTGAAGGCGGCCTTTGTTCCCAGCCACCGGTTAGACTGCACTTTCATAGCCTGGTGCCTCTACCAGAGCCCTTGATATATTCACGTAAATGATGGAAGATACGCGAGACGTGAAGGTGACACGTGCGTCTCCAGGAGGAAACTGATACCCTGGATCTCGCTCAGGAGCCATCCTGGCGTTAGCTGCACACGCAGCCATCCGGCTGCCCTCCTGGCTGGTAGGGAGGTGTTTAGGAGCAGCTGTCAGCAGAAAGAGGTAGAAAAGGGGCGAGGTCTCTTCAATTCACAGAACTAAAAATGGTTCATGAAAATCTCCAGTACTGTCTACTGAGAGCTGCCTTCTTTGCAAGATTCCTGACGGACGGCCTCCATACTTCTTTAGCCTCCCAGCTTATCAGTTTCGGGGCAATGTATTACTCGGCCACCGCCTGGCAAGTGAACCAGAACAATCTGAGGTTAATTCAGCTCTCTAAGCAATCATAAAAGTTTGTTCGTTCGTAGATTCAACAGTGAACTTGTTACTGATTAGGCCAACTCAAAAAATCTGCACTTTCGTCATTTCAAAACGATTTAATTACCTTTTCCTAATGCAGTATATATGCCCCATTTGCCAAGACAAAAGAGCTATTATTCAACATGAAAAAATATATATATCGCTGTGGCAAGCACAGTAACTTTTAATGTTTTCACTGCTGAACTGTCAAAATGTGAACGTTCCCACCCCCTGAAAAGTATGGAGCTATAGAATAACCTTCACTTTTATAGAAAGAGGTTTCTAGAATATGACAAAGAAAACATAGCAATTTCAGCCAGGTCATAATTTAGTATAAAATAAAACAAGACATTTAAACCCAGGGAAGAAAAAAAAAAAATCCGGGAGTGGTAGAACTATCAAACTATGTGTGCAATTTCCTTGTGCTCAAATTGCATTTTCTCCCTTCAGTGTTAGATGGAGCAGGGTCTTGCCCTCTAGATTAGAGACTTTTGCATTAGAGGAAACTAGGTTATGTCTTCCACTGTCAGAGGCAGAAATTATGAGCTGGAGTGCATTTTAGCCAGTCACTATGAAAAATGTTAGCCCAAGGGGATAATAATTAGAACTGTTTTTGTCAGGTGACTGCATTTTAAGCAGAGATGTGTCTGAGAATCTAGCTGAGGGGTTTAATATAAATATAAATATTTTTTTCAGTCAGCATTGTGGCTTGATTTTTTTTTTTTGCTTTGCTTTTTATTTCAAAAGTAAGCACTTTCCAGAAATTATCAGCTAAAAACGCCCTACAGTTTAGCATTATGTGACCTGATAATATAATAGCCAGCAGAAAATGATACTCCAGCAGCCTGAGAAGTTAATGCATAAAACTATAAACTAACTCATTATGAGATCATCATACATTTATGGACACAAATAACTAGTCTGCTTATAAAACTCTAAGTGCAAACATAACAGTTTTGCTTCTAAATTATTATTTTACTTATTTAAGAAGTTATTCAATAGAGTATAATATTGTAGTTCACACAAATAAAGGCATAATAATGCATCTTATGGGCTTTTGGAATACTTCAAGGTTGGGTGGCACCTTTGGGGTCAGGGGCCCCTAGTTGAGTGGGTAGTCTGGGAGTTCTGTTATTATTTATTAAGTTGTCCAAATCTGAATATACCCCTTTTTGACAAGAATGGATCATTTTAATATTTGTTCCCATTACAAAAACATTATGAAAAGATGGGGATGAATGGAAACAATCTCCTCTCCTTTAGCTTATAAACTTTAATAAAGACTATCCTTTTGTTCTTACAATAACTGTTTCCTTACAAATAAATGAATCACTTTAGATTATGAGCTTCTCAGAACAAAAGATCAAGTTTCCTATAGGCTCTTTAAAATACTACATAGACCTTCTCATCATAGTATAAATAATGAATAATTACAAAATCTTGTTCTTGAAAATTAGCTTTAATTATTTTATGTCACATGAAAAATGCCAATAATTCAGAAGCAATTCTCTAGGACCATTCTAATTTACCTATCATGAGCAGATTCAACATTTTTAAATGTTCTATCTAAAAAGGGTTCCGGCAGAAAAGTTTTATCATTTATCATAACCAATTACGAGCACGACATCTCTCGCCAATCAGAAACACGATATTCCAAGCGTAAGCGTAGGCTGTGTGAATGTATTTCCCCACTGTGTAACTCACCTCCTCTTGCTCCGCAGCACTCATATTTGAATCTTTCTGTTCAAACTCTAAGTGACTGTTGAAAAAGACTGCTTTAAACTCTCTATCAAGAATAATTGTCTCCTCTCAAAGGATCTTACAAAGAGATCCTTCCTCCCTCTTTCTCAAGAGGCTATCTAGGTATAAGAGAATGCTCTCATGTCCAGAGAAAGAACTACTTGTGGCTGTGTACTAACATCTGGGGCTCCACTGGCCTCTACTGATCCAGCTGTTTCTCTCTGCATCAGGCTTCTGGGTATCCCATACCAGCATCAAACACATTATATTTTATACTGCTTAGTGCTCTGGGGGTTTAGAGAGGCTTAGGATCTTGGTGGCACCATTCCCAAAGCGTTTCTTTAACAAGTCCCATGCCCTGTAGCATCCTTATCCTTACACCACACTGAGTCTGTTAGTATTAGGAGACTTAAGTAGTCACAGAATTCCTAGATACTATCTCATGAGCCATGGGAACCCAGGCGCATTACTTAGCTCTCTTGTCTAGATGCTTCCTTCAGTCATTCCTAATTTACAGGTCGTGTGATGCTCCATTTGTGTTGTATCATGATCAACATGGGACCCCAAGGAATTTGAAATTTTCCCCAGAACAGATCCTGAAACAAGTAGCAAGCTTAACCTAACCCCCAATCCATGAATCCCACAACTTTAATCAGATTTTTCTGCCAGCCCTCACTTCACCCCAACCCAAAGGGTTTGAACTCCATGACGTAAATTCAAGGACACTCTCATCTGACCGCTTACCATTCACACCCACTCTGTCTTACCAATTCTCAGACCAAATTTTCTTTCCCTTCTCCCAAGACCATCACCTCACCATGTTACTCATCCCACTTGGTTTAAATCACTCATCCCTTTGTTTAAATCACTCTCCCCTTCACTGCCTCATTTGTGGTGGAGGAATGTCTGCAAAGTAAACCAGATTATCATGGAGAGAAAAGACAGCAGAGGTGTGCTGGCAAGCGTGTTGTCTCCCAGCACCTCCTGGTTTCTTCCTTACCCTCTTCCATACCTCAGAGGCAAGAAAACCTGCAAAGCTCCGTCTCCCAGACTCCCTTGCAACCTGATTTTCTGTTAAGTTTCATCAGTGGGAGGCACTGATAGGATGCTGGAGAAAACAAGAAGCCAGGTTTTTGGGGTGGGTTTTTGTTTTTGTTTTTTTGCAGATTCTAACAGCAATTTTAGCATCAGCCATGGTTTCAGTGAAGTGTAGTTCCAAGTTGCACTCAGGTAACTCACTTTCAACATCAGCAGCCTCAGCTTCACTCGGATCCCAAGGAAACATTATTTTTTTCCTTTGGGCCCCCAGGCCTACAGGTGGTAGTCCTTTTATATACCTACTACTCTCCAGGTAACCTTCCCCAGGAGTGCCTCCAGCTTTCTAGTACTCTATAGCTATATTAAATTAACTCTGCTTGAAATTCCTCAAGTGGATTCTGTTTGTCGGATTAAACACTGACTGATACCAGAAATATGTCAATCATATGAGTTCTATTATGCTTAAACAATGTCTACCTATTGAAGTATTATTAGTTGCTTTTAAAAAATATTTTTACAGTGGTTCAAGAGAATGTAATGGAGACCTTTGGAGTAATACCGACTTACCATCATGACTGCCCAAAGAGAAGTTTTACTTACAAAGTAATTATGCCACCAGGGCCTAAATGGTGTCGGCAGCAGAGAATGAAAAACGCTAATTATTATGACTCAGTTTCTTGCCATCCATTTCCTCAAATCATAGGCTGCCTCTACCCTTTAAAAATTGTCTCTGAACTTAGGAAGAAATTCCAGAAGCATTTTTGGGGTTCTGTTGTTCCGCCTCTGATGACTCTCCTTGTCTTTAAGCACATATGGAAATAAGAACCACAGAGTTCTGACTTTCTTTCCCTGCTCCGTACAGCACCACATGGGATACCACTCACCCACTCCCAAATTTCTCTTACTTTGAACAATTTGTAGCCCAGCATGCCAGAATGCCATTAATCACCTGCAGAAATAGGAGAATGCTGTGGTCCAAGGACTCAAAGAGCAATAAAGGCACACACACACATCCAATTACTCATCCCCTTTTCCTTTCAAGCCAGGGGCCTGTTAAGTGGAGGAAACAGGTTTATTTTATCTTTCTATCTTAAGGCCTGTTTTATTCCCCCAGTCGAAAGGCATGTGAACAACTTCTAGGATTTTTATAAAACCGTAGAATTATAGAAGTAAAAACACCACTAGAAATCATACTGTTCCACCTCCTCATTTACAGATGGTTATCTCTAACATTCATCGCCTTTATCATAAGTTCTTTTACCTTCCTGACTGGTCTATGAACTCCTTGAGGGAAGGATCTGATTTTCATCTTAACAGCCTCTGTGTCTAGCACGGTGCCTAAAACACAGGAAGTATTCCAGAAATGCTTCTTAGAAGTAGACAAATAGGTGAACAAGTGAGTGGATTCTTGAATGAATGAATTACTGAGAAGTTTAATATATTGTCTGAGAACACACAGCTATAAGCAGTTTAGTGAGGATTTGTTGGGATTCTTATTGTTTAGTAGCCAAGTCATGGCTGACTCTTTTGTGACCCCGTGGACTGTAGCCTGTCAGGCTCCTCTGTCCGTGGGATTTTTCCAGGTAAGAATACTGGAGTGGGTTGCCATTTCCTTCTGCGGGGGATCATCCTGCCCCAAGGACCAAACTGGTGTCTTCTGCTTGGCAAGTGAACTCTTTACCATTGAGCCTCCTAGGGATTCTTCTAATGAGGATTAGATAACATCTAATCATATCTGATTCTAGGTCCAGTATTCTTTTCCCTCTCTTCACTAAACATTAGAAGCATTTTTAATGTTTTTGCAGAAAACAATGTTTAGTCATTTTGCCTTCCGAGAAATGTAGAAATGTGGGTGAAACAAGAAGAGAGGCTGTCCTATGTGTCAGACAGGGAAAGAGAAAGTAAAGGGCTCAGTACTTAGCGCAAGGTTCAAAAGCAACAGTCAAGTCCCCAAGACCAATTAGAAAGTAGAAGAATCAGGCAAGCATGATAGAGACGTAATACTGGATACAGTTACATTAAAAGCTCAATTTCCAATGTGGTCAGTCTGTGCCAATTTATGGAAAATGTAGCATATGTAAATAACTGGATTTTGACTTTTTTGCCAGGGTAGTGATAAGATCACTGTCTGTCTTCATTATTGCTATTTCCCCCCAGGAACAGTACATCCTACTTATATAAATTGTGGGGGAAAAAGAAGACCATGAGATATGCAACTGCTCTTTCAGAATTCTACTGCTCTAGAAGCATTGCTGATTTTAATGTATAATACTCAGGGAGACATATATTCAATTAGTTGCTCTCTCAACATGAACATGTGTAATTTGTAAACCAAAAAGCAATTAAAAATGGAAAATTAGGAGGGTAAACAAATGTCACTGAAAGATAAATACTATTAAAATTTTGTTACAAAAACATTTCAATTCCTTGGTGTTTATTTTAAACCCAACTGGAAATTACAAACCACATCATCTAATCTAAGATTCAAAACAAAATTGTATACTCTTATTTACACCCAGAAATTTTGGTATAAAGTTAACACACCACGATCGATAGAAGAGCCTAGTATGCCACCATTTGGTTATATATTTCAGTTCTTCTCAATATATGATGAAGTAGAAATGTGACATTTGCTATTATCACTGACAGTTAATTCTGTGAACATGTTAATATTTTTCAGACATCCCAAGATTTATATTTTTTTCACTCTCATGAAAGTGAGAGTTTAAATACCAAATCTTTCCTTTCTTTGAAAAAATAAATGCTATACTATACCTCCCAAGGTTAATCTGTGTCCTTGCACCTCCAATGAAACCATGGCAAGAATATTTTTTATTGCTCTGCCATGTCTAAAATTGCTTAGTCCACACTCTTAGACACATCATTTTTCAAACTCAAACTTCTAAGTTTCATCAGAGAAGATCACATTAAACTAGATGCAAAGTGAATGACTACTAACTCATGTTCTAGGGCTGTGTGCCTTTATTCACCAGATAAGCAAGCCCATATGGTTTAGGTTGAAGAGATAATCTTGCAGGAAGCACTGTTAAGATACCATAGACTTTGAATGATTCTTTGGCCAACTGAAGAATTTTTTTTCCTGGAAATTGTAACATCTGTAGAGCTCTGGTCCTCACCATTTGACTGGTAACGGATATAGTTTCAAATAAATGATCTATATTTACAGCCTTGACTTTCTTATCTCCTCTTAATTCTCAGCCTATTGCACTGGCTTTTTCTCCCAACTCTGAAAGTCATGCTAGGAGGAGGGGGTAAAAGAAACTGTAACAGGATAAATTTTGTCCTCTCAAAATTCACATGCTGAGGTTCTAACCTCCAGTACCTTAGAATGTGACCTCATTCAGAAACATGGCATTGGCAGATGATAAAGTTATGCTGAGGTCATTAGGGCGGGCCCTAATGGAATATATCTGCTGTCCTTATAAACAGGAGGAATTTGGACACAAAGAGAGAGACACACAGGGATGACACCATGAGGAAGATGAAGGCAGAGACTGGGGTGATGCACTGATCAGCCAAGGAATGCCAAAGATCGCCAGCACACCAGCACAAGCTAGGAAAGAGGCATGGGGCTCATTCTTCCTCATAGCACTCAGTTCAGTTCAGTTGCTCAGTTGTGTCCGACTCTTTGCAACCCCATGAATTGCAGCACGCCAGGCCTCCCTGTCCATCACCAAATCCCAGAGTTCACTCAGACTCACATCCATCGAGTCGGTGATGCCATCCAGCCATCTCATCTTCTGTCGTCCCCTTCTCCTCCTGCCCCCAATCCCTCCCAGCATCAGAGTCTTTTCCAATGAGTCAACTCTTCTATCACCAGTCACATCCGCAGCTGGGTATTGTTTTTGCTTTGGCTCCATCCCTTCATTCTTTCTGGAGTTATTTCTCCACTGATCTCCAGTAGCATATTGGGCACCTACTGACCTAGAAGGGATCAACGCTGCTGACACCCTGATCTTGGACTCCTAGCCTCCAGAACTGAAAGGCAATACATTTCTGAAACTTTGGGGTAGTGACCTAGTTTGTGGTACTTTGTTACAACAGCCCAAAGAAACAAAAAACAAACAAAAAAGCCCATTGTAGCAAAGATCAAAGCTGGAGAGGACTCCCCTCTTCCAGCAATGAAGGCTTTGCCTCCAAGTTCCACACTCAGTCCTTTCCTCCTGGGGAAATCTCAGCCATCCACAGCCTCCACTGTCACTGAAGATCAAGTATTTTCAAATCTACCCCTAGTCCTGTCTCTTTTCTTTGATCCAAATACGCATCTTGTAATTTGTCAGTTGATATCTCCAAGTAATTTTCCTGCAAGTACTGCAGTTAATGTCACTCCAAAACTGCTGCTGCTTCCAGTAAACACTATCTTATTAGTTAACAGCATCACCAACCACCCAGTCAACTAGCTCCATATGACTATACTTAATGCTTCCTTCTCTCTGTCCCTCCATCAAGTAGGACCAATTAAATCTACCTGTGAAGAACTCTTGAATCCATCTCATCTGTTTAGCCACACTGCTAGAGCACCTGCTTCAACCCTCACTATTACCTCCACAACGTCTTCCAGGAATCCTATAAAGCTTCTCCCTGCCTTCAAGCCACTCTCCACACTTCTCACGAAATTACCTTTCTACACATAATCTATCTTGGATAAACCATAGTTATGTTAAATCACAGCGCTATAGGGGAAGTTGCTTGCTGGTGCATAAATTAGCTCATGCTGGTTTATATCCAACGAGTTTTACATCTCTGCATTTGTTTTATCTGATTCATGTGTTAAAGTGTGTTGGTTTGATAGCAAATCCCATTTGAAAACATATATGCCATGGCATTTTCAGCTCAGAGAAGATAGTGTGTGCTTTGAGAAATCTTGAAATAAAAATCAAATATCAAACATGCTATAAGGCTCGGCTCAATTGCTTCTCCTCCTTGAAGATCACCCTAAACTCTACCCTCTCACTGACCCCTCACACTCCTTTTTCCTGCCTCCTCATATTGGTTTATTTTATCTTTGTCATTTCTCCTTATCTTATGGGTTTATGTTCCTCTCTTTTCCCTCCAGTCACACATTCCAACTAAACTGTAATCTGCTTAAGGTCAGGATCTGTACCCAATACATTTTTTTAGCCCTCCTAAGCACATCATACAAAGTGCAAGGCCATTGTCTATGCTCAGTAAATGTAAATTGAATGAGCTCAGTCAAGGAAAGTAATAAATGAATTTTTTTCTAAATGCACCATGCCTCTGGAAACCCACAGTGCTCACATTTTGCGTTATGAGCTCATTTTAAAGTGATTGGATGCCTTTTATTGGCTAATGTCCGCCATGTGGTAATGTCTTCATTTGCTGAGTTGATGTTCCAAATCTTACAATTCTTTGTCATAATTATTAGTTTTCCCCCTGAATTTTGTGCTTCATTGAGGTTTTAAAGGGTAAAATTAACCTCCCAGCTTCTCCTCCATAAATTTATAATTTCATTGTGATTTCATTGCTATATTGGCTTCCATTTCAGAGGTTTGTCCAAAGTTTAGGTGATTACGTGTCTGTTGTTTTTCTCCTCTCACAGATGTGGTTATTTCCTTACCATCTAGTTTGCTCAACTGTACAGCTATAGACACAGTAACATGAGGAATTCTAACTATTATTTACTTAGAAAAGATCTGTTAAGGGAAATGGAACATTGTTTAACCTGTGTTAAAATTAGACCCACGTTTATGAAAATACAGACCTCATTCACCCAATATTCTTCCCTGCTTTAGTATCTGCCATTAGTCAACATTTGCTGCAGAACACAACAATGTAAAAAGTACATCAAGTTCTTAAGGAATATTTTAAGAATAAAATTTTTTAGCCTCTAAACAATGTAAGCATTTGATTACTCGAGCTGGAAATATACGGCTCAAATTTCACTTAAAGTTATACATGATTATATACATTAAGAAATGTGTCTTGAGGTTCTTCATTACTCAATATCGGGTCAAACTGTTGTAGGGACTCAAACTACTTTCCATGATTGCTTGTAGGCAGACACCTAAAAGTTCTTTGTAGATAGGGAAAAAAAAAAAAAAACCACTCATCTATAGGATCAGAAAAGCTACTTCAGCCTGGATCCAAACTAAACTTGAATCAATCATAATACTTCTTGAGACTTCCTAGGGGAAAAACAGAATACTCAGATTCATCTCACCTCAGTTTATCCTTTGCAAAATTAATATATAGAAATCTGCTTCATCTATGCCTCTGAATGCCTCCAATCCCAAACCCTGCACCCACCCAGCTACCACCCCTATATATTACATTTTCCTTTCTCCAACGGTGGAACCAGTTTTAGCCCCATCAGAAGGAGAAGAAACTGGGCCAGTAACTCAGTAAGTAGATCAGCATCAAGTGGGTCTTTCTCCACATCTTCTAAAAACCAGACATGCTAATTTACCCTTGATAAAAACTGTGCCTGAGAACTATGGTTTTAGTAACAGCATTCCATTGCTTCTGAGGCTCTTTCTGGTCTGCTTCCCCTTAAACTAGATAGCTCTCTGGTTCCCAAAATGTGGTCCACAGCCCAGCAGCATCAGCGTCATTTGGGAACTTAGTTCAGTTCAGTCGCTCAGTCGTGTCCGACTCTTTGCGACCCCATGGACTGCAGCATGTCAGGCCTCCCTGTCCATCAAGTTGGTGATGCCATCCAACCATCTTATCCTCTGTCATCCCTGTCTCCTCCTGTCTTCAATCTTTCCCAGCATCAGGGTCTTTTCCAATTAGTTGGTTCTTTGCATCAGGTGGCCAAAGTATTGGAGTTTCAGCTTCAGCATCAGTCCTTCCAACAAATACTCAGGACTGATTTCCTTTAGGATTGAGTGACTGGATCTCCTTGCAGTCCAAGGGACTCTCAATAGTCTTCTCCAACACAACAATTCAAAAGCATAATACAAATAATTGGGCCCCAACCCAAATCTATTCCATCAAGAACTCTGGGGGTGGAATTCAGCAGTTGGTATTTCAACAAACTCTCCAGGTAATTTTGATTAGTACTCAGACGTGAGAACTTCTGGGCTAGGTTCTTTAGCTCAAATTCCTCTTATTTCCATATGCTCTCTGCTGTCTTTTAGTCCCTCACCTCTAACAGAGAAAACTTCTTTTGGAAAAGAAAGAGTGGTAACAGGAAAGATTTTTAACACCAGTTTCCAATGTATGACTTTGGCAAGAGGGAAAGAGATTGAAAAAGGAGTGAGACAGGCTTCGCTGTGCAATTTTACTGTGGAAAAGCTACGGTAAATGCAGCCATGATATATGAAAAAAAATTGAGAGCTATCAAAGGAGAAATTTCAAAGTTAGGACTATACTCCGGCCCCTGGCATTTTCAGAAGGACACCAATTACAAAAAACAACTTAATTTACTTTTTGGTAGCTGGGCTATTTCTTTTAATTCAACACCACAGAGACTACACCATATGGAGACCAAATTGATATTCAGGTTTGACAAGGAAGTGACCTGCCCGGCTCAGTGTGTTATGGAGCAGGAACAGCATGGGACAGAAAGAGAAGAATCAGTAACCTCATTTCTTCCCCCTTTGCCTCTTCTCAGATATTGTTCACTCAATTATCCCCACTCTCCCTTTCATCTTTTAACCTCCCTTCTCTATTGGTTCCTTCTCCCTCAGTATGTAAACCTATGAACATCAAAGCCGTATCTTTATAAAGCCTGTTTTAATCAGGCAACCACCCCATAGGCACTACCCTAAATACGATCTTCTATTCACTTATAAGTCTCTATAGAAAGGGATCCACCTTTAAAAATCTCAATTTAGCCCCTCTTGTTGATTCCTTAACCTAGTTTAACACAGCTTCATTCCCTCCGTGGAAAGGAATTTCTACCACCACGTCCATCAGTGACCCATTTCTCAAATCCATGGGTAGTTTTTAGCCTTTCCTTGTTCTCTCTAGAGTCTAATCTGTTCAACAGTCCTCCTTGAAACACGTTCTTCTCACTTCCCTGACAAAGAAATTCTCTATTCCTTCTTCTTCCCCTCTATGGATAGTTCTTCCCAACCCTTTTATGCTCATCTTCTCCAATCCTTGTAAGTCGTGAGGCTTCCTAAAATTCAATTCTTAACCCTCTTCTCTTCTCACCCTCTGCATGCTTCCCAAGCAGTTTTACCTCCAACTACAATCTTTCTTGTTTCCCCAACCTAATTTGCCCCCATCATTCTTCTGTCTTCAGACTCTTAAATCTAATTTCCCAGTAGATTATATTCATCTCAGAATGCCAACAAATGGGGACTCATCATCCTTCCCTCAAAACTGTATTATCTACGTGTTCTCTTACTCTTTGCAAAACCAATAACTTGGCCTTTATTTATATTTATCCTACATTTCTTCTTCTTCTTTAACCCCCATCAATAAAAGTTGCATTGTCTCTATCCTCACTGCAAGCCCTTATTGCATACTCTCGCCTAAATTATTATAATAGCCTCATGTCTTGGTTCTCTCCCCTTCATGCTACTGAAAGTGATAAAATATATAAATGAGAATGAATTTGATTCCATCAAATTTCCACATAGTTTCCCACCAGAAAGCTAAAAGACAAGAGGCTAGGGTATTTATGGGTAACGAATAGAGGGGCAGGGCCATCTGCGGTGTGGAGGACGTGGGGAGCATCCCGGGGTGTGGGCAAAGGTGAGCAGAAAGGCCAGTAATCATGGCCTGTGCTCCTGTAATAGGCTGCAGCCTCTGCTCTGCTCTGCTCAGTAACCTCACCTGAGGATGGAGTTCTCAGCCCTCCAACATCAAAAGGTGATGTCAGACATCAGATCAGACACTGGTGCATGCCCAGTTACAGGGTCCGTGCTGCTATCCGGTCTTTACCAGCTCAGCACAAACTAGGCACAGCTGACTTCAATTCCTGGCAAACAACTCCAGGCCACCGTCTTTGTGTTTAGGCTCTCTGCAGCCCTGGAGGACATGAAAGTCTTTTTTTAGCAACACTTAAAACTAATTAATTAGTCAAGGCAGGTAAAATGGATTTGACTATTGATTACCCATGGTTTCACTTTGAGCAGCCTAATTAATACAGCTGGACAAATTCAGCATGTATAAGGGAAAAGTTCCCTAAATTACATCTTACTAAAGAGTTTACCAATTCCGAGGGGAGAAAAATTAAGTTAATTTCAAAAATTCAAAATATACACATTCGTTCTTGTGTACAGTCTATTCTATTCAACTCAGCCTTTCAATTCTTTTTATAAATATGCCACTTCATAGCCCCTTCGAATACTGTTGCAGACAGATATTTGAGTTAGGTGAACACAAACAACTGTTGAAGTCAAGGTTCTTATGCTCAAAGTGGCAAGAGAAAGAGAAGAGAACGCTACAGACTTGACTAGTCTGCTCTTAATTCTGACTGCGTAGGTCACGTTACACAAGCACAGCTGGTTCTACATATTTGTTTCCAATGAATGGCTACAAAGGGAAATTAAAACTATGACAACCCACCTCTCCAAGCCCCTATGTCTACTCCCATCTCCTAAGGGAAGGGGCAGGGATAGGCATTACATAAAATATGATTTGGATGCACTATCATTCACTATTAGAAGAAACTATTTACCTTTATTCAGCTTTTTATTTAACATGGAGCTTAATATGTTGCCTTTTACCTAGTGAGTGGGTGATTCAAGTATTTCTAAAGTGAACAAACTAAATCATTTTATAGTGCCAACAGCACATTAGTAATTTTTCTTTTTTTAACCTTATTATTTTATATTGGAGCATAGAGGAGCCTGGCAGGCTACAGCCCATAGGGTCGCAAAGAGTTGGACATGACTGAAGCAACTTAGCACATAGCCACTTAACAACGTTGTGACAGTTTCAGGTGGACTGCAGAGGGACTCAGCCATACATTATACATGTATCCAGTCTCCCCCCAGACTCCCCTCCCAGTTACTGAATAGAAAGCATTTCCTTCCTATTACTTTATTACTCTTGCCACTGACACTCTGAGAACAGACAAGACAATCTGGCATGCACTGGAATTTAATTATAGGCTAAATATGGTACGGTGGCCAGCTACAAAGTCCTGAAAGGGATATGTTGAAAATTTATTGCTAAACTAGGAAAGATATGCAGAATATATCAAAGCACGCACAGATTACTGTGCTCATGAAAGACACTATGCTGTCCTAGTCACAGTGATGCCTGTCTACCTCCAGGAAACTGACAATTTAGAACGGAAGTAATCCTATGGGGCTGTAATACAAGGTAACTTGGAGAAGGACCCACAGAGGCCAGAGAAGACTTCATGGCATTGCACCCAGATCATTGGTTAGAAAACTGGCCCCTGGCACACGGAGGCTGAAGAAGAGACCAATAGGCAGACCACTGCAGGTTGCTAAGTGGTGGTTTGATAAGTAAGGGAACTCACACCTGAAGCTTGTCTTGTGCAGCTGTGCAAGGTGAGCAGATATCTGCATGCGCCCGCCAGAATCAAAAGTTTTCATAGCGGCCTTAACTGGGTTCAGTCACTATACTGTCCAGATGGTCTCAACACCACCTTGCTCTCTCAAGGCTGTGTCCTTGGAAACAGCTTCTACAGTGGGAACAGTGGGTAGAATGTACATTCCAAGGATGTGGGAGGGGAGAGGGGCCTCCAGTTGGCTGGGTCCGGGTCATAGGTCAACCAGTGGTCACATCCTCTCAACACCTCTTCCTCCAACAACCATGAGAATGAAGGAGTATTCTTTACGAGGGAAAGCAGTTGGATGAGAATTTTCAAAGGTAGCATCCATCGCTGGAGCAAGGGCACTGAGGGTGGAATTCCAACTCTGGGTAAAGGAATTGCTGGCTCTTTGCTTACTGATCACAATACACAATATTGAAAAAGCAATCTTTGTTTCCCTTTAACTCAGTTACTGGTGCATAGACCCCAGATGTTTTAATAGTTACAGTTATGGAGAGAAAAGGAGAGAGAGTGTCAGGGAAAACCTGTGAAAGCTGTTAGTGAAATGAAGACTGGAAATGTGGAGCTTGGGACTTTGTTTCAGCTCTGATCCTCACCAACCCACCTGCCATCAGGACACTCAGGATTTCCAAGCCTTGGTTTCCTAGCTTCTAGAATGAGGGAACTAGACCAAGGGGGCCTCAAATCCTTTCCAGCTTCAAACATTGACAACAGACTAATTACCTGGTTTCTTGCTCTGTTTTCCTATTATTTATTAGCAGCTCTAAGCAATAAAAGGAAGTGAAATTTAAACCACGCAATTTTGCTGCTCATCAGCTCTGGGAAAAGGTTTGATTAACCAGGAAGCTGAGGGCTCTGTATTGACTTCAATTATCAACACATTCCCTGCCCACCATTACACCACAGATGACCAAGATTATACCTTTCGCAGGCACACTTTAGTTTTGGTTGGACTTCCTTTCTTAGTATCTACGAAATTATTTCATAATTCCATTTGACATTTCTATATAGGTCTGTGAGGTCCTAGAGGCCAGTGTATAATATTGATGAATATTCAACACTAGACACCGAATGATTTGCTAGAATTACCTCAATCAGTTTCAAACTTGTATTCTGCTCACAGGAAACATTATTTCCTACCCAAGCTCTTGAAATGTGGTTGTTAAAGTGGACAAACAATACTGCTTGTAACATCAAGGTCACAGGTCACAACCACAGCTGTGTCATGTTCATAATCACACTGATAATATTCATGTTGCATTTGTGTGTCAGACACTCTGGTAAATACGTTATAGACTGTGGACTCTCTATTCTTGTCACTCTGATGCTGGAAGAGGAACTCCATGAGGGCAGGGCTTTCTGTTTAGTTCACAGCGGATCACCCCAGTGCTCTGCACTCTTTGGACACTCAAATGAAGGTAGTTGTCTTGAGAGTCCACACCACTGAGCAGCACACCATGATATACGGGTGCTGTATCCTCTGTGAGAATCTGTGCTTTGAGGAAGGCTCTAGATTCTGCCCCTATTATCTACACCGTGATGACCCTGACAAGTTGCTTTATTGTTGGAGCCTCTATTTCCTTCTCTATAAAATAAGCATAATACTAGCACTACCTCATAAAGTGCTGAGGATTGATATCTGCTGCAGCGTCACAAACGACCAAAACCAAGGACTTCAAACAATAGCAACCAATCACTTTTACTCACAACTCTGCAATCTGGGTATGGCTCAGCAAGGAAAGGGCTTCCCTGGTGGCTCAGAGGGTAAAGACTCTGCCTGCAATGCAAGAGACCTGGATTCCATCTCTGAGTCAAGAAGATCCCCTGGAGAAAGGAATGCCAACCCACTCCAGTATTCTTGCCTGGAGAAGTCCATGGACAGAGGAGCCTTGTGGGCTACAGTCCACAGTGTCACCTGGTCCAAAGAATATACAGTCCAAAGAATCAGACACGACTGAGTAACTAACACTTTCACTTTTCACTTTCAGCAGGGAAAGCTCCTTTCTGTTCCACAAAGCATCAAGAGTGGCAGTCCACGTGGCTTTCCTGGTGGATCAGAGGTAAAGAAGCAGCCTGCCAACGCAGGGGGCACAGGTTAGCTCCCTGGTCAAGGAAGATCCCACATGCCTCAGAGAAATTAAGCCTGTGAGCCACAGCTACTGAGCCTACGCGCTGCAACTCCTGAAGCCCACACACCCCAGAGCCCTGCTCTGCAACAAGAGACGCCATCAAATGAGAAGCCCGCACACCACAACTAGAGACTAGCCCCCACTTGCTCCAACTAGAGAAAAGCCCACACAGCAACCAAGACCCAACTCAGCCAAAAATAAATAAATTAACTGGGGGAAAAAAAAAAAAAGAGTTGACTGTCCAGCTGAAGGCAGACAGATGCACCTACAAGATGGCGCACTCAACCAGCTGGCAAGTGGGGGCTGACTGTTGCCTGGGGGGAGCCTCAGTTCATTTCCATGTAGCCTACACCCCGACACAGCACGCTGGCTGGATTCTTATGGGGTACGTCTCCAGAGAGGGGAGCCGGGCAGAAATGGTATCCTTTCTCTTAACTTAAACTTTGAAATCTCATAGCATCACTTCTTCCGTACTCTTTCAGTCGGGAAATGGTCGTAAAAGCCACGGAGCTTTGTGGGGCGGAGATGTGCACTCCGCCTCTTGTTGAAGGAGTGGCTACATTCTGGAAAAGCGTGAGGGGAGAGGAGGCATTGCTGCGGTCACTTGGGGAACGTGGAGTCTGCCACAACCTGCGCCCTTGAATCTGGTTTTCCTCAAAGGAAATTTGTACTTAACTGAGGAATGACTGGAATGTCCAGCTACTCTGCGATTGCGTTAAAGCTGCCCTATCTAAGAGCTTGGGGCAGCAGAGGACTGTTCATTCGTCAGCCGCAACACTGTGTGACGGTTGATAATGGGGTTTTCCCATGCCCCCGTTAGATAGGTAGGAAATTCCCAGGCACTGGGCCATGGATGCCAGAAGGAAACCAATCCATGTATCAGACTGAAAGGTGAGGGGAAGACGAAACCCGGGAACAGATACTGATCGCCGATGAAGAATGAAACCAGCTGCATTTATTGAGCCCTGCTGTAAGGGCTCTTTTACTGAGATTGGAAAATCTTCATGCAGTATTGCCTTTCCACTGGCCAAAAAGGCTTTAAGCCATTATAAAGCTTGAAAATTTCACAGTGTACCATCTCCTCATTTAACCCCCAAAGTGATCCTATCAGTATCATTATCCTAAGCGCGTCCGATAAGACTATGCTAAAACTAGCACCCTTGGCATGGAAGGACGGCTTCAGCCACACAGGAGGTGCCAATTTTCTCAGAGAAAGTGCTTCAAGTCCAGTATTCACATTACTCTGACTGCTGACTCCGCTGACTCACGTCACATGCCGCCAGCCCATCAGCGACTGTGCAGATTGATTCAAGAATACAGCAGCACGGGGTTTGGATATTTCTGTCCTTGCAGCTTCTCCAGGCAGTTTATGGAGAAGTTCTATGAAACAGGCTCTATGCAGCCCGTCCTGTACTTCTTTCATCCCAAGAAATGTTCATTTGTTTCTAATATTCATTCTCTTCTCCAAATCAATTCCTTATCTGTAACAAAATGTCTCTTTTCATCCAATTCCGTGAAATCCTGAAGCATCAGAAGGATGTTTTTACAAAATGGTTCCATTTACAAGTAATTCTATCACAAAGCCCCTGAGGATCATGCTGCAGCGAAGTTTTAGTATAATATTCTCTTGGATGAAATAATTCAGCCATTGTAGCTCATATCGCGGGATCCTTGGTTTAATGAGAGTTTCGCTGCAAGGCATCCAATATCCACCCAGTGCACTTAAGAAAATCAGGTAAAACAGGTGTTTCCTCAATTAACAATTTAGAGTTTTGTTACATGAAAAATAAGTGAACCGAAATAGAAGATAATATTCCTAGCAAAACATACCAGTATTCTACGCTTCCTGTTTTCCCAAAGCCCTTGAATGTATCATTTCATGTATACATTTTAAGGTAATTAATTAATGCACGCTTTGCTAAGAAAAATAGCCCCCCAAAAATCATTGACAGCAACCTCACATGAACCAGCATGTGTTTAAACAAACAAACAAAAATCTGCAAGGCAATGAAATATAATTTTTAACTTCTAGAGAATTAAACATAAGTAAAATAATTTGTTTTAGTTTCTAACTTTAGGAAAGTACAATTCAGTCACTCAGTCCTGTCTGACTCTTTGCGACCCCATGAATCGCAGCATGCCAGGCCTCCCTGTCTATCACCAACTCCCGGAGTTCACTCAGATTCACATCCATCGAGTCCGTGATGCCATCCAGCCATCTCATCCTCTGTCGTCCCCTTCTCCTCCTGCCCCCAATCCCTCCCAGCATCAGAGTTTTTTCCAATGAGTCAACTCTTCGCATGAGGTGGCCAAAGTACTGGAGTTTCAGCTTTAGCATCATTCCCTCCAAAGAAATCCCAAGGCTGATCTCCTTCAGAATGGACTGGTTGGATCTCCAGTTCAAGGGACTTTCAAGAGTCTTCTCCAATACCACAGTTCAAAAGCATCAATTCTTCGGCGCTCAGCTTTCTTCACAGTCCAACTCACATCCATACATGGACCACCGGAAAAACCATAGCCTTGACTAGACGGACCTTAGTCAGCAAAGTAATGTCTCTGCTTTTGAATATGCTGTCTAGGTTGGTCATAACTTTTCTTCCAAGGAGTAAGCGTCTTTTAATTTCATGGCTGCAGTCACCATCTGCAGTGATTTTGGAGCCCCAAAAAATAAAGTCTGACACTGTTTCCACTGTTTCCCCATCTATTTCCCATGAAGTGATGGGACCAGATACCATGATCTTCGTTTTCTGAATGTT
This sequence comes from Capricornis sumatraensis, assembly GCF_032405125.1. Taxonomy (NCBI): domain Eukaryota; kingdom Metazoa; phylum Chordata; class Mammalia; order Artiodactyla; family Bovidae; genus Capricornis; species Capricornis sumatraensis. The sequence continues at coordinate 92,069,207 of NC_091077.1, forward strand.
GAGCTTTAAGCCAACTTTTTCACTCTCCTCTTTCACTTTCATCAAGAGGCTTTTTAGTTCCTCTTCACTTTCTGCCATAAGGGTGGTATCATCTGCATATCTGAGGTTATTGATATTTCTCCCGGCAATCTTGATTCCAGCTTGTGCTTCTTCCAGCACAGCGTTTCTCATGATATACTCTGCATATAAGTTAAATAAGCAGGGTGATGATATACAGCCTTGATGTACTCCTTTTCCTATTTGGAACCAGTCTGTTGTTCCATGTCCAGTTCTAACTGTTGCTTCCTGACCTGCATGCAGGTTTCTCAAGAGGCAGGTCAGGTGGTCTGGTATTCCCATCTCTCTCAGAATTTTCCACAGTTCATTGTGATCCAATAATGGTATCGACCTAAGAGAAGCAGAAGATATTAAGAAGAGGTGGCAAGAATACACAGAAGAACTATACAAAAAATTTCTTCACGACCAAGATAATCACAATGGTGTGATCACTCATCTAGAGCCAGACATCCTGGAATATGAAGTCAAGTGGGCCTTTGAAAGCATCACTACCAACAAAGCTAGTGGAGGTGATGGAATTCCAGTGGAGCTATTTCAAATCCTGAAAGATGATGCTGTGAAAGTGCTGCACTCAATATGCCAGCAAATTTGGAAAACTCAGCAGTGGCCACAGGACTAGAAAAGGTCAGTTTTCATTCCAATCCCAAAGAAAGGCAATGCCATAGAATGCTCAAACTACCGCACAATTGTACTCATCTCACACACTAGTAAAGTAATGCTCAAAATTCTCCATGCCAGGCTTCAGCAGTACGTGAACCGTGAACTTCCTGATGTTCAAGCTGCTTTTAGAAAAGGCAGAGGAACTAGAGATCAAATTGCCAACATCTGCTGGATCATCGAAAAAGCAAGAGAGTTCCAGAAAAACATCTATTTCTGCTTTATTCACTATGCCAAAGCCTTTGACTATGTGGATCACAACTTTATGAAAAATCTTGCTTAAATATTTAAAAGTAAGTAGTGTCCATGTTTACAAACATTTTTAATATCATGTTGTTTCTTAACTCTTTGGCAGTCTCTCATAACTTGGGCAAAATCAGAACTTCTTCCACATCATACAAAGGTTGAATATGTTGGTCATATTCTACTTATAATTCATTGCTGATTGCTCTCAGAAGGCTAGCATCTAGTCTACCCAAGATAATTCTCAAGATGGAACAAAGTGAAATTTGATTCCATTCCCAACTCCCTAATTAATTTAAGCAAGACATATGAAATCCAGTTCCTCACTTTTTCTTCTAAATATTGCAGCTATGAAAGAAAATCTGAAACTATTTGGAGCCCTAAGTTGTTTATCTGAAAACATTTCCAAATATCCTCAGAGACTGCCTAGGGAAGAAAGACAAAGGACGCACGGTAACAGTTGGAGGAAAGACACAGACCTGAGCGCATTACCATCTAGGTTTGCTCTGGTTTCCATGCCCTCTGCCTGCTCACTCCATCACTTTGGGAAACCAGATTTGAAAACCAAATCAAAATGTTTCCCCTTTCATCTTTTATACAAATCTATTAGATCCAAGGGAGCTTTGTTTATGCTTAGGGTGACTATGTAACTGATCTCCCAAGCCAGGACACTTTTAAGAGTGAAAGGGGATTTTTATTTATAACTAAGCCTATTTAACAGACACAAAGCGAGACTGTCCTAGGAAAACTGGGACAATGGCTCACCCTATTTACAGACAATGCTAACTTGGCCTAAGAGAAATTAAATTGTTCATTGAAAAAGTTATAACATTCTGCATTCTATTGACCTTTGTGCCTTCTTAAAATTGTAAATTCTTGTTGGATTGAGATTTTAATCCCTGCATTTGCTTTCTTTAGCTTCTTCACTAGCTTATGTAGACTTTTTCCAATTCCTTCTATGCTTAGCAGAGCCCTGACAAAATAAATGACAATATATTCAAGTGGACACAAAACTCTGGACAGACAATAATCATAACCAAAATATTTCTAGGAATTCACTGTAATATCAGCTCCTAAAAACCTGGGAATTTCAATGAGTCCATCTAGAATGAGATACTTGGAATTTTTACTGACATTTTTCTGAGCTAAATGTTCTCCCCCCCAGCATTGCTCAACGTTACCTAGTCTACCTTAGCCCCTGTGGATCCAGAGTTTCCTCGTCTTCGAGGCTTATAGTTGGCAACATACCTACACAGGAGTTCTCTGATGGCTGGGCTGTTGTTAAATTACTTGAACCGCTCCAAACAATCAGACCCTGGGATCACTCTAAAAGCAGGTTATTTCCCTTTCATTCCCAACTGAGTCAGAAAAATTTATTCATTCACTAGTCAGAAAATAAACGAGATGCATGTTCCTCAGGAGATCCATGTGCTATACCTTTTTATGGCAAAATGCCACAGGTACAGCAGAAAGGAATACTTGGTCACATAGCCCACGGCCACCAGCTGCGTGGGCCACAGTTCACTCGGAGCTTGTAAGGTAAGTGAGGCTGAGTCCAGAAACAACCGTGGAAAACAGGCCTGGGGGGAGGCCAAGCTGTGGGCCAGGTCTGGCTTTTCTTGTGGCTTCACTGAAGAGGACCTTTGTGTTTGCTGAGGGGTGCTGGGCTGAGACTGGCTTTCCACAGCAAGCGTTGGGGAGCCCCAGGTGTAGACGGATCCCTCAGGACATTCTCCCGGCCTTTAGACTCCAAAACCACAGTCCCCGGGCTCTTTTGCCATCTCCATGACCAGCATATTTCTGCCTTCTCCCAGTGTTCCCTGGGGGCTTCAACGTGGATGACATAATCCCCTTTTTGACTAAAACTGGGTGTCAACACTGGCTACTCCTTGTTCAGTCATGATCATGCTCACCGAAGAGAGGCTTGGCTTCCTCTAGTGAGTGACAGCCTTCTGGTGTCAAAGTGAAATACCGCCCCCCTACCCCCTCCCAAAAAACCACCTCATTAACTGCTGCGGGAGACCCAGGTTCCATCCCTAGGTTGGGACGATCCCCTGGAGAAGGGACTGGCAACCTACTCCAGTATTCCTGCCCGGAGAATTCCATGAACAGAAGAGCCTGGTGGGCTACAGTCCATGGGGTCACACAGAGTTGGACCTGACTGAGCAACTAACACACAATTGCTTTAGTAGAGTAGAAACTTTCCCCTTAGAGTAAGTGGTCACCAAAATCAAGCATGGACCAAATATTTTTTAAGCTTCAAAGTTGTTCCCAATAGCTGATGTCCCCAGGAACACACATCTATGTCTTGAATCATTGATGGTTTAGGAATTAAATAATAACTAAAGGAAAGAGTTGGCAATTAAAGTATTAGGGGAATTAAGATTTCATTCCTCTTACTGGAAAAAATAACATCATTATTCGAAGCTTATCCAAAAGAAGATTTTTTATGGGCATATTTTAGCCTACCATGCTATAATCATGCATTTTTATGGGGCCATTTATATTAATAAGGCAGTAAAGGAGGAAGCCTCAGTTAAAAAAAAAACACAAGTGGTAAAAGCCTTGGGAGCCAACAACAGGCTGAGAGAAGAACCAGCATCTCCTAATGGTGCCAGCTACTCTGGAGAAGGCAATGGCAACCCACTCCAGTGCTCTTGCCTGGAGAATCCCAGGGATGGCGGAGCCTGGTGGGCTGCCGTCTATGGGGCCGCACAGAGTCAGACACGACTGAAGCGGCTGAGCAGCAGCAGCTACTCTGGATTCACCCGGCTTCACTTCTGTTTGCTTTTTCTTTGGTCAATGTGGAAACACCCTGACCAGCCTTGAAAAGTAGGACTTGATGGCCCATCATGGGAAAAGCTATTCACATATCCACAGTTGGCCCTGGAATATACTTTCAAGAATTTAGAAGATCTGCCAGCCACCATTTGAATTTTCCTTCAGAAAAGTGCACTTTTCTTAACACCCTCCTCCCTCCTGGGGATAAAAATGATCTTGATATTCTCATGGGAAAAAGAAAGAGCATTCTCAAGAGCCTCTGTAGACAGAGAAGGAGAGTTCCTGGCCAAGAATTAAAAATGGGAAAGTCTGAAACGTTGAGCATTTCTGAGCAAACCTTCAGTGGTATATTTCCCTTAGACAAGGCATTTGTCATAAGTAGCTTGTCTGCCTGAGTATGACTTATGCGGCTGAACTGAAATTGGCTGAATAATTTATGCTATTTATTGTTCTGCAAAGTTTCTTTTCTTAATAAATAAATAAATAATGCTGGGCTAAGAGAAAGGGGAAATAGTGGCAAGTGTCAGCAGTGTGATGAGAGAAAAAAGTTCTTTTCTCCGTGTTGAAAGCTAATACAGTGTATCTAAGAGGAACGGTCTCCACGCAGAAGGGCAAGACTCTAATAGGTGAATATTGTCAGCGTTTTCAACGAAACCAATTGGCTAAGAGACGCTGTCAAATAGGTGTGAAATGAGGTAAAATTACGAGCGATACACTTTCTTTTAAGGTACTTTGCTTTGTTCCTTACAGTGCCTTCCAGCAAAAAATTTAATTTAAATACTGAAAATGGAATGCAGTTATATTGATTCAAATTTGCTAAGAAATTCTTGGACTCTATTTCCTGTTTCCTGCATAAGATGGAAGGTGTGCGAGTCTGTGTATGTGCCTGCCTGAGTGTGCCATCAGCTTTTCTACTATTTATGAGTGAGTCACAGTTTATTAGACCCTACCACAATGTGTATTAGCATAAAACACATAATTTGAATTGTCAGTTTATAAAGTTTTCAGAATGTATGATTATAGTCCTGTTCTTACTGTAAATTTTTACACAGCTCTGATGATTTATCCTACCTGTCAAAACACATAATATGGGCACATATGAGACCTGGGTGATTTTTTTGTGAAGCTTTTTTCTTTTGGGTGGGGGTGGGAAGGGTTACCATTTTATCACATACATTTTATTCCTGGAACCTGTGCCAAAGACGGACAAAAGAATGGATGAATGGGTGTGCAGAAATACATGTGGCTCAGCTCAGCTGAAACTGTTTCATAGATAACTCGCTGTAAGCTATGACTAAAAATATTTGAAATGTTTACAGGCTGCATAATATATATGTTTGACATATTAAAGGAGACTTCTATCAGCTGCTCAGTAACCATTCCAGAAAAACGCCTTAAAAGAACTCAAGCAAAATCACAGCCCCTCATCTGCAGTGCTGTTTCTAATTTGAAGGCAAATTCATCTCTGACATACAGCAGATTCTGTGCAGGTGGAAGCAAGCCCCTCTCTGCTCCTCTCTCTGCCAGTCAAATTATGTCATCAGTGAAGGATCACTGGGTTTTAATGATACGGTGGCCTCCATACTGAGAAGCAGTCCTGGCAGAGCAGTATGCATAGCCAATAAAATGGCTGTCACCAAATTACAATTGACACTTAACATCACTAAATCTGCAGTGTAATTCCTTGTGACAGTTGTGTAGGTATATTAGAAGAAAATAATTTACTTCAAACCCAGCATGTTAGACACATTTTCCTGAGCGTAATTCATGTCACATTTACAGTAGCCAAAGCAAGCAGTCTCGAGGCAACCTTAATCTGGGAAGAGATCATAGATACTAACATGTTCATTGAAGTATGATTATTTATGCATGCAATAAACAAAGCTAGAGCAGTTGTTCATTGTAGGTTTTAATTGTTATTGGGGGTTTTAATTGTTATTGGGTTTTAAATGAATATTAGCCTCTTTTGCTGTAGGGAATGAGAAAAACTATTTTAAAAAAACGCCACATTTTATATGGAAAACAGGCATCAGCTAAAAAGTCTTTTCTTTTTTTTTTCAGGATTAGATAGACATTCGTGTCCCTCTCACCCTAGTCCAGATCTAGGTTGTGTTTGGACTTGAATTCTATGCTGAATGGCGCATAACAAAAGCATACACAGGCAACTTACAAAAGGCAAGTTAACTGAAACACCAGCAACAGTGTCTCTCTTCCCTCAGACTAATAACATTGGAGAACAAAGGTTTGGGAGGCAGACACAGTTTCCTCTAGAATCCTATTTTTGCTACATTCTCGCAGAGCGGGTGTGCAGAAAGACCCTTCCCTGGCCTTCTAAGCATACATAAATATGTGACAGAGTTAAAGGTCTCCACTCTTCAGAATGAAGTGGTTTGAATGTCTGGCGAAATGGGACTGCAAAAAATTCATTCCAACTTTGTCTCTAGGCAATTCACCTTTGGCCCAGTGATGATATGAGTCTTTCTGCTGATGGGGGAGATATAATAAGTCAGGTCAGGCAGTCTCTAGAAGGCAGGGGCCTATTTGTTAGCAGAATGAGGCAGGTGTACTATTCCAGGGGAGATTAGCTCATCCCAGCATGATAATTACCTCCCAGGAAACCCTCAAGGTGATACATCGAACTCAGGAGCTGCGCACCCCGTCCTGGAAATGGGCATGCCTGTATCGTTAAGTAGTCTTAATTTAGAAACCCCAGATTTAAAAACACAAATCAGCGAGTGATAATTTCCCTGTCCTTTCATTAAGACATTAAAACGTCTCCAGCAAGTGCGAGCTCACTAAAGAACGATAAGCAAGATTACAGCTCAGCTGCCAGGCAGAGGAATTATCCTCCGGCCGCACTTCCTCCTGGATTTTCTCATCCGAGTGGGAAACGGCAAACAAGAAGGAAGGGCGCCCACCCTCTGCTCGCTCGGGGCCTTTTCGTTGCTTTTGTGCCGTTTGCTGAATCCTACCTTTTGGGAAATCATCGTGAGTGGGTTTGTGTATCTTTTAGAACAAAACCACAGGGTTTCAGCTGGGCCACCAAAGAGCGAAAGCGAAAGCTGTCAGTTGGTGTTATTTTTTTCTATGTAAAGTGTGAGAACACAGATGGCTCTTCCGACACCATCCTGACTTTGCAGTGGCCGTAGACCCCTGTCTCGGGCTACTGACCATCTTAGCTGTGCCAGGCAGCACCGAGTCACCACCGGCAAAAACTGGAACCTCTCTGGTTTTCTAGGTCCGTGAAGATGACCTGGGAAATTCGTCTGCGTCGCTGGTCCCTTGAGCACACACGCCTGACAGCCCGAGGCTGGGGAGGTGGCGGGGTGACCGCGTGACGACAGCTGTCAGATTTATCAGGTGGGCACCTGGCTGCGGGGTTGGGGAGAGTGCAACAAGAGGCAGAAATAGAAGCGGAGGGTGGGATAATATGATTAGAAGTCAAGAGTTTCACCAGCCTTTCGCTTAGAGGTATAAGAATCCGATGAGACTGAAGCCACTTAGCACACACACACAGGCGCACACACACACGCGCGCACAAACACACACACACACACGATATATGAAGCAAGGGCGTCTCTAAGGATGAACTTTGAGAGGCACCAACTTATCAGAGCTTTATTGGAAATGAAAGTTTTGAGCAGGCATTCTCAAGGATGCCTAATGAGAAAGGATTTCACACACACAAATCAGAATGGTGAACATGAATATTAATATCACAGTCTTGAAAAAGATCAAAAGATATTTAATGAGTAATAAATGATTTGAGTTTTATATTTAATGGCTATGGAGGGGTGGGGGGAGGAGGAACGCGTTAATCTGTCAGTTTTGTACTCTAAAGTGGCATTCACTTTATTTTTCATTGGGCCAGAAGCAATCTTGTTGTGCGCTCATGTTGTTAAGGTCCACTTTGTGGCAAAGATAAACAGTGCGGTGACCCCCAGAATGGTGTTTCTCACAGAGTGAACTCAAACCGCCTCTGGCAGATCCTGGTGAAAGACACACCTTTCTCCTAAGACCCAGGATAGTTTAGCACACCCGGACATCAGTTAGGATTTCCCTGAGTCCCTGTCCAGGGGCACCCAACCTGCTGTTGTCTAGGGTCCCTACCCCAGCCCCACTGCTGTGCCTCTCCATTCTCAGAGAAAGGAAAGAAATCAAATGCAGTAACTGCTTCTGCAGGAAAAGCCAGCTACAGAAGCTGTGCAGAAACCATTCGCTCATTGTTGATGGCAGAAAGCAGCATAAAACTCTGGACATGCTTGTCAGAAAGTAACTTAATCTCTATTTTGAAAACATTACAATTGTGTTGTTATTACTATATGTACTTGACATAGAAAAATGCTTTCACACAGAAGGAGTAAGTTAACTGAAGGCAGGTGACATCTAATCTCTCCGTGTTCTGATACTTCCAGACCAGGTCATGTAACTCCCATTGCCAAAAACAAGTCCAATTTGTCACAGAACATATGTCCTGTTGGCTCTTTATTAGGAACAGCTGATTGGAAGAAATTATTTTCCAAAATATCAAATTTAGCATAATTCTGTTTAAAAGGGCTTTAAAGATTTCTTCTGGAAACAGTTGTAAATCTCTCCCTCCCAGTGATGCTAGTTCTTGCCAAAACAGTGAGAGAGAGAATACTAAATATTAAACATATCAGTAAGTACTTGTTTAATAAATGGATAAAACTTTTTTAAATTGAGGTATAGTTTTTATGTTCCCATTCTTTTAAGTTTTTATTTCATATCAGAGTATGGTGGTGGTTTAGTTGCTAAGTTGTGTCCAACTCTTTGTGAGCCCATGGACTGTAGTCCACCAGGCTCCTCTGTCCATGGGTTTCTCTAGGCAAGAATCCTGGAGTGGGCTGCCATTTCCTTCTCCATATCAGAGTATAGTTGATTTGTAATGTCATATTAGTTTCAGGTGTACAACAAATTGGTTCAGTTAGACATATACATATATCTAGGCTTTTTCAAATTCTTTTCCCATTTAGGTTATTACAGAATACTGAGTACATTTCTCTGTGCTATACTGTAGGTCCTTGTTGGTTATCTATTTTAAATATTGTAGTGTGTATATGTCAATCCCAAACTCCCAAACAAAACCCAAATTTGGTAGAAGAAAAGAAATCATAAAGATTAGAGCAAAAATAAATGAAATAGAGATGAAAAAAATGCTAGCAAAGATCAATGAAACTAAAAGCTGGTTCTTTCAGAAGATAACAAAATTGATAAACCTTTAGCCGGACACATCAAAAGAAAAGGGGAGAGGGCTCAAATCAATAAAATTATAAGTGGAAAAAGAAAAAAAGAAGTGGACAACACAGAAATACAAAAGATCATAAGAGACAAGCAACTATCCACCAACAAAATGCGCAGCCTAGAATAAACAAATTCTTAGGAAGGTACAATCTCCTAAGACTGAACCAGGAAGAAATAGAAAATATGAACAGACCAGTCACAAGTGCTGAAATTGAAACTGTGATTTAAAAACTCCCAACAGACAAAACTCCAGGACCAGATGGCTTCATAGGCAAATTCTATCAAACATTTAGAGAAGAGTTAACACCTATCCTACTGAAACTCTTCTGAAAAATTGCAGAGGAAGGAACGCTCCCAATCTTATGCTATGGGGCACCATCACCCTCATACAAAAAAACAGACAAAGATACTACCAAAAAAAGATAATTACAGGCCAATATCACAATGAACATAGATGCAAAAATCCTCAACAAAATACCAGAAAACTGAGTCCAGCAGTACATTATAAAAAAAAAGTATCATATACTAGGATCAAGTGGGATCTGAGGAAGGATTCTTCAATATCCACAAATCAGTCAGTATGATACACCACAAATTGAAGAACAAAAACAATATAATTATCTCAAAAGATGCACAAAAAGCTTTTGACAACATTCATCACCCATTTATGATTTAAAAAAAAAAAAACCACTCTCCAGAAAGTGGGCATAGAGGGAACCTATCTCAACATAATAAAGGCCATATACAACAAAACTACAGCTAACATCATACTCAATGGTGAAAAGCTGAAAGCATTCTCTCTAAGATCAGGAATAAGAATAGGGTGTCCACTTTTATTCAATGTAGTTTTGGGAGTCCTAGCTATGGCAATCGGAGAAGAAAAGAAATAAAAGGAACCAAAATTGGAAGAGAAGGAAAACTGTCACTCTTTGCAGATGATATCATCCTATACATAGAAAATCCTAAAGATGATACAAAAAACTACTAGAGCTCATCAATGAATTCCATAACATGACAGGATCCAAAATTAATACACAGAGAATCTGTTCACTATGGGAAAGAGAACTAAATGTATACACACACACACATCACAATCAGACATGCACGGACACCCTCAGCCATTTGCTATTTACTCAATTTATTCCCTCATACACTCAGGGAAAATAGGGTTCTATTCCCAGGCTTTGCTAAGACTCTTCTATCACACTAACACTTGGTCTCAATTTTTAAAATGAACACGTCTTTCTGAAATTACATGTTGAATATCAAAGACCATTTTAATGTTTTCAAGGCCAGACCAATATCATGGATAAGTCTGAAAAGGATGAAAGTCAAATCATGAACTGTGTATGGCTTTGATAACCAAACAATTTCAGTGATTAAGACAGAGAAGTACGCTCTGGAATCACATTTGCACAATGATAAGGAGCAGCACTTATTCGGGGGGTTCTTTTCCATTGACAGAAGACATCAAAAAAGAAAAGAGAAAATGCTTATTATAAAAACAATTCTTCTTTATTAACTCCTATATGCATAAGAATAATTTTTCAAAAGGAGGATATAGGGAAATTCCAATTCCACATGAAAATGCTATCTATATTTTGTGAGGTCTCAATTATATTATGAACGAAATCTTAACTTATACCACTGATAGGAACATAAGGCATCAATTGATCTTTAATACATTATGTTTCTGCTCCAAGAGGCCAATCTATGAAGAACTGTTTTCTCTACATGTCTGGATATTTTAACTTCATAAAATAATCTTATGAATAACAGACGATTCTCTTTGAGGCCAAAGCACTGTTAGTAAAAAAGGCAACATTTCTTTATTATTCACATGTTCCTACTTATCCCATATCACACAGTGTACAGTTTTTATTCAAACAAGTTACAAAATTAACAGAACTATATTTGTAGCACTATTATATACAATATAATACTGAAACCCATTTAGTTTATTTTTTCAAAAGAGAGCAAAGAATAAATTTTTTAAACCACTAAACTCCACATCGTATGCATCAGGGAAATGCGAGTTAAAACAATGAGATACCCCCTACACACCTATTATGATTGATAAAATTAGGAACACTGACAACACCAAATGCTGGAGGTGATGTGAAACAACAAAAGTCTTCATTCGTTGCTGGTGGAAACACAAAATGGTACAGCCACTTTGGCAGATAGTTTGCTGGTCTTTTATGCAACTGAACGTATTTTCACCAGTTTGCTGTGAACCAAAAACTGCTCTCACAAATACTCTTTTTTAAACATTCAACATTTATTTTTGATAAAAACATTCAGATACATTTTCTTGAATTGTCACAAATACTCAAATAGAAGATTAAAATTTTCCAAGGCAGTCAAGTTGGAAGGCTCTAGATTTTGCCAGAAAATTAGCTTCCTATGATTATAAAGAAGCATTTTTCTTACTGTAACTTTAGGACAATAAATAATCATTTTCTATAATTATCAGTGGGCTTGCCTGGTGGCTTGGACAGTAAAGAATCTGCCTGCAGTGTGGGACACCTGCGTTCAGTTCCTGGGTCGGAAAATTCCCTGGAGAGGGAACAGCTATCCATTCCAGTATTCTGGCCTGGAAAATTGCATGGCCTGTATAGTCCATGGGGTCACAATAAACAGAAGTTTACATCATCCTCATATGTCTTTAAAGTTCCAGTTGTCTATTGCTATATAACAAATTATCCATAACACTTATTTAACATTTATTATTGGTCATTATTTTATGGGTCAGCAATTAGAGCAGGACTCAAGCGGAACAATTCTTTTGCTTCACAGGCATCAACGGGAGTCATTTGTGATATTCAGCTAGTGGTTGAGCTGGGCTGGGTTTCTTATTCGTGTACTTGGAGCCTGGGATGGGACAGCTGAAACAGCTGGCCAACACTGGATTGGCCAACCTTGGTGTCTCTTCCTACTGCCTCTCCAAGTGGCTAGCTTGGGCTTCCTCAAAACAGAGCAGTCTCAGGTAGTCATATTTCTTACACAGTAGGTCAGCGACCCAAGAATGAGTGCTCCGAGACACAGGAAGTAGACCCTTCTGCTCACTTCAGGCATAGACCCAGAAACTGGCAGAGCATCAGTTGCATTATGTTCTGTTGGTCAGAGCAGTCACAGAGCTCACTCACATTTAAGACTGGAAGACACAAACTCACCTCTTAATAGGAAAAATGTCTAAAATTTTGTGACCTTCTCCAATCCACTACAACCACATTGTTTCATTTTTGGAATTGCTTTGTTAACAAGTTTTTCCTACAAAGAGCATACACTCCACTCAATTTCCTTATCAGGAATCCCTAATTTTCAAGATTAATTTCATTGTTTCCAGTAAAATAGACAATAAGCAACAAAGGAAGTCATGGGAAAGCCTAAAGACATACGGAAATAAACTGTGTCACATGAATATAAACAGCATACTATGCCCAAAATAAGTTCAACAGAAAAAGGTAATACTGAATTCAGGGATATTTTTTTGTTTTGTTTATTCAGTTAGTTATTTTGATTAAGTTTTATTGAGAAGAAATTTGAATTCATAGAAAAGGAAACTCAAGCATAAAGTTGCCATATTGAAACTTTAGCTTCAAAAAGTTTATGTGTCTTACCAAAACTTCAGTTTTGAAAATGGTTTTGTAGCATAATTTGTATGCCCAGAACAATAAGACTGATTCCTTAGGGTCATGTGTACATGCTCAGTTGTGCCCAACTCTTTGCAACCCCATAAACTGTAGCACTCCTGCCAGACTTGTCTGTCCATGGATTTTTCAGGCAAGAATACTGGAGTGGGTTGCCATTTCCTACTCTAGATTTCCTAAGTCATACCCAACAATCAACTTAATTACTCCATCAGTCAGTTCAGTTCAGTTCAGCCACTCAGTCGTGTCTGACTCTTTGCAATCTGATGGACTGCAGCAAGTCTGGCCTCCCTGTCTATTACCACCTCCTGGAACTTACTCAAACTCGTGTCCATCGAGTCAGGGATGCCATCCAACCATCTCATCCTCTGTCATCCCCTTCTCCTCCCGCCTTCAATCTTTCCCAGCACCAGGGTTTTTTCAAATGAGTCAGTTCTTCTCATCCAGCGGCCAAAGTATTGGAGTTTCCACTTCAGCATCGGACCTTCCAACGAATATTCAGGACTGATTTCCTTTAGGATGGACTGGTTGGATCTCCTTGCAGACCAAGGTACTCTCAAGAGTCTTCTTCAATACCACAGTTCAAAACCATCAATTCTTTGGCACTCAGCTTTCTTTATAGTCCAACCTTCACATCCATACATGACTACTGGAAAAACCATACCTTTGACTAGATGGACCTTTGTTGGCAAAGTAATGTCTCTGCCTTTTAATATGCTATCTAGGTTGGTCATAGCTTTTCTTTCAAGCAGCAAGCATCTTAATTTCATGGCTGCAGTCACCATCTGCAGTGATTTTGGAGTCCAAAAAAATAAAGTGTCTCACTGTTTCCACCATTTTCCCATCTATATGCCATGAAGTGATGGGACCAGATGCCATGATCTTCATTTTCTGAATGTAGAGTTTTAAGCCAACTTTTTCACTATCCTCTTTCACTTTCATCAAGAGGCTCTTTGGTACTTCTTTGCTTTCTGCCATAAGGGTGGTGTCATCTGCATATCTAAGGTTATTGATATTTCTCCCGGCAATCTTGATTCCAGTTTGTGCTTCATCCAGCCTGGCATTTCTCATGATGTACTCTGCATAGAAGTTAAATAAGCAGGGTGACAATATACAGCCTTGAAGTACTCCTTTTCCTATTTGGAACCAGTCTGTTGTTCCATGTCCAGTTCTAACTGTTGGTTCTTGACCTGCATACAGATTTCTCAGGAGGCAGGTCAGGTGGTCTGGTATTCCCATCTCTTGAAGAATTTTCCACAGTTGTGATCCACACAGTCAAAGGCTTTGGCATAGTCCATAAAGCAGAAGTAGATGTTTTTCTGGAAGTCTCTTGCTTTATTGATGATCCAGCGGATGTTGGCAATTTGATCTCTGGTTCCTCTGCCTTTTCTAAATCCAGCTTGAACTTCTGGAAGTTCATGGTTCATGTACTGTTGAAGCCTGGCTTGGAGAATTTTGAGCATTACTTTGCTAGCATGTGAGATGGGTGCAATTGTGCAGTAGTTTGAACATTCTTTGGCATCGCCTTTCTTTGGGATTGGAATGAAAACTGACCTTTTCCAGTACTGTAGCCACTGCTGAGTTTTCCAGATTTGCTGGCATATTGAGTGCAGCACTTTCACAGCATCATCTTTTAGGATTTGAAATAGCTCAACTGGAGTTCCATCACCTCCACTAGCTTTGTTTGTGGTGATGCTTCCTAAGGCCCACTTGATTTCACATTTCTAGCTCTAGATGAGTGATCACATCATCGTGGTTATCTGGGTCATGGAGATCTTTTTGTATAATTATTCTGTGCATTCTTTCCACCTCTTCTTAATATCTTCTGCTTCTGTTAGGTCCATACCATTTCTGTCCTTACTCAGCTCTCAAAATTAATCAAAATTAAGTATGTCCTTATTAAATAATCCTAAATAAAAGGAATACAGTTTTCATCTCCTAATAAGTATGGACTAGTCAGGTTGGTTGCTAGGATAATGTTCATAGATTAAATCTGTGTCCTAATCTTCTCTTCTTATAAAGATACCAGTTAGGTTGGATTAGGGCCCACCCCATGACCTCATTTTACCTTAATTACCTCTTAAAAAACCCAGTCTCCCAATACAGCCACTTTTTGAAGCACTGGAGTTAGAATGCAAAACATTACCCATCCATGTCCACTTATAGGGTTTTGATCCCCAACTCTAATCTGATTTCCCACCCTGGGAAGTCTTTATTGTCTTTATTGTTCAGTGGCTAGGTCATATCCAACTCTTTGTGACCCCATAGACCGCAGCATGCCAGGCTCCTCTGTCCCCTCTGTCTCCCAGAGTTTGCTCTAATTCATATCCACTGAAACTAGGCTTAGCCTTACAAAAACTGGGAGGATTACTTTGGTTCATTAACACGGCCGTGGGCTTCTACACCACCTTTCCTTGAGCCCATGGTCAGGTCTCCTACCTCTGGGTGTGAGCGCTCTTGACTCAGGAGAGGCATAAAACGAGAGAGCACTTCTCCCAAGAGCCCAGTGGAAAACCTGTGCCAACTACAAATTCACAGCATGTGCTCTGCGCCCATCAGGCCTTCTAAGAGTGAAGGCCTTCCCTGGATATGATCTCATGCAGCACACCAGCCAGGGGAAAGAGATGACAGAAAAGGAACACCACAGAATTGGGTGGAGATCTACTCCCAACCAGGAAGATTCCCCTTCCTCCTCTGAGTTCTGAATCCCATTCCTAGGATTATTTAATCTTTTGAACACCCCTAGAAATATTTTAAATAATTTTCCTATGCCATTTTATAAGAAGTGATATAAGCATTTTTATTTTAGATTAGTAAGTTTTTAAATATGGTTACATACATTATTTAATAGATTATTTAAAGTTTTATTTTATATAAAGAATTTTTCTTTTTTTTTACAATAAACAAGAAATTCATGTTATTTAACTAAACCCAATTTATGAAATAAAAGTATGATATGCCTGACTAGCACTTTGAAAGTAGCATGCTTTAAAGGAAATCAAATGTAAATTAAAAACTGCGTTGTGATTGTTGTAAAAAAAAAAGTTGAGAAGTTGACTGGAAAGTTACGTTTTCTCTTTTTAATATTCGTTTTTGAAATGCTAGACTCAGTTTGGTTCCTGTGCAAGAATTTGATTCAATGCATGCAGCATGCACGGCTGTGGAAGGGTGTGGAGGAGAATCTGCAGAATTGTCATCATGTGTAGGCTCCTCCTCAGACTTGTAGCCTTTCAGTATCACTATTGTGTTTTTCTTCTCTTTAAACCAGTCTATGACAGGTATAAATTGAACTATCTATGCTGCTCACAAGTGTTCAGTCATGTCTGACTCCTCGCAACCCCATGGATGGTAGCCTGCCAGGCTCCTTGGTCCATGGGATTTTTCCAGGCAAGAATACTGGAGTGGATTGCCATTTCCTCCTCCAGGGGATCTTCCTGACACAGGGATCAAACTTGGGTCTATTGCGCCTGCGGCATTGGCAGGCGGATTCTTTACCACTAGCACCACCTGGGAAGACCAAGCTATCTGTGATCAAGCAAATAAATTAAAATTTGATCAAGTTTAACTTCTATAGCAGTTAGCAGCATTGAGCTGAAACAAATCCCCAAGTAACTGAGGCATTAAAAGACTTGTTTTAATCTCTACACCCTTACTCAATTAAACTAAACTAGAGAAGACATTGGCACCCCACTCCAGTGCTCTTGCCTCGAAAATCCCATGGATGGAGAAACCTGATGGGCTGCAGTCCATGGGGTTGCTAGGAGTTGGACACGACTGAGCGACTTCCCTTTCACTTTTCACTTTGATGCATTGGAGAAGGACATGGCAACCCACTCCAATGTTCTTGCCTGGAGAATCCCAGGGACGGGGGAGCCTGGTGTGCTGCCATCTATTGGGTCGCACAGAGTCGGACAGGACTGAAGCAACTTAGCAGCAGCAGCAGCAGGGAAGACATTTCTCCTAGAACAGTGGTCCCCAAGTGTGTCCCCTATCAGTAGCATCAGCTCCCACTGTGAACTTGTTAAAAATGCATATTCCCAGGGACCTCCCCAGACTCACTGATTCAGAGACTCTGAGGTGAGGCCCAGAATTTTGTGTTCCAACAAGCCTTCTGATGATCCTAATGCATGCTAAAGTTTAACACTGAATGAGACCAAGTTGAAACACCACACACCACTTCAGGAACCATACCCTTTGGGAAAATATGCCCTGGAAGAATTAGAAGATCAAGCCTCTGAGGCAGGCAGACAGCCCACAGAAACCTGAACTAAAGATGCTCTCCAGGGGAGGTTGCATTAATAATATGGCAGAAATACTGCTCTAGGGGTAGAAGTGCTTTCTTCGTAAAAAGAAGAATTGGAAGAAAACTTTGTTTTGATCTCACCTTTGCACCATATTTTTAAACAGAATATCACTTTGGGCTCTAATTGTCCTGAACTGAAATGCTGGCCCTCCTATTGGTCACAGGGCTAGCCTAGAAGTGAAATTAACCAACCCTTCATCTGTAAAGTAGAGATAAGAAACCTGTCCTTGTGGCATTGTGGTGGGATTTTATGACTATCATATATAAAGGTAAGGCCAACACAGGAATATTTCTCTATGTAAATAGTAGAGTGGTGAAATAATTAACCAAGAAATTGTTGTTGTTCAGTGGCTAAGTCATGGCTGACTCTTTGTGACCCCATGAACTGCTGCCCACCAGGCTTTTCTGTCCATGTAAGAATACTCCACGCAAATATTCTCCAGGCAAGAATACTCAGTGACTTACCACTGAACCACCAGGGAAGTCCCTAACCAAAAAATTATTTTGGTTTTATTCTGTTTATTTTTTTCTTACCTGTCCTTCCTACCATTTCTAACCAGGGGCTAGGTTTTGTGCCATGCTTGCTCTGGGACTTTACAACAGAGCAGAACACAAGCTGTAGAAGAGAAATTACTCTCATTGTTCTGGAGGGAAAGGAGAGAGGGGGGAGTGATTTTGAGATGAAGAACAAGGGGGAGACAGCCGACATCGGGGAGGAAATAGTCTGCAGGGCTCCTGGGAGGAGTGGGACCCTTGCATGTTCCATGGCAGTGTAAGCAGAAGGTGGTAAGACCCAGGTTTATCAGGAAAGGAGGACTTTGTGTGGCTGGTAGGACTAGGCTGCAAACCCAAGGGCTCAGGGTTTGGCAAAGATTCCTGGCACAGAAGAAAAGCAACAAAACCTCCTGAGCAGAAATGAATGTCCAGACTAAGAGAATGGGTGGCTTAGAGGTAAATATCTTGTGGCCAGAAATGTGCAGAGTATGTAGCCCTTCTGTGTAAGTCCCTAGAACCTTCGCACAATGCAAGAGGGAGAGAGAGTCCCGCACTGAACTGGACTTACCATCAGGACCGTAAGAAGGACTGAGAATAGATTGTAGCTAGCTCAAAGCAGTTTTTGCCATGTGATGTCCTTTGCACATCTGAGTTTGAGGATAGCCATATCCTCTTAGGTTTATTTTTAACAGCCACTTTACCTTCAAATTTACACAGGTACTAATATATTCTAGTTAGTTAATGAAAGTGAAGGTCTTTTTAAATACAGGAGACTATGAGGGAAATCAGCCCTCCCCTTTCATCATTAGGAAGGACAATAACAGTGTGAGCCTCAACAGAAAGTCTACCAGAAACATATATATCTGGGTTTTAGCACATGCAAATTGGTGACTTTTCAAACATCATTTGAGTCTACATTTATAAAAAAAGACACTGTGGATTAAAATGAATTAAAATTAATTCATTAAAATTAATCTTACAATTAATTATTTCTATTTTCTTATAAAATTCTTTGTATACCAAAATGGCTCATTGAACTAGGTTCTCCCATGATATTGAAATGTGACTGCAAAGACCATTAAGAAGTCAGCAGGCCCTTGTGCATGAGAGTTGGCCCGAACCAGACTGAGGTAAGATACACTTTCAACTATAACATCAGAAGTGATCATAGTTCTCTGAGCATTTGTTCAGTTGCTAAGTTGTGTCTGACACTTTGCAACCCCATGGCTGAAGCATGCCAGGCTTCCCTGTCCTCCACTATCTTCTGGAGTTTGCTCAAACTCATGTCCATTGAGTCAGTGATGCTATCTAACCATCTCATCCTCTGTCTCCCCCTTCTTCTACTGCCCTCAATCTTTCACAAAATCAGGGTCTTTTCCAATGAATTGGCTCTTTGCATCAAGGGGCCAAAGTATTGGAGCCTCAGCATCAGTCCTTCCAATGAATATTCAGGGTTGAATTTCTTTAGGATTGACTGGTTTGATCTCTTTGCAGTCCAAGGGATTTTCAAGAGTCTTCTCTAGCACTACAAATCTAAAGCATCAATTCTTTGGTGCTCAGTCTTCTTTATGTCCAACTCTCACATCCATAGACAGACCTTTGTCAACAAAGTTATATCTCTGCTTTGTAATATGCTATCTAGGTTTATCATAGCTTTCCTTCCAAGGAGCAAGTGTCTTTTAATTTTATGGCTATACTCATTGTCTGCAGTGATTTTGGAACCCAAGAAAATAAAACCTGTCACTCTTTCCACTTTTCCCCTTCTATTTGCCATGAACTGATGGTACCAGATGCTATGATCTTAGTTTTTTGAATGTTGAGTTTTAAGCCAACTTTTCCACTCCCCTCCTTCACCCTCACTGAGAGGCTCTTTAGTTCCTCTTCACTTTCTGCCATTAGAGTGGTATCATCTGCATATCTGAGGTTCTTGATATTCCTCCTGGCAATCTTGATTCCAGCTTGTGATGCATGATAAATTCCCACATCCACATTACTACAAAATAGAGCAAATACAAAACATCCCAGCACTAAAAAGAGGATAAAAACTGACCTTCACCCTCAGTCAAATGACACCAATGGTGTGGTGGCTAACGACCTTTTAAACATGATAAAGTTCTAGAGATATATGCTCTTTGAACACGAACATGTTGAAGTCCTTTCCTCATAAATTACTGAACTGTTGCAAATCTAAACTTGCAATTCAAAAAAGTACAGCTGAGTACTTGGCAAAACATGATTAAGTAAACTGGCCAATATGTTATTATCTCGCTCACAATTTGAGAGATGTCATCTGAGGCAAGTATGTTGTGACACTGCATTTACTCATATTTTGAAATTTTTGGTGATGACTTTTTAAAAAAAGAAAGGACTCAGATCAATTCTCCTTTCCTGATTCTTGAGGCAAAGCAACACACCTTCTGTATACAAAAGGAATCATCTCCACTTTCCCATAAAAGACACAGTCATTCTCCCATCCCATAAGCCTGTGAATCTTTTCCCTCTGATGATTCAGCAGCCCACTTCCAACCCAACAGGTCAAGGAATAGAGCAGAGTATGACTTTGTGATTAATATTTACTACATCCTGGAGTTTTGCTACTGCTACTGCTAAGCCGCTTCAGTCGTGTCCAACTCTGTGCGACCCCAGAGACGGCAGCCCAGCAGGCTCCCCCGTCCCTGGGATTCTCCAGGCAAGAACACTGGAGTGGGTTGCCATGTCCTTCTCCAATGCATCAAAGTGAAAAGTGAAAGTGAAATCGTTCAGTTGTGTCTGACTCTTCGCGACCCCACAGACTTGTTTTGCTAGCTATTATGTAAGGGCCAATGAAAGCAATGCAAACAAGGAAAGAAGTATGAAAACATACCAGGTTCAAGGGAGGCACCGTAAGCCTGCTGGTTAACAGCATGAGACTTTAGGGGCCAGCTGCCTGCCTGGGCCCAAACCCTTCTCCAGCCTTTCTCCTGGCTCTGCAACC
This sequence comes from Capricornis sumatraensis, assembly GCF_032405125.1. Lineage (NCBI taxonomy): Eukaryota > Metazoa > Chordata > Mammalia > Artiodactyla > Bovidae > Capricornis > Capricornis sumatraensis. The sequence continues at coordinate 92,089,632 of NC_091077.1, forward strand.
CTGGGCATGTCACTCAGCCCCTCCGAGCATTAGTTTATCAGTAAAAGAACCCTATTAACACTGTCTACTCATAGGAGAGTCATGGGGATGAAGTGAATTAATATTTGTAAAGTGCTCAGTTAAGACTTCCCTGGTGGCTCAGATGGTAAAATGTTTGTCTACAATGTGGGAGACCTGGGTTCGAGCCCTGGGTTGGGAAGATCCCCTGGAGAAGGAAATGGCAACCCACTCCAGTACTCTTGCCTGGAAAATCCCATAGATGGAAAAGCCTGTAGGCTACAGTCTATGGTAGGCTACAGTCTATGGGGTCGCAAAGTGTCGGGCACGACTGAGTGAATTCACTTTCACTTTCAAAGTGCTCAAATAATACTTGCCTATAAAAATAATTAATATGTGACTGGTAACTAAATTAAAATAATCAAGTGAACATAGCTGGTATTTATTAGAAACCACCCTGGATGGAGACAGGTTAGGATGTCTTGAAATCTTCATTTCTTTGCCACTGATACATTTAGCTCACAAGAAAATGGGATAAGCTATCTAGTAAGTGATAATATATTTATGACAGGGTCCAAGAGTTCATATAAAGTTATGTTGTCAAAGAAATCCCGTGGCGTAAGATTTCCCCATATGAAACAATTTTTAGATTGCTGTTGTTTGTTTCCATTTTATTTTCAAAGTTCAAGACTGGACTAGCTTTAAAACACATTGTTGGAAAACTCTAGGCCAAGTTTCCAAAATGACAGTTTTATTCCCGATTTATTAATTGGCTGCAAATTTTTACATAACAACGTCCAGAGCTTTTGTGGGGAGAAAGGGATGTAAAACAGAGTACTTGCTCTCCTGAGGCCAGATTAGGAAAACAGACAGACGTAAAGTAGTTAAAAGCAATTTTAAAGAATCGAATTCAACTAACACTAACGATCTGATTACATGTCAGTACTTCAGTACTTTCACATTTGTTATCATTTTGCATTTTATTTATTTTTTAAAAAGGCAATACAGGCTCAGAAAGGTAAAGTGACTTGCTCCAGGTCTAGAGTTGATATGTTGTTGAAATCTGTTTTGGAAAGCAAGTTTACCTGATTCCAGCCCAAGGTTCTTGCCATGATGCCAAAACTGCCAAGATCATCACCCAGACTAAAGACAAGATATAATTTAGGAATTCAAAGGAATGGGGATCGATGTGGGTGAAAACAAATGAAAAAACGTCTCATGGGGAAAAGGCTAAAATATGATTATGATTTGGGGAGTTGAATAGGAAGAGAAATGAGGAAGTTGAAAAGTAAAAGCGAGATCAATGGTAAAAAAAAAAGGCCAGACTAAGTGGCAAGGAGATACGGAAGATGTGGTCAAGGTGATTCCATAATTCAGACGGAGGGCGACACGCAGGCAGGATGCTAGGAGATTAGGAACCTTCACAGGCTTTTGAGTAAGGGTGTGGGTACATTACAAACATTTGTTTAACGGTGGCAGTAGAGAAAGCGAAGAGGCAAACAGGAGAACTGCTAGGCATGATGGGTGTCTGCGTTTGCCTGATGACTATGGAATAAAAAGGAATGACGGGGAAACAATGGAAACAGTGACAGACTTTATTTTGGGGGGGCTCCAAAATCACTGTAGATGGTGACTGCAGCCATGAAATTAAAAAACGCTTGCTCCTTGGAAGAAAATCTATGACCAATCTAGACAGCATATTAAAAAGCAGAGACATTACTTTGCTGACAAAGGTCCATATAGTCAAAGCTATGGTTTTACTAGTAGTCACGTATGGATGTCAGAGTTGGACCATAAAGAAAGTTGAGAGCCAAAAACTGATGCTTTTGAACTGTGGTGTTGGAGAAGATTCTTGAGAGTCCCTTGGACTGCAAGGAGCTCCAATCAGTGCATCCTAAAGGAAATCAGTCCTGAGTATTCATTGGAAGGACTGATGCTGAAGCTGGAACTCCAATACTTTGGCCAACTGATGCGAAGAGCTGACTCATTTGAAAAGACCCTGATGCTGGGGAAAATTGAGGGCAGGAGGAGAAGGGGACAACAGAGGATGAGATGGTTGGATGGCATCAGTGACTCAATGGACATGAGTTTGAATAAGCTCCAGGAGTTGGTGATGGACAGGGAGGCCTGGCATGCTGCAGTCCATGAGGTTGCAAAGAGTCAGACACGACTGAGTGACTAAACTGAACTGAACATCACAGCACTTGGTCCAAAGGAAATGTTTTAAGAACTCAATAATAACAAAGAATGAAGGAGAGCAATAAATTAGAAATGTCTTCAGGGCTTTGAAGCTGGAGAACTTTGACAATAGTGATGCTGTTAGGAGTACTGAGCCAATGAGGCGGAGGGGTGCCCAGGTTGGGGAAGATAACAGGCAAAGCCTCTGATTTGGAAAGAAATAAACACCACACATAGGAGATGCTGGGAAACCAAAATGAGTTTAACTGTAAGTCAATGGAACTCCATATGACACTGGGCTATGTGCTATGCAAAGTTGTACAATAGAATAAAAACTTTGGTGAGCAGTCAGAATGAAATATAAATGTCACTCATCAACATAAAGAAAAGGATAGCAAGTGAGTTAATTTGCTAAGTCACATAAATGACCACTGAGCTGTTCTACCCTGTCCATGTGTCACTGAGAAGTTTTCATTTATCTCTTATTCATTTATTTCTTAGTTAACATTACAAAATGTTCAGCGTCTCACTCTGAAGATCAGGCAGGATGTGAAGGGGTCTCACTGTCTATGCATTTGCTTTCCATTTTTTGAAAGCGGTGGCCACTATGTCCCTGTAGAAACCCCTGGAAAAGGAACACATGAGAGAATTTAAATGTGCTAAGAAATTTGAAATGCTAAAAATGGCACTTTAGCATTGGCTAGATAAGAATTTCAATGTTCCTGCCAGCTCAGATACAGTCAGTTTTATCTTTAATTACCAAAATAAATGTAATTTAAAATTTTTTCTTGCTTTACTGAAGTCAGAAAATAAAGTGCTCTCTTAAGTACAGTGAAATGTCTTGATCTAAATTTGACACATTATAGTACCACAGAGCCTTAAGTGTTGGACAGGAGCATCAAAGAGATCTAGTCCCAACTGCCTTGGACGCCGTACCAGGAGGTGCTAGCTGGACCACGTTGGATGACAGCTGGGCTACATGATTACTTATGCTACATACATCTTGTCAACAGTCCTCCAACATCAGCCAAGAGCTTTCTTCCATCTGCAAAGTGACCAGATTCAGTATCTTATGCTGTCATAGACTGCGGCGGGGTCCAATTCTAACATTAACCTAACTTCGGACAAAAACAGAATTTAGGAAAGTTCTGGTCTTTGGGAAAGCTTGCTATAAAAAATGGGACTCTGTTCTCCCAGGTCCACAGGAAAATCAGCAGAGGTGGTCAGAGCAACTGAGCTACAAGGAATAGAGCGTCTCTTTCCCTCACATCTGGTATGGGTTTAGAATGATGCAAAAAAAAAAAGGAATCATTTAAATTAGGCATGTGGATTTGCGCCTTTAACCTTTTTAGGTGAAAAGTAGGTGTTACCCCCGTGAATTTCTATGAAATTGGTAGTAAATGTGTAAAAGTGAAAGCCCCCTTTACAGAATATTAAGCCATGTGTTTGAAAGGGTAGAAAGGTCCATTCGTGCATGGAATATATAGATACAACATGGATGATTTATTACAGGTTTGAAGTCTAGCCTTAATTTTTTTGTTTCATATAGCAAGCAAAAATATAAGAATAAGTGAGGGTACAATTATGGGAGCTCTCTATTGTCCAATATTCAATGACCAGATCCACTGGCTACAGCTTTCCATATTTATAAAATATGAATGCTGCATAAAGAAAGTGAGGCATTAAGGGTAAACGCATTTCTTAAGAAGAGTTTGCCATGAAGTCTGAGAAATTCTGTGATGATTTTTTTTATCCTATCAAGGATTATTTAGTTTCACTCAAGCTTTCAAAATTCAAATTAACCCGCTAGACTTTTTAAATAGAGTTTCTTGTCCTCTTCTTTAGCTCAGTAATTTAATATTTTTCTCCATCCCCACTTTTGGCCAATCGAGCCCTTCATTTCCATGTCAGATCAGGACAGTGTGTGATAGAGACCGTGCTTGGAACGTTTGGTCTTTGACCTCAGCTTCTAGATAATGTCATACAGAAAAGCCCTGTGATTATTGCCCTTGCTTCGGCTGCTTCCTTTCTCCTCCTTGAAGTGTACAGGTTCACAGCCAGGGCCTGGCTCTTATTATAGGTTTTAAGATGAAGTCTATACAGTGAAAGGACTCTGTTTTTATTTCTTTGGAATTATTGGCTTTCAAAGCCTTTGAATTCCCTGTAGATAATTACTGTTTTGGCCCATGATTTCTCTGATATTTGATGCCTCTGAGTGGAATAAATTACCTATCTAACAAGGAGGGTTAATTGGTGGTTGTGAGCCAATGTTTGTGCCCCTTGTTTTATTTTTTTTACATGCCCTACAAACTCTGACCATCTGAAACATCTTATTGTTTTAAACCATCTCCTCCAGGACAACTTGTGGTTTGGCTTCTTGGCTACTGGAAACAAAAAAGAAGCAGGGAAACATTTTAGTAGCTTCGTGTGTTTTCAGTGTTGTGGGTTCTTCTGTTTTTGTGACATTTGTACTCCTTCGAGGTGACCACATTTCTTTCTAATAACCTGAGTAAGAACTGTGTAAACTGAAGATAGCTATGCCCAGATCCAGCCTCACAAAACTTACTAGAGCTCAAACTTAGAGCCAAAGTTCCCACAAAGTTAACTTTATCAGTGCTCAGCCTCCCTAAGCTGTTTTCATGAACTCGTCTTCAACAAATTATGCTTTTTTGTGTGTTAGCATTTGTTTTATTAAATCCACGAAAGAAAAAAAAAAAAAAAAGCCTCAATGAAGTACAACATGAGCGCCAACTTTCACAGCAAATTGTTTTGTGTGAATGAAAGCTTTTTAAGAGTGTAACTCTCAGCAAAATTACCCAAAAGTAGTTTAGTAAATGCCATGAAACATAACATCTGCGTATCAAAAATGCATTCTGTATGCTGCAGGAAAATTGGAGCACTGAAGCAATTTTCTAATATTTACATATTTATAACAAGTGCCTGTCATGGGAAGGCTGAGCTCACCTGCAATACTTTCATGTTATATAAAATGAAAAATGGCTCATGCTTGGGTGTTCTAATAACCATGATATTATTTTAACAATTACACTATTTAATACCTTGGATTAGTCCCTCTGATAGTGCTATTAGCTGTCACTATACACCATAATAGGTGGCTTCATCTTTGTTATGACATGATCTTTCCTACTGTTTGTTGACCTTTCAATACAAGGGGGAGGGACGCTCCGAGCCACCCCCCCAAACCTTTAAGCAGCTACTGTAAAGCCGCAGTTTAATTCTCAGCTGGAATGTTTAGAAACCCTCGGTGCTAAATACCTCAGTGGACTGCTTAAACACCAACAACAGCCTTATGGGGCCTTAGCCGACCTTAAACACATCTTTTTTTGTTGAGAATATTGCATTCTGCCACAATTCTGTGGGCTAACCCTGGGCTCACATTAAATATACCAGCCTCATTGAAGCTTACTGAATTGAGTTGAGTTGCTCTTTGTTTTATTCTCTCGAAGCTTCACCCCCAACTGGGACTGGGCAGCCTTTCTTCCAGTGGAGCGTGCTTTAAAGTACCCCAAAGAAGAGAAGGAGGGGGTTGAGGGGAGGAAAGCCAAAAGGTGCAGCTAAGGCCCATAATTAGTCTTGATCCTCCAAGTCTAAAATATTTTAACGCCAGGTTTCTGATTGCAGTATGGGCAAAGTGGATTTGGGAATGCAGAAAAGTAATTAGGTCTGTGCACTGAAGTGTGGAGAGCATTTAAAAGTGAATGGGTGGTTACTACATTCTTGGCAGGCTGTTTTTTATCTTTTCATGCTCTGCTGTTGTTAGAGGTGATGGGTTTATTGCAGTTTTTGCACTCCGGAGGTGGCTGTGTTTTTCTTAACCTAGCCTTTTGCTCTTCATCTCAAAAATGAATCCTCATGGTGCGAGGAAGAATGAGGGAAATTTTTTGAAAAATAAGAGCACGGCCCGTTGGCCAAATATTACGCAGTGAAGCAGAATAAGTTGGGACTAAACCTCGACGCCGCAACAGGTCACTTATAAAGACTCTGGGTTTAATTAATGACTCGCTGAGCACAGGACCAACGGGAGACAATGGTCACCCCAAGGAGAAGGAAAACAAAACAGGTTATTCTCTAACCTTGTTCACAGAGCCATCGAAAACTATCTGGGGAGAGGCTGACATCACCCTGCCACTCTGAGTCCTGGTATAGAAGACACAGCCCACAGATGCCTGAGCAGTCAAAAATGTCTGTTTTTGATTACTTCAATCTATCGAACTGCTGCAATTTGCTCAGATCACATGTCCCTTCAGCTGAGACCTTCATATCTGCCAGTCAAGTTATCGTCAGGGCAAGCTTGAAAGTCATAGAAAATGTGTGTGCTTCTTGGAAAAAAAAAAAAAAAATTAGCTAGGAGTAGGTAAGAGTTGAAACTTTAAATGGGCTCCTTTCAATTTGCACAATTTTGTTTGAAGCTAAAGTGAATGGTACAAAACAAGTTGCACTGCTTCTTTGGCCGTATAGACCTACATGTGAATGACTTGCCTGAGGTCACGTGGCCTTCCCAAAGCAGTCAGGGAGAGAGCTGCTGAATCTGGAAGGGCAGAGCTAATAGAGAACCAAAGGCAATCAGCAAAAGGTAGGTTGGGGGTTTTGTTTTTGTTGTTGTTCTTTGGAGGTTTGGAGTTTTTTTCTGTTTGTTTTTCCCTTGTCTTTATTTTAGAAATGCGCCTTGGAGAGGCCTGCATTGAAGATCGCTGATCTGATCTATTTATGTCCTCAGACAACCACTTGAGCACACCTAGAGTTTAGACAAATGAGCTCCTTCCTTTTTAACACGTTTTAAGTGCTGACTTCAGTATCTTCATTAAGTGCTGTTCTACCAGTATCTAGTTTGCTGTGTGAGAAGTCCATTTCCTTAGCCACACAGAGCTCTTAGCTTGTTGGGCTTATCTCCACTTCGAGTGAACAAGAATAAGCCCTTTACTGTTTGACATATTGTCACCTTCGCCCTAGCTAGACTCAAAGCAGCTCTCTCACCTCAAGCCTTACCATTAAAGGACTGATACAGCTGTGATATTTCTTAGCAACCTTATGTTTTAATTCTTCCAGAAGATGCAAATCAAAGGCATGATCTGATGCCATGATAAGTAAGATTTACATCTTCATTGCAGCCTGTTTATAACAGAGAAAACCCGGAAACAGCATAAATGTCTAGCAATGAGGAATTAGTTAAATAAACGATAATACACTCATGTAATGAAATGCCATGCAACCATGAGGAATGGTATTGGGGAAGACTGTTTAATGACCTGAGAAGATTTTCAAACTATTTTAGATTTAAGCTTAAAAAGCAGGTTATAAGGCAATATTCATAGTTTAATCCTTTTGTGTGTTTGTATACTAGGCAGTAAAGTATATCATGAATAATCATTGTAAAAAAAAAAGTGAGCCCATTTTTTAAGAAAGAAAAAAATATATGAAAATGCAATAAAGGCTACCCCTTAGTAGTAGAATTCAAGGTGATTTTCTTTTCTTTTCTCTCTTGTCTGTACTTTCTAAAGTTACTTTAATGAACTTAGAATGACAAGATAGTTTTGTAACAAAGGCACTCTTAATAAAACTCATTTTAAAAGAAATAGCTTACCAAACCATCATATTTACTTTTCCATTCATAGTTTTTTTTAAATATTCTTCATGATTTGTCCCTCTGAGTACCAAGGGCAGAAGACAAAAATATTAAAATTTCTGTCCTTACATCCCACATTTATTGTTCTATTTGAACATAAACTTGGGAACTTGGAGTATTTCCTCTGGACTCCTCTCCAGCTACCTAATAGGCAGGAAAAGCTTTCAGCCTTCCACCATTAGACTGCATTTTAAAGAACCCAAGTGAGAAAATATGCCCCTCCCCTGTCTTCCAGCCATGAGGTTGCAGGGCTCCCTGCTGGAACCTCCCTCTGACTAGGCTTTGCCCAGACTTGCACTTCAGGCTGGTGCTAGCCGGGTTATCTTTCTCTGTGACCCTCCCTGAGCCCATAAAGCTAGGTCCACGTTAGGGCTTGGCTACTTGCGTGGAGGAAATATTCCTTCTTGGGAGACTGATGTATTCCTCATTGTGCAAATGGGAAATAAGCACCAGCATAATCCAGTTCAGAGGCATAATGTGGGTAAATAATTGCTGGGGGAAATGTGTGGCTCAGTGAGCCCATCTAAAGTCAGAGGCTTACGAAGTGTGTGTCCAGCGTTGATGCTGACTTGCTGGCAGCCCATGGGAAAATCACTTAAACTCTCTGTGCTTCATCTTAAAATAGAGAAGGAAGGAATGCTGACCCAGACCCCAGGGAATAGTGAAAGATTGTGAAGCACTTCAAAAATTCTTGTATCAAAGTAATAGGTGCTATTTAAGGAAAAAGGCAAAGAGTTGGACACGATGTAGCGACTGAACAACAACAAGGGAAAAGGTGGTGAAATAATCAAAGACCTCCTGGAGCCTCAATCATGACTGTGATTTGACAAACTCTCATCTAGGCAGAGATGAAGGAGCCTAACTAAATTCACAGAAGCCCAAATTTACAGACAGACCTAAAGCACTTGCTGTAGTTAGCTTAGGAGCTTCATGATCATTTTTGCAGATCATTATTCTGAAGCTGAACATACCAGTCAGATGTTTATGTTGATCCGTCACGTGGTTTCAAAAAGAATCCCAGTCAGTGATGAGTTGCTGAGAAAGTTTCTGAAAGCATCACTTCTTACAAACCAAACTGCGTTCAGGAGGTAGAAATTAGCACGTGGGCTAGACGCCACCTAGGGTCACAAACACACACAAAAGCCACAGAGGCTGGGACAGAGTGCTGTCCTCTAATTACAGGACTCATCCACAGGAGTCTCCATGAGCTTCTGTGACTTCCATCAGGAATCCCACCAAGAAGGTAGCAGCGAGATGTTTCTGCTCTCCATTCCACCTCCCTCGTCCATTCCTGCTGGGAGTAACACCTTCCTATGATCTCTGATCTGAGACCAGACAGGGCCCCAACTGCAGTCTGTTGTGGTATTTTCTAGACAGTATATCAAATTATCAATGTGGTCAAAGAAATAGGATTGGTAGTGACTTAATATCTCCCATGATTTGGGTCACAGACTTCAGTCACCATCTCTTCAAGTCTGGTGCGCCCACATCAGGAGGATAGTAGACAACAATCAGAAAAAAACAGCCTAGGACCCGGAGCTGTCCTTATGCCGCTTATTACCTCTCTTTTATCGTTTGTTCTATCGCTAAGTCATGTGCGACTCTTTGTGACGCCATGGACTGCAGCATGCCAGCCTTCCTTGTCCTTCACTAGAGCCTGCTCAAACTCATGTCCATTGAGTCAGTGATGCTCTCCAACCGTTTCATCCTCTGTCATCCCCTTCTCTTCTTGCCCTCAATCTTTCCCAAAGTCAGGGTCTTTTCCAATGAGTTGGAGTCAGCATCAGCTCTCCTCCCTACACAAAATGATCTGAAACAAAACTTTCTAGGTATCTGATACTCTGCATTTATCATTTAATCCTCTATCTACCTAGTGTAGTGGTTCAAAGAAGGGTTTTGGAATCAGACCCAGCTCCACTTATCCGATCTCCTCACCCATGGGCTGAGCTGAGCTGAAAGTTGTTCAGTCATGCCTGACTCTTTGCAACCCCATGAAATGTAGCTCACCAGGACCCTCTGTCCATGGAATAATCCAGGCAAGAATACTGGAGTGAGTAGCCATTCCCTTCTCCAGGGGATCTTCCCGACCCAGGGATCAAACCCAAGTCTCCTGCATTGCAGGTGGATTCTTTACCATTTAAGCCATCACGGAAGCCCCGGGGATAATAATTTTGCTACTGCCTAAGGCGAGGCATGCATTTAACGGAATATCTTTGTTGTTGTTGTTAGCTAATCACTAAATCCTGTCTGACTCTTTTGCAACCCCATGGACTGTAGCCAGTCTGGCTCCTCTGTCCATAGGACTTTCCAGGCAAAAATACTGGAAGTGGGTGGCCATTTCCTTCTCCAGGGGATCTTCCCAACCCAGGGATTGAACCCACATCTCCTGCATTGGCAGGTGGGTTCTTTACCACTGAGCCACAAGGGAAGCATAACAGAATACCTAGCCTATAGTAAATATTCAATCAACGTTCACAGCATTGTTAGTGGGAACAGTGTTATAGCTAGATCAGTCGCTCGTTTCCTTCTTTGATAACAGAAAACCCTGACATTCAGGAAGATTAAGTGGCTGGCAAGCCAGGATTCCAAACCAGGGCCTCTGACCGCATAACACATGCTGTTTCCATTCCCCTTGACTGCCTCCTTCCTTGGGAAACAGAGTCAGTGCAGTTCAGAAGGACACACTCCCAGACCTAAGGAGGCAGTCCAACCGCCTCCATGCAAGGATCGCAAAACACAAGTCCGGGCACAGAAGAATCTATTCTTTTATCCTCAGCAACATTATCATGGTCTCTCCTGTGGTGAGTACTGTGTCTCAGTGCAGTGTAATAATACTAGGATACTCTCAACTCTATTTTCTCAGCACCAAGGGCAGAAGCAAGAGCAAAAGTGATCATTCTTCTCCCCTCCCCCCTTTTTCCTTTCTTTCTTTCAGTGGAAAATCCATGACCTCTGTGACCGCGCCACCTCCCCGCCCCCGCCCCTGCCCAAAATCATATCCCAAGGCTTGGTTATAGCTACGGGTGGAGGGGGTGAGTGGAGGGCTCATAATGCTAGAGAAAGATGAACCAAGATCAGAAACAAAGGCCAGTAAACAAAGTGAAAGAAACTCAGAAAGGGGGACAGGGAGGGGGGCCTGGAAGCAGAGAGCAAGACACAGAAAAAGGACTTGGAGAAAGATGGAATAAATTGTTTGCTTGTGCTGTTTAGCAAAATCAGCTAAACTTGGCTTTCAAAAAGTTTCACACAAAATCATTTTCACTGATTATTTTTTGGCACAAGAAATTTTGTAAGATTTGGAAATTCACAGTGACACAATTTGCTAAAAATGCCATTCAACACGATTTGATGTAAACTACAGAAATGTTATTATAATTCATTAGGAAAACTCAAAAATGTGATAGTGTCCTGAAAACTTGGCTTGCTGCCCCGAGAATCACTGGCAGCTAAAAAACAGCACAAGAACCAAAATGCTCAGTCGATCTATTCACAGCAAATGTCATGTGTCTTTTATGTGGTTAGCTTCACTTTAATGTCCTGGAGATATTTTGCAGCCATTTTTAGTCTTTCATTTTACTTTCTCCCAGGATTCAAATCCTTCTCATGTAGGCAGTTCTCTATAAAATCCATATGACCTATTTACCAGCAAGAAGCCGTGTTTACCGCGGCAACAGAGATTTGAAATTCTCAGTTTCGAGTCTCCTACCCCATTGTTAGAACCAGCCTGTGCCTTGTTTGTGTCTTTGTGTTTTGAATAGGATAACAGAGGCTAGTTTCCTAACAGAATCCAGGGCTCCTAACGTAATTCTGGGAAGCATATGTTATACAATGAAAAAAATCCTGAATGAACATCAGACAAGCTAGAAGTCTACTGCCTCCTTGAGGAGAAGGAGTTTGCTTTGATCATCTAAACCAAGACCCTAAGCAGATAGTAAATGCTCAGTAAGTTACAGGAAAGAAGCAGGGAAGGCGAGGAGGAGGGAGAGAAAAGGGAAGAGAGGAACAGTGAAGTCAGCCTCGACAAACTGCTAATTTTAGAAACCTGTTTCCTCGAATACAAATAAGAACACCACCACCTACCACCAATATCACTTAGAGTCATGGCATCGAGATTCATCAGAGGTTTTCACACGCATTATGTTATTAAATCTTCATATTCTTTGTATTATCATCCCTATCATCATCTATGTCTATACAGCAATGAAACACAATTTATCTTTCTTCAGCACTCCGAGCCATTCTTTTAATAACTCTCCCAGGTCGATCTACACTTTAGGGCCCCATATGCTCAATCTTCCCACTTCCAGGTACCAGCTTTCCTGCCAGGTGGGCTCCTTCGTACATCCTATTTTCTAGAATTCCCCTGAATTCAGTCTTCTTCCTGACCTGGACAGGGTATATCGATTTAATGGACCCATCCTTTAGAGCCCTGCTGTATGCTTGATAATCTGATCAATGCATACCAAAGAGACTGAAATTGGGTTTAACCTCTTGACATCCATTGCTCCCCCCACTTAGAGCTGGAAGTCCAGGTGCATACTGGATCTGGCCAAAGAGATGTGCTTGTGACAAATTTGAAACCCCGGTGAGGCAATGTTTCTGTGGCAGTTGCACTTGGCCCACAAGTCACGCAGGCTGGCAGTGGCCAGGGTCCACGTTCTGCTCCCCGCTCATAAGCACCCTGGGTGGAGGCCGTCATACGGAAACAGCAGTAGCCTGAGATGCTACGCTGCTCTAACTGTTCAGTTGCTGCGGCAGGGGGCCCCTCAGAAACCAGAAGTCAAGGGCAGCTCCCTGACTTCCTCACCTCCATCCTTCCCCAGGGGTTTCATGAACGCATGATCCTCTGTATTAAGTTCCTTTCTGTTGGAAACACTCACAGCAGTTTCTTTTCTCTGCACTGAACTCTGACTGATACAGTGAGTTTAATGATAAAAACAGGTTATAGTCAATCATCCATCCTCCTGACTCCCTTATCGCTGTGTTTGTAACTATATACACATTATCCTGCTGTGTTTTAATTCTCTGTTTACATGTTTATATTTGTCTTCTACTCTATTATACGTCTTTATGTGAACATTAAACTTCCCCATCATTGCCACCAAACTGTGAATTTTTAGAGTCAAGTTTCAATATCTCAGTCATTTTTCTATACCGAGTGCCAACATCAATAGTGCCTCGTAGGCAGCTATGAACACCTTGAACCTCTTTTGGAGAATAGGCATGCATTCCTCTTCTGCCTACAGGAAGGGCTGACCCCATATGTTAAATGCATGAGTTGTTTGCGTGATTTTATTTGTGCTCTAAGAAAAAGAGTCTTTTTCAGAAATCTACATATATACACATACAAAATCTATCTATCTTCATCCATAGTGGTGTGTGCAGGCAAAATGTCATGAAACCCTACTGCAATTATCCCACATTATCCAGTCTTTAGAGCAATTCTTTTAAGTAAAAAGACAACAAACTGGGGGAAAATATTTGCAATTTACTCTATTTACAATAGAGACAATGAACTAAACTCTCTAATCTATAAGGAGACCATAAAATTCAGAAAAAAATTAGAAAGTGAGTAATAGTTCACAGAAAAGGAAATATAAATGACTCATAAACATATGAAAAGATGCTCAAATTACTCCTACATAGAAAAAAATGCAAATTAAGACTACATCAAGATACCATATTTCGCTATCATGTTGGTAAAAATCCAAAAATTTGACAACCCCTAGGGTTGGCAAGATACAGAGAAACGGGAACAGTGATTCATTGCTGGTGGGAGTGTAAATAGGTATAATCATTCTGGAAAGCAATTTGGCAATATTTATTGAAATTACAAATGCATATACTCTTTGACTCAGCAGTTCCAATTCTAGGAGTTTATTCTACAGATATATTCACATGGGCAAAATCATGAATGTGTAGGGTTATTTACTGCAGCAGTTCTTGTAATAGTCAAAGATTGGAACAGTCTAAAAGCTTGTCAGAAACAAATATCGTGTATAATGCATACATGCAGGCTCTAGAAAAATGATACTGGTGAACCTGTTTGTATGGCACAGTAGAGACGCAGACAGGGAGAGCAGACTTGTGGACACAGGGCAGGAAGGAGAGGAGGGGCGAATTGAGAGAGTTGCGATGAAACATATACATTGCCACACGTAAACCAGCCAGCCAGTGGGAATTTCCTGTAGGACACAGGAGCTCAACCCGGGGCTCTGGGACAACCTAGAGGGGTGGGATGGGGAGGGAGCTGGGAGGCAGGTTCCAGAGGAGGGGACATAGCTATACCAATGGCTGATTCATGTTGAGGTTTGGCAGAAACCAACACAACATTATAAAGCAAGTATCCTCCAGTTCAAAATAAATACATAAAATAAATAAACAGAAGTTTGTCAGTAGAGAGCTGTTTAAACAAATCATGGCATATGGAAATAATGAGATACTGTTCAGCCACAGTAAAAAATATTAAAGAATGGGGAAGTTCTATAGTGCTAATATGTAAAGATATGCAAGATGCATTATTAAATGAGGGAGGAAAACTCAAAGTATGTATAGCATGCTACATTTGTTTTAAAAGTGGAGAAAGGAATGTGCTAGCCTTTGCTTATATATACATTTTTAAGTATCTGGAAATCTACACAAGAAATTAATAACAGAGGTCATCTATTTTGATGAAGGGTTGGAAACCAGCAGCTAGGGGCCTGATGAGGATAATTTTATTGTGTTCATTTTTACTCTTTAAACTTTAAACTTAAAGTTTCTTTAAACTTTACTCTGAACCTTTTAAACCATGTGAATCAACTGCTACTGCTGCTGCTGCTAAGTCGCTTCAGTCATGTCTGACTCTGTGCGACCCCATAGACGGCAGCCCACCAGGCTCCCCCCTCCCTGGGATTCTCCAGGCAAGAACACTGGAGTGGGTTGCCATTTCCTTCTCCAATCCATGAAAGTGAAAAGTGAAAGTGAAGTCACTGAGTCATGTCCAACTCTCAGCGACCCCGTGGACTACAGCCTACCAGGTTCCTCCGTCCATGGGATTTTCCAGGCAAGAGTACTGTAGTGGGGTGCCATTGCCTTCTCCATGTGAATCAACTACTTATTTTAAAAAATAAACATTAAATACAACCACAATTAAGAAAAATTACTATTTCAGTCTTATTTACCCATTTCGGTTAATTTCTAGCATACAAAGGCACAACCCTCCACCCTCACTAGATGTTTGCAGGGACAGGAAAGAAAGTCTGCAGAGTTTTAAGAGTAAAGTTATTGCTTATTGACCACTAATTTTTTTTTTTAATGTATTGGAAACACATGGATAACACAGTAGACATCAGAGTAGTGGAAATACCAGGAAGTCTTTTCCTACTTAGGAACATGCCCATATTAATTTTCCATTCATTTGGTTTAATAATCTTTTTTTTTTTTTTTTTTTTAGTGCAAATTCAGAGTATATTTCATTACAAGTACCTTGAAACTCAGTATGCATTATTTAGGGACTTCCCTGGTGGTCCAGCGGCTGACTCAGTATGCATTATTTAAAATAATAATCTCTTAAAGAATAATCTGTATTTTCTGAGAGATGGGTATTTTCAATTGGGGTGATGGGGAACATGTAGAAAGGGAAGGTTGTGTGAAAGTAGAATGGGACAAGAAGACCGCTTAGGAGTCAGAGAAGGGAGGGGACCCACTGGGACTTGGAGAGAGAAAGGGGCAAGGACAGAGAGGTGAGGATGGTGCATCAACAGCCTGTTTGCCTTTTGCCCGGAAATCTGCCAGTGGCAGCCACCTGGGTTCTAAGACACTCACTGCTCCTGTGGTCTCTGATACCCAGACCCTGCTCTGCAAATGCTCAAGATGATTAAGTCTGTGCTTTGTTGATGTAACAGGGAGTTAGCTTCTAGTTAGCCTCAATTCAGTTCAGTTCATTTCAGTCGCTCAGTTGTGTCCGACTCTTTGCGACCCCATGAATCGCAGCACGCCAGGCCTCCCTGTCTACACCAACTCCCGGAATTCACTCAGATTCATGTCCATCGAGTCAGTGATGCCATCCAGCCATGTGATCCTCTGTTGTCCCCTTCTCCTCCTACCCCCAATCCCTCCCAGCATCAGAGTTTTTTCCAATGAGTCAACACTTCACATGAGGTGGCTGAAGTACTGGAGTTTCAGCTTTAGCATCATTCTTTCCAAAGAAATCCCAGGGCTCATCTCCTTCAGAATGGACTGGTTGGATCTCCGTGCAGTCCAAGGGACTTTCAAGAGTCTTCTCTAGAACCACACTCCAAAAGCATCAATTCTTTGGTGCTCAGCTTTCTTCACAGTCCAACTCTCACATCCATACATGACCACTGGAAAAACCATAACCTTGCCTAGATGGACATTTGCTGGCAAAGTAATGTCTCTGCTTTTGAATATGCTATCTAGGTTTGTCATAACTTTTCTTCCAAGGAGTAAGTGTCTTTTAATTTCCTGGCTGCAGTCACCATCTGCAGTGATTTTGGAGCCCCCAAAAATAAAGTCTGACACTGTTTCCACTGTTTCCCCATCTATTTGCCATGAAGTGATGGGACCAGATGCCATGATCTTCGTTTTCTGAATGTTGAGCTTTAAGCCAACTTTTTCACTGTCCACTTTCACTTTCATCAAGAGGCTTTTTAGTTCCTCTTCACTTTCTGCCATAAGGGTGGTGTCATCTGCATATTTGAGGTTATTGATATTTCTCCCAGCAATCTTGATTCCAGCTTGTGCTTCTTCCAGCCCAGCGTTTCTCATGATGTACTCTAGAAGCAGAAGATATTAAGAAGAGGTGGCAAGAATACACAGAAGAACTGTACAAAAAAGATCTTCATGACCCAGATAATCACAATGGTGTGATCACTCACCTAGAGCCAGACATCCTGGAATGTGAAGTCAAGTGGCCCTTAGAAAGCATCACTATGAATAAAGCTAGTGGAGGTCATGGAATTCCAATTGAGCTCTTTCAAATCCTGAAAGATGATGCTGTGAAAGTGCTGCACTAAATGTGACAGCAAATTTGGAAAACTCAGCAGTGGCCACAGGACTGGAAAAGGTCAGTTTTCATTCCAACCCCAAAGAAAGGCAATGCCAAAGAATGCTCAAACTACCGCACAATTGTACTCATCTCACATGCTAGTAAAGTAATGCTCAAAATTCTCCAAGCCAGGCTTCAGCAATACGTGAACCATGAACTTCCAGATGTTCAAGCTGGTTTTAGAAAAGGCAGAGGAACCAGAGATCAAATGGCCAATATCCACTGGATCATCGAAAAAGCAAGAGAGTTCCAGAAAAAACATCTACTTCTGCTTTATTGACTATGCCAAAGCCTTTGACTGTGTGGATCACAATAAACTGTGGAAAATTCTGAAAGAGTTGGGAATACCAGACCACCTGACCTGCCTCTTGAGAAACCTATATGCAGGTCAGGAAGCAACAGTTAGACTGGACATGGAACAACAGACTGGTTCCAAATAGGAACAGGAGTACGTCAAGGCTGTTTATTGTCACCCTGCTTATTTAACTTATATGCAGAGTACTAGTTAGAATCATGGGTTTCTTTTTCTACCTTTCTTTTTATCTTTCTTTCTATCTTCCTTCTCTTTTCCTTCTTTA
This sequence comes from Capricornis sumatraensis, assembly GCF_032405125.1. NCBI lineage: Eukaryota > Metazoa > Chordata > Mammalia > Artiodactyla > Bovidae > Capricornis > Capricornis sumatraensis. The sequence continues at coordinate 92,107,078 of NC_091077.1, forward strand.
GCATACAAAAAGCTGTACCTATTTAAGATATACAATGTGATGAGTTTGGAGATAAGTATTGATGGGGCTTCCCAAGCGGCTCAATGTTAAAGAATACACCTACAAAAAAGGGGACGTGGATTCAATCCCTGGATCAGGAAGATCCTCTGGAGAAGGAAGTGGCAACCCACACCAGTATTCTTCCCTGGGGAATCTCATGGACAGAGGGGCCTGCTGAGCTACCGTCCGCAAGGTCACAAGAGAGTTGGACACGACTGGGTGACTAAAAAGCAACATCTATGATGGTTAAACAATCACCACAATCTGTGCCATAAACTTATATATCTCCTCCAAAATTTCCTTCTGCCCTCTCTATTTTCTTTTGTGTGTGATAAGAACTGTTAATATACATTCTCTTAGCAAATTTTTAAGAAATTTTTAAGAATTCTTTAAGAGATTATTATCACAGTAACCCAAGTCTATGCCCCAACAAGTAATGCTGAAAAAGCTGAAGTTGAACAGTTCTATGAAGACTTACAAGACCTTCTAGAACTCACACCCAAAAAAGATGTCCTTTTCATTTAGGGGATGGAATGCAAAAGTAGGAAGTCAAGAGATACCTGGAGTAACAGGCAAATTTAGCCTTTGAGTACAAAACGAAGAAGGTCAAAGGCTAACAGAATTTTGCCAAGAGAATGCACTGGTCATAGCAAATACCCTCTTCCAATAACACAAGAGAAGACTCTACATGTGGGCATCAGCAGATGGTCAATACTGAAATCAGATTGATTATATTATTTGCAGCCAAAGATGGAGAAGCTCTATACAGTCAGTAAAAACAAGACCAGGAGCTGACTATGGCTCAGATCACGAATTCCTTATTGCAAATTCAGACTTAAAATGAAGAAAGTAAAGAAAACCGCTAGACCATTCAAGTATGACCTAAATCAAATCCCTTATAATTATACAGTGGAAGTGAGAAATAGATTCAAGGGATTAAATCTATAGACAGAGTGCCTGAAGGACTATGGATGGAGGTTCATGACATTGTACAGGAGGCAGGGATCAAGACCACTCCAAGAAAAAGAAATGCAAACAGACAAAATGGTTGTCTGAGGAGGCCTTGCAAACAGCTGAGAAAAGAAGAGAAGCTAAAGGCAAAGGAGAAAAGGAAAGACATACCCATTTGAATGCAGAGTTCCAAAGAATATCAAGGAGAGATAAGAAAGCCTTCCTCAGTGATCAATGCAAAGAAATAGAGGAAAATACTAGAATTGGAAAGACTAGAGATCTCTTCAAGAAAATTAGAGATACCAAGAGAACGTTTCATGCAAAGATGGGCACAATAAAGGACAGAAATGGCATGGACCTAACAGAAGCAGAATATATTAAGAAGAGGTTGCAAGAACATACAGAAAAACTGTACAAAAAATCTTGACCCAGACAACCACAATGGTGTGATCACTCACCTAGAGCCAGACATCCTGGAATGTGAAGTCAAGTGGGCCTTAGAAAGCATCACTACGAACAAAGCTAGTGGAGGTGATGGAATTCCAGTTGAGCTACTTCAAATCCTGAAAGATGATGCTGTGAAAGTGCTGCACTCAATATGCCAGCAGATTTGGAAAACTCAGCAGTGGCCACAGGACTGGAAAAGGTCAGTTTTCATTCCAATCCCAAGGAAAGGCAATGCCAAAGAATGCTCAAACTACCACACAATTGCACTCATCTCACACGCTAGTGAAGTAATGCTCAAAATTCTCCAAGCCAGGCTTCAGCAATATGTGAACCATGAACTTCCAGATGTTCAAGCTGGTTTTAGAAAAGGCAGAAGAAGGCCAAATTCGTTGGATCATCAATAAAGCAAGAGAGTTCCAGAAAAATATCTACTTCTGCTTTATTGACTACACCAAAGCCTTTGACTGTGTGGATCACAATAAACTGTGGAAAATTCTGAAAGAGATGGGAATACCAGACCATTTTACCTGCATCCTGAGAAATCTGTATGCAGGTCAGGAAGCAACAGTTAGACCTGGACATGGAACAACAGACTGGTTCCAAATAGGAAAAGGAGTACGTCAAAGCTGTATATTGTCACCCTGCTTATTTAACTTCTATGCAGAGTACATCATGAGAAACGCTGGGCTGGAAAAAGCACAAGCTGGAATCAAGATTGCCAGAGAAATATCAATAACCTCAGATATGCAGATAACACCACCCTTATGGCAGAAAGCAAAGAAGAACTAAAGAGCCTCTTGATGAAAGTGAAAGATGAAAGTGGAAAAGTTGGCTTAAAACTCAACATTCAGAAAACGAAGATCATGGCATCTGGTCCCGTCACTTCATGGCAAATAGATGGGGAAATAATGGAAACAGTGAGAGACTTTATTTTAGGGGGGGCTCCAAAATCACTGCAGATGGTGAGTGCAGCCATGAAATTAAAAGAAGCTTGCTTCTTGAAAGAAAAGCTATGACCAACCTAGACAGCATATTAAAAAGAAGAGACATTACTTTGCCAACAAAAGTCCATCTAGTCAAAGCTATGGTTTTTCAAGTAGTCATGTATGGATGTGAGAGTTGGACTATAAAGAAAGCCGAGTGCCAAAGAATTGATGCTTTTGAACTGTGGTGTTGGAGAAGACTCTTGAGAGTCCCTTGGACTGCCAGGAGATCCAACCAGTCAATCCTAAGGGAAATCAGTCCTGGATATTCATTAGAAGGACTGATGCTAAAGCTGAAACTCCAATACCTTGGCCACCTGATGCAAAGAACTGACCCATTAGAAAAGACCCTGATGCTGGGAAAGATTGAAGGTGGGAGGAGAAGGGGCTGACAGAGGATGAGATGGTTGGATGGCATCCCCGACTCAATGGACATGAGTTTGAGTAAGCTCTGGGGGTTGGTGACGGACAGGGAGGCCTGGCGTGCTGCAGTCCACGGGGTCGCAAAGAGTCAGGCATGAATTAGTGACTGAACTGAACTAGCAAATTTTGAAATATGCAGAACAGCATTGTTAGCTACATGCACCCTACGGTACAGTAGATCTCTAGGACTCATTCATCTTGCATAACTGAAACTTTATACCCTTTGGCCACCACCTCCCCATTTTCCTCTTCCTCAGCAATTGGTAACCACCATTCTACTTTCTGCTTCATGAGTCTGACAGTTTTGGATTCCTCATATAAATGGGCTAATAGGTTTCTAATATATACTTGATTTCATCTGTGTTCGTGTTAGTCACTCAGTTGTGTCCAACTCTTTGTGACCCCACAGACCATAGCCCACCAGGCTCCTCTGTCCACGAGACCCTCCAGGCAAGAATACTGGGTGAGTGGCCATTTCCTTCTCTAATACTCGATTTCATAATGAGACCTAATACTTAACATTTGTTTTCTCTTAAATTCTACAGTAAAATGGATAGCTATTTAAAGAGTAGAGAATGAGGTAAGGTTTTACATCCTGTTAAAATGTGTATTTTGGCCTTGGTTTGGTATCTCATAGAATGTACATGTATATAAACATGATTTCTGAACCAGCTGGTTCACTTCAAAGCCCAATTTCAAACTGTTCAGTGCTCCCATCCCATTAGTAGAAACTGCGTATATTGTGACATCTGCTAAACAAAACCAATGATAGTAAATAAAATGAGTAAAATCAGCTGTACTATTATCATCTTAGGAATATCATGTGTTTTCATTGTATTCTAAAACAGTCATTGTGCCTATATTAACCATACCAACCATTATAGGGGATTGAACTTTTATTTAAATGCTTTAAGAATAAATTGTCAGCTGTGGTGAATAGCACAAGGTCCCTGATATTACGCCAGCAGGTGGGTATTTAGCCTGGTGGCAGAGAATAGATGATGCTGGCAGGGCTGAGACTCCACTTACAGTGGTCGCCAAAGTTCTTCATGTCTGTGTCAGTACAGATTTCATCATAACTTTAAAGTGTTTCATAGCATAGATTTTCTGTAGTGCATGTGCTATGCATATAGAAATACTTTTTCCAGCTTATTAAGATGATATGACGCAGTCACATTGGAGATGTATTTACGTTCATTCATGCCATGTTCCCATAACATTGTTATTACACAAATACACGTGGTATGGAATACAGGGTGGCTGGTTGGCTACCTGGCTAAAAAGCAAGAGGTGTGTATCAGAAGGCCCTGACTCACAAAATTCTAGTATGTGGAGATAAAGGGAACCTAGAGATTAGAGCAGAGAAGGCAATGGCACCCCACTCCAGTAGTCTTGCTTGGAAAATCCCATGGATGGAGGAGCCTGGTGGGCTACAGTCCATGGGATCGTGAAGTCGGACACGACTGAGCAACTTCACTTTCACTTTTCACTCTCATGCATTAGAGAAGGAAATGGCAACCCACTCCAGTGTTCTTGCCTGGAGAATCCCAGGGACAGAAGAGCCTGGTAGGCTGCCATCTCTGGGGTCGCACAGAGTCGGACACGACTGAAGTGACTTAGCAGCAGCAACAGCAGAGATTAGAGAGAACAAACTCAATTAGCTGAGGAGGAAACTAAGTCAATAATTACCATTACAAATGCTATTTATATTTAAAAAAAAAAAACTACCTTGAATTAAATCTCAGCTAAGCAGAGCCAGGTGAAAAATTATAATAGTAAAACTGCAGCTGTAGGGGTGGGGGAAAGAAAACAAAGCAAGAAATGGGTGTTTCACAGGTAAAGAATGAAGGGTTTTGAAATAGGGAGATACCGACCACTTTGTAGATCTGGAAGCTTGCAGACTTCTACTGTTTTGGGGAACAGAGACCACGACAGAACAACATTGCACTGTTTGGTGGAGGGAGGCAATTAACAGGCCAAAATGCCAGCCACTGAGCTCACTTGGTCCCACTGAGGCCAGAGCTGCCCCTGGAGAAACTGACACTGATCCTCTCCGCAGCCCATCCACAGCGTTTCTTCCACACTCTTGTCTTCAGCCAGGCTGCCCTGTCCCTGCCAAAGTCCTGAAGGGATGGTTGTGAGCAACAGTTGTTTCTACTGCTGATTCTTGAATTGATATGTTTGAGAATTCCCAAAGGTCCTCCAAGCAATGATTTCCTTCCTTGATAAGATTTTTCTAACAGTAGAAGGTTTTTTAGCAAGAAAAATTTCTAGCATGTAATGTTACCAAAACAAGGAATGCATACTGAAACCACTTCTCAATGAGGGGTTTTAATAGATCTGAATCTTCTGTTTGGCACTCCCACCCTGATACTGAAGTGGTGGCCTTCCATTTCAGTCCATACAGGCATTTCCTTTTACTGGCCATCCTATAACCACATCGTAACGGTAAAGCTACATTTCTTCTCTGAGGACTCAGGCATGTTACAGAGCAAATCACTCAGCCTGCGTCGTGATGTGTTGTAGGGAAGAGGAGATCCTGTTTTCCAGGCTGGATTCTGCTTCTATCTTGCTGCATGAAATTGAGCAAATAACCTCACCTCTCTGAACCTTAAATTACCGAAGTATGAGCCAGGGACTTCCCTGGTGGCTCAGACGGTTAAGTGTCTGTCTACAATGTGGGAAACCAGGGTTCGATCCCTGGGTCAGGAAGATCCCCTGGAGAAGGAAATGGCAATCCACTCCATAAAACAAGGGGTTAGGCTAAACTATCTCTAACGTCTTCTGTAGTTTACAGACTCTGATGCCCTTTGGAGCCAATTCTATAAACATCCTATAAAATTATCACTGCAATTACCATTTGTATTATTTCAGGTTGAAATCTGAAACCTAGTTGTAAGGATCACACTCAAACCCTTCAATTTGGCAGAGTACCGTTAGCCTTCAGCAGTTTCTCTGGACAGGCACACTTGATGGTTAAGATGTCTGAAGAAATACACAAAGTATTTTGTGGTTGACTTTGATAAGACAAAATGCTTTCTGCAGGGTGTGATTCAGATGAGCACACCAGGACACCCAGCCAAACTCATCTGAACTATCCACACCCCTTGATTCTGCAAACTGGGTTGCAGATCTTTCGAGAACAGTCTTCTTACAAGATTGCTGGCACCCTCTCTTCCAATCCCAGCCAGAAAAACAGTAAGAACAGCCTTTCTCATATCATTTTGGCATTTCTGGTCTTGGTCCAGGCTGGAAAATTGAAGTGTAAAAGCACTTAACTGAACATTTCAGAAGGTAAAGAAATGTTCAGTTCAAGCTTAGCTCTCAAATGGACAAGGGGTTCTTCTTTTATTCACTTCATCAGAAGCCTGGATGGCAAAGAAATATCACGGTTTGCCTTCTGCTTTCAAAGTTATCTACTCTAAGTTCCATGTTAGAAGCAAATAAAGCCCTTTATGTCTCTGTAAAGAGCTGGACAAGCTATTGTTTACAAGTGTTAGAATGTTGATTAAGTATTCTCAATTCTGGTATTCCTACTTCAAGCCTTGAGCAACTAAATCATTGCAGAATTTTCATTAGGGAAATAACTTTTTGAGCATTTGTTATAAACTAGATACTTTTTTTTTTTAATTCCAGAGACGCAGTAGTGAACAAAGTAAAACTCTGACCTTAAGAAATGTATAACTAATCAAGGAAGAGAGACGAATAGAGAAGCAGTTACCGTCTAGTGTGGCACCTGCCACCACAAGGGTATATGCAGGGTGCTACAGAAAAGCATAAACGGACATGATCAGACACAGAGGTTCAGGCACAGCAATTCTTTTTTTAAAATGATATCAGATGAGAAATAATAATCATGGCCACTAGTGTTTATTGAGTGTTAACTAGAGCTCAGGCATCATTCTAAGTCTCACTCATTTAATCTTTGTAATAACCCTGAAAAGTAGAAACCGTTGCTCACATCACAGGAGAGTTAAAGACTAGGAAATGGGGAGCCAGGATTCCAACCAAGGCAGTCTCACTTCAGAGCCTCTGCTCTTTACTATAACACACATACCCTTCCTGAAGTGGAGAAAAGGGAATCGCATGAGCAGATATCCAGTAGAGCAGAGAGAAGGATATTCCATCTGAGAATTTGAAATCAGAAGTTCCATAAAAGTCAGCAAAGAGCACTCATGAATTAGAGAGGAAGGGAGAGGAGACTGGAGAAGCAGTCAGGTCAAATCCCGAAGTCATGTAGACCTCATTAAGGAGACCGGATTTAACCTGTTGCAGACTTTGTATTTCCATGGTCCCATTCAGTTTCAGTAACGAGAGAAGTGATCTGTTGTGTATCTCAAATAGATATTGGTCAGGGAGGCATTAAAGAGTTTCAACGGGGAATTGATAAGGCCAGATTTACACTTGAGAAAATCACTGTAAGAGTGATTTGAAAAATGGATTGAAGGGAAGCAAGACCCAAGGCAGGGAGATCCATTAGGACGTTTTTGCACTAAGAGGGGTGACCGTCGCCTAAGCAAGGAGTGATGTTGATGGGCAGACAGAGCGAAGAGATGTCCAAGGGGAAAAGCTGATAAAAACTGGTGGTCAGTTGGCTGCAGGCACTGAGAGAGGAGGCAGAATCGGGATGAGCCTGCCCTGTCGCTTGGCCACAGGGTCATGATGGTGCCCTTGAGAAGAGAGAACACAGACTGGGCAGAGAGGAGGGACCGAAGCTCATGAGTTCGTGGATTCTGAGTGGCCTAGGATAGCCGAGCAGCGGTCCAGTAGATCTTCTGATTGGAATGTTGGGGGTGAGAGCCGGATTAGAGATAGTGATTTGGGAAGTATTGGTCTGCAGATGGTAACCTACGCTGTGAGTGAAGAGAAGGGAACGAGTGTGGTGAGAGAAGAGGGCCTAACAGAGAAGCCAGGTAGCATCAGCCTTTAAGGGCCGTGGTGACACAGGGAATTTCACAAAGCTGAGCGGTCACCAGCAGAAGGGCAGCAGCAAGTCACAGCACGTGTTGTCACAGAAGCCCAGGGAGGAGAGTACAGGGGAAAGGTCTGTGAGGCTTTTTTGTGGGAACCATCAAAACAGGCAATAATTTTCTTCCATCCCAGTAAAGAAACTTTCTCATGCTCATAATTCACAGGGACCCACAGGCCTAAGGTATTTTATTAAGCTATCTTATGAGTTACATTTGTAGGACAACTCAAGAGAATATCTGGTTCTACAAAGATGCTTGTTTGCTTAATGCGTGATACTTCAGTCTTGGTTAATAAGGATTTTAACTCTTACATTGTTCCTGACAGTCATTCAGTAAACTGAAGAAAGTTCCAAGTCAGTTCTAGACTTTCTATTTTCACGGTCCCATTCAATTGCAATAACTTGAGAGAAATGATCTGCTGCATATTTCAAATAGATCGACTATAATGCCATCCATGTGAAACTAAAGAAAAATACTAATGATGTCTTATATATATTTTAGACTTTTTCATTCTATTGTCAATGCTGTTTTACTTGTTTCAGTCCCAAAGGATGACTGGTTAGGTTTAGCTGCATAAATTGTATCTCTGATGCTTTCAAACCTTCTAAAACAATCGAGGTGCTGTAGTAGCTGGATGGGGACGCATCTGGTTGATGATTCTGCCACTAAGTTACTGAACATTAAGACATTCTGTTGAGGTGTATTTTACACCAAAAATAGAAATATCAAACTGCATCAATTATACACCCCCATTCATAACTGTCATTGAATAACCCTGATGACTGTTCCATGGAGGAGGAAGAGAGATGATAAATACCTCTTCTTTAAATCACTAGAAATATAATTCACTATTTGAAAGAACAGGTAGTGTATTTTTTAAGTTATGGGCCAAAAAAAACAAGAATCATCCTCGTATTAAGATAAAAGTAAACCAAGACAGTTCAGTATAAACTTATTAATTTGTCAAAATATGTTGAAAAACTTTAAGATGGGTATGAGACAAGCATTTCAATACTTGATGATGATATGCTGGAATATTCTGAGCAGGAAGGGATGTGGGAAAACAGAAAGCTAAAAGATGTGGCTGACCTCTCTTGCTTCTACTTTTACGTTCAGCCTAATTCACCTCTCTCTGTTAAAAGTACCTGTTTACCTGACTGAACTGCCATCCTTTTAAATAACATCCAATCTGTTGTGATGAACAGGGATTTTAATTCCAAACAGCAAAGTATGAAACAGTTGAGATGGATTAGAAAACGTAACTCAGAGAAACTACAAGGATGTCATGAAACAGCCAAGTTGCATAAATAAAGGAGAAGTGCTATAGGAAGGTAGAATATTAATTTGGTCTGTTACATGGACCAATTGTGCTTACTATAAAGTTAAATCTCTTTGCAGTTCAGTTCAGTCACTCAGTCGTGTCCGACTCTTTGCGACCCCATGAGTCGCAGCACGCCAGGCCTCCCTGTCCATCACCTCTTTTAGCCAAGTGTTGAAATTAATGAACCCTCCTCTAATAAAACTACAACACATTTTTCCTTTAGTCTTCCACTTCCTGATCTTCCTTCACTCTGACTTCCAAATTTATGCCTTCTTTTAGCCCTAATCTTCCTGTGACAGCAGTTTGTAAATTTCAGGCTCCCTGCTTCTTTGCCACCCACCCTGCCATCAACACCTCACTCACTGATCCTTGGGTTTCCAGATCTGACCTGGAATAACCTTGAGGCAGCATTCCATGATTGACAGCAGTTGCATTTATTATATTGTTTCTTAGAGACAGGAAAACACCAGGAGATTTGCAGTGGCAAGTGCCAAGGAATTTTATGTAAAGAATTGTGGGTTATAGGTGCTTTTCTGACTGGTATAGGAACTGAAATTCAGGTTATTCCTAATACAGATAAGCCACTCAGCATTCTGTGTGACCTTTCTGGGTCTGGGTTTTTTATTTATTTTCCCAGCCTCTTCTCTTCAGACCATTATCGTTTAATGTGGTGGGTGGTGAGCAGGAGGTTGTGGAGGTATGGGGAGACTTAACTGCACTCCCTTACTTCTACTCTCGACCCAAACTTACTGTTTCCCCTCCTGTCCTTTTCTTTCCATTCTTTCCAAATCCTTCTTTTGTCCTGCCCAAATACTGAAAGTCAGGGGACAAGGTCAGAGCCAGACGATGCCTTAGAGTTGGTGGGGACATTACTCCAGTTCTAACACACATATTACTCAGCCGTTAAAAAGAATTCATTTGAATCAGTTCTGATGAGATGGATGAAACTGGAGCCGATTATACAGAGTGAAGTAAGCCAGAAAGAAAAACACCAATACAGTATACTAACACATATATATGGAATTTAGAAAGATGGCAATGACGACCCTGTATGCAAGACAGGAAAAAAGACACAGCTGTGTATAACGGACTTTTGGACTCAGAGAGAGAGGGAGAGGGCGGGATGATTTGGGAGAATGGCATTCTATCATGTATACTATCATGTAAGAATTGAATCGCCAGTCTATGTCTGACACAGGATACAGCATGCTTGGGGCTGGTGCATGGGGATCACCCACAGAGATGTTATGGGGAGGGAGGTGGGAGGGGGTTTCATGTTTGGGAACACATGTAAGAATTAAAGATTTTAAAATTTAATAAAAAAAAAAAAGAGAAAAAAAAAAACACACACACACAAACCTTCATTTGTAAAGGGTACATCATAATTTCATGCTGAAAAAAAATTTTTTACCTCTTCCTGGCATTTCAACCAGGACAAAAGTCACTGCAATACAACCTTTTTCAAACCCAATTTGTTATCATTAACATTACCAGCAATATCAGTTCAGCTTTCAACACAAATAAATGTTGCAACCAGTCCCATGTGTTTTCAGATATTCCATTGACAGGATACTGCTGGGCTTTTTGGTAATGAAAAGAGCAGAGCTTACATCTGGGTAGACACAAATATTTTAGGTTATTCTCTTTAAAAATAAACGTGACTGACAGCTCTAATTCTGACTGCATATATGCCTTAAACTCGAATGCCGACAGAAATTTTTAGACTGCTATTTGACTAGACTCATACTCTCCCATAGTTTCTTGTGCTTTTCCTTTTGATCTAAGGGATCTTTTAGAGTCTACAGAAGATGTCCTTCTCTGTAAAAAATCAGAAATACCAACAATCTCATCTTTGGACCCAAAGAATGGCTCCTGCTCAGTAATTAATGGAACTCAGCATTAGTAATTAGGTTCTCCGACGGGTGCTATTTTGCGTTAACAAGCAAAATGCCGAAGTGAGAGGTGAAGCTGTATTTTCTCAGCACCAAAATATGTTTACCATTTGTCCCTATCACAATCAAGGAAAAGAAAACTATTTTTATTTTTGTATATGTTTTCAGATTTTTCTCTTTGACTTCTAAGTGCTATCCTTTAGGTATTTTTTTGTTCCACATTTAACAGAAGAAAAAGAAAGGGAACAGAGACACATATCAAAACAGAAGGCAAATGGCATGAGAGGGACATGCCAAACTGAGGGCTCTTTCTTAAGGTATTTTACACAAGGCTCCCGTGAGATAAATCACTCTTCCTACTCCTGGACAACAAATCCTTTAAATCGAGTAGAGTTTGAATTTCTATGCTGGATATACTGTTTACTCTGAACTTTTTATATTGGTTTACCCAAATTTTACCTCTAATTACAAACCACCACAGAAATACATTCTATTATTCTATCCCTGGAAGAATGAATGACTGTTCCACTTCTGATTAGATCACTTTCTTTTGACTTAAACTCCTAGAGGGGTATGAAATCGGCTCACTCGATTTCAGAATTCTCTCTCATCTTTCCCCTTCTCAGAATCATTTTAGCCTTCTCCATTTTGTCCCTCTCACTGGCAAAGCACCAGTGTGGCTTGGAATGAGGAGACTGTGTGGTTGCCAGGGTGACCCCAAGGACCGGTTACTGCACATATGGTTCTGCAAATGGAAGCTCCTCAGTCAGACCCAATGGCAGGAAAGAAGATTTGCAAATTCGCCCTGGGCAAAGCTGGTGTAAAGTTTCAGATAAATGTTCAGAATTAACCACCTCCTGTTACTCCGAAGGTACAAAAATAATTCCATGATAAGAATTTAATTTTTTTATAATCTTGTTCAGTGATCTTGCTCTTCTTAAAGAAGAAAAAACACTCAAAAGAGGAAGAACATTTGCTTTGAGGGGCACTCATAACAGTTGATTAATACATGTAGGAAAGTACAGAGAGGCTTAACTGCAAGAAGGTTTAAAAGTTCCCATTTTAATTATTGAAGAATTGGAATCAGCAACAAGTCAGCCTGGAGCTCAAAAGTCACCACTTCACATCAGGAGGTCCAAGACTGACTTGCAAAATCTTCTATTAATATTTGACTGTTTCTACAACTCTACGTCTCCACAGATACCGTATTTTTAAAACTCTATTAGGACAGTCACTAGCTGGAAACACCAGGGAAAAGAGAGGTCAGATTACCACTATACTGTGGGCAATCTGGGTCCCATGTTGCCTTTGAAGAACCACATGTTGCTTTGTGCTTTTTCTGGAGTTTTGTACAGGTTGGTTGCAATTCTGTAGTTCAATAACAGAGGAGCAAAAGAAAAGCATTATGCCAGTTTGTATATATTGGGCTTTATTCATTGTTTGTATTTGACAAGTAGTGTTTCAGTTTACAGCAGGCTTCCCTGGTGGCTCAGTGGTAAAAACCAGCCTGCCAATGCAGGAGACGGGGGTTCAGTCTTTGGGTCAGGAAGATCCCCTGGAGAAGGAAATGGCAACCCACTCCAGTATCCTTGCCTGGGAAATCCCATGGACAGATGAGCCTGGAGGGCTATAGTCTATAGAGCTGCAAAAGAGTCAGAACCGACCTAGTGACTAAACAACAATGTTTAATAACAACTCCAATTTAAGGTGAATGGTTCTTTCACTATTACATGGATTAATGTTATAGAGTTATTTTGGTGAAACTTGGTCAATGCTTCTGTTTAAGAAAAACTTGAAACAGTCTATCAAATCATTGCATGTTTTTAAACTCAACAAAAGACTACTTAACATGTCAAGATCTTTAAAAACCAATATGTTCAATTTTGTTATTTTTAATTTTATATGTTCAATAAACATTTTATTGATCTATTAAATGTAAATTGATTATCAAACACATTTTAGCAAGGTGTTGATGGTCATTATTTCTCATTTGATGATTTTGTGTTTAAGATTAAATAGAAGAGATTCTTCAATTTATCAAGTACGTCTGGTGTAATTTGCTTAGTAAATATATATTTCAAGGTCATTTTGATAAAATTCATTCATCATAGCCATTAAAAAATTATGCAGATAGTTTAGAGTGCTTAGAGAAAGATTATTTTCTGGAAATCCCCAATCATAATATCGGAACCCAAAATTAGTTGACTCCAAGCCCTACAGCAACTTCAAGAAGTCCAGTGTTCCTGGTGTCATATCGAGAATTTTCTTATTGACATTCTGTCACATCGTGTTTGGAAAACACTAAAGCAGAAAAAAAATAGCTTTAAAAAATAGAATGAAAATCATTTGACAGATGTTTCTAGTTTCAGTTTGGACAGTTGGCGTTCAAGATAAACATTCATAATCTATCTCATCTTGTTTGACAAATACCAAGATATGTTGCTTTAAATACCAAATTCTAGTATTTAGGAATTTTCAGAAGTATGACTAATCTTTTGGTTGACATCAGACTAGAAACACACTTGTTCATTCTGTCCATTTTATAGGTGAAATACTGATAGATAGCAGATTCACTATCAGTTTATCCCCACTTAAGATCGGTCCTGTCACTGTCTCCTTTGCAACAGGCCTCCCCATGGCTGCATCATCTGTCTACACCTGGGTATCTTCATTTGTAGAGACTACTACCAATTCTCTCCTAGATACCACCTACCCCCCAGTGTTTAGTGTGGAAACGTCTCCCTAAAATGTTCAGATTCTGAAACCACCCACACTAATGGGATGAATTTCTTACAATCTAGGCACCAGTCAAACTTCCCCTCCAGATTCTAAGATTTCAATGTTACATTTACGTTTTAATAAATATTTGTATTTCAGTTTACTGAAATTATCTGTCAGACATGCTAGGTTCCCTTGGTTTTGCTTCTCATCCAAGTTGTCACATTTTAATGTTCCTTCTGGAATATGTCCGTACTCTTTAATGTTCGTTCAAGCTCACATCTGGGCAATAACACTTTGTTTCCACTGCTACTTAATGCTTTCCATATTCATCAGACAGAACAAAGAAAGATTTGCACAGTACCGTTATGCCAGGGGGTCAGTATTTTCATTACCAATGACAATAATATTGGTTTTCTAGGAGGCAGCACTGGTAAATGAAAGATTAAGCTCCTGGAGAACATAAAATGGTATATATGTATATTATCAACATAATATACAGGTATTTTACATGAATCTCAATCACCAGCCTCTGAAGTCCACTTTCAAAAACAATTATTAGTGGTTCTATAAGAATAATAGCCAGTTCTCTTAATTTCATTATTCAGACCTATTTATAATTCTTGAATATTTTAAAAAGAATTTCCTTATTCACCCATGGGAAATGGTTATTCTTGTGATATCGCCAGTACTTCTTAGTTGACTAACTTCTTTTTGTTTACCTTTCTTGTTAGAGAAAGAAATTTTAAAGGAGTTATTTCATTTTTTCTTGCTTCATTTGCAAGTGAAGTTATTTTTCTCTACAGTATCCTTTAAATGGATACATTGACCTTGCACAGGTCTATCTTTTCCCTCTAGTTCTTTTTCTGGAAACCACTCCTTTTTCCATACTTTTATCTGTATGTCTTAGACGAATAGGTATTTAAAATTTTATCACTTACAATTCTAGCATCCTTTTCTCTTGGATGTAGTTATAGAAGCCTCCTTTTATGAGAACCTATTGTTTTATTTTAATAGTATGCAAAAGGAGGTTCAGGGATGGGCTTCAGGAGATCCAGGAGCCCTCTGAAAGTTTTTGAAAAGCCTGTAGGTATTCATTTGTAGAGAAAACTCATCCACTTCAAAAATTCTCAGTGTGATCTACGGGACAAATGAACATAAACAGCTGGTGTGGACAGTCCATGGCACACAAGTACCCCATGATCACGGCCCATTCGGCTCTGCCAGCCCTGGATGTTCTGCTTGCTACCTCCAGGTAGCAGCTCCATTTCCCTCTAAGAACTGGGAAGAGACTGACATCAAGAAACACCTTCTCCTATACAAGTGTCGATATGTAACAAGTTACTGATTCCAAGGTGTCTATCTAAAGTACTCAATTCCTATAGGAAGATGGGCTTTCCATGAACTATGACTGGTCCCAATTTTGCAGCCAGAGGACCGGGAGGTAAGTTTTAGAATTGCAAATTAGAATTCAAATGAGTCTTCTCATTCTAAAAATTACAATGAAAAAGTGATGTGGAGTCATTTTTATGCTGCCAGTGGCCTGAGAATCTACCAGTAGCTATTTCCAAGGAAAATGCACAAGTTCCAACCTGATTTCCACTTGGGTCCTGCCTATGTAGGTCATTTCTAAGAAAAGGCAAGAAAACATTTTATTTGGTTGTTTTTTAGCTTTTCCTCTTAGAGATCGTCATTCAGTTGGTCCAGCTCTATGACTCTAGGCCAAGTCTGTCTTCTGCTTTCCAGATTCATCTCTTCAGCTATATGGTCTTTCTCCAACTCCGTGCCCACAGACACCTCCGCTCTCACCTCGCAGCTCTGCCTAGCCCCACTCCACAAGGATAAGGACCCTCATATTCACATTTGTCTTCCTCTCTAGCATCGTGCCTGCTCCATAATAGAGTTCTGTAAATGTTTGAGGATACACGAATAAATGAAACCAATTTTAAAACAGCTTTTATTTAGCTATTATTTATTATTAGACATGATTTTTAAGCACGTAACCTGAATTGTTAATACAGCAAGATATATAAACACAGTGTTAGGTCACTCTGTTCCGTTTTTGTTCTGTTGATGGATTTTAATACTTCTGAATACAATTTTTACTAAAGCTACACATAATGAGCAGAAAATATGAATAATTATGCATTTCTTAGCTTGGTTCTACTTTATATACTAAAATGTTAAAAGTGGACCATTCCACTTCCAGTCTCTGGTATGAATCAGAGAACACAGAGGGCATATATTCTGGGTTTCCAGGCTGAAGTGTTGTACTCCTTGTGGGTGTAAGCAGTATGCATTTTGACTTGCAAAAAAACAAGTCGCTAAAACCAATTTTTTACGACCCTTAGCCCACCCACTGAGAGTATAAAAATTTTGAGATTGAAAAGGTCATTAAAGAAAACATCTCTAGAGAAAGGTGTTGAAATTCAATGGCCTTTTCCCTCCCACTGCCTGGGGGCTAGGGTGGGGGCAGGAAGGAGGCTGCTTTCCTCTCTGTTCTGGTGGAGGAGCTTGGCTTGTCTCCCCCTAGAGCTTAGGGACTCAGTGAACTGCTAATTGAACACACACACACAAAATTCTACCAGGGAGAAATTGGCCAAAGTGGCTAATGGCAGCTGACAAAGAAAACTTCACTGGAAGTAAATTGTGATAACAAACAAGGCAGTAGAAGCAAGGCTATGTGCTTTACACGAACCAGATGTTGGACATGAAGGAGAGAGCCAGCCTGGAACCATTTTAAATTTTGTCCAAAAGGGCTTCACAACAGGCTGTTAGGACTCTCTCAGGGGTGAGGGTGATGGACTACTGCATGCCCTGAGGCTGAGGTGAAAATTTAAAATAGTCAGCTAGAAAATGGAAGATTCATTGCCCAAGTCACAGGAAGTTTACTCAGGTGTGCCCAAAGGGATGACTATCAAAGAGACGCTTTAAAGTGCCCCCTTCAAGAGTCAGCCTCCAACAACCACTACGTCCAGAGACCCCAGTACCAGGCCAAGGTATTTCCTGCCTATTCCCTTTCTCCCTTCCCCCTCAAAACCCTGGAGGAAACAGAGGCAGCTAAACAGGGTAGGTTGGGAGAGAAGAAATAAACTATGAGAACACAGGGTGTTCTTCATACCCGCCCGCCCCTGCAAACGTCCAACCTAAACAAGTCCTAGCTGGAGGAGGACAGAAGATTTAATCTGATGGGAAGTATAGTCTTGCTATCACATGAGACTTGAAAAGAGAATTGGTTTTATGACTAAAGGGACTAGAAGGCTTTTGATTTTCTGGGAGTTACTAGGAGAATAATGGGACCTGCCCCATATTTCATCCAAAGGCAGAGAAGATCTATTCAGGTTTGAATGAGCAATGGGAAGGGGAACGCTTCTCAGTTTCACTATGCATTCTATGGATACTATTATTTTCACAAATAATTACCACCATAATCCAAAAGCATTCTTTGAATTTCAAACTGATGATGTCTGTGATTTGGTAATGCTAGGATACTTGAAATATTGCCTCTGAAAGCCTGGTGGGTCACTCACATTACTGGAGTTTGCACTTCTAAACTACATTTTGCAATTATGGAGACAATTGATGAAAATATATCCACATTCATCCACAACTATCTTTTTGTTGACTTTAAAGAAATATTTTACAACAAGATAAATAAGTGTACCCTCCAAAATGTTTCACTAAAACATTTTAACATGTGACTCTTGAAAAAAGTCTTATTTAAACTTGTTTTATTATTTAATTATTGTTGCTATTTAGTCACTAAGTCATTTCTGACTCCTTTAAGACCCCACGGACTATAGCCTGCCAGGCTCCTCTGTCCATGGAATTTTCCAGGCAAGAATATTGGACTGGATTGCCATTTCCTTCTCCAAGGATTGAACCCTTCTTCCTACCTAGGGATTGAACCCATTTCTCCTACATTAGCAGCTAGGTTCTTTACCACTGAGCCACCCAGGAAGTCCTTTATTATTTAATAGATTGCATTAAATATAGACTATTAAATTTACCAGTGGGCACAGGAACAAAACTATATTCTAAATTAGCTTCCACAAGCAGACCTATAATTTAGTAAGATAACAGAATCTCAAAGTATTATAGATGAATAATTAATAAGCACATTGGATGACAATGATGGTTGGTCATTATCTAATACATGCTGAAAATATAAAAAAGATCTGAAGAGAGAATTCAGAAATGGCATACAAGAAGGCTTGTTTTCCCATGATTAAACTTAGTCTCACCATCCACCTGGTTGGTCACATCCTCTTAAGGCAGAAAGCAGACAGCCAAATGTAAAAATCTGAGAGATTTTCCAAAATCATTCTAAAAAGAGTAGGGCCCTAAATATAAAGGATCCTTCCACTCACAATATTGTTTCCAAATATCATTCCTGGTATCAAATATGTCTGCATGACAGAAACCAGAAAGATAAAGCAAAAATTCTCAGTTGGGTCAACCAGTAGACTGCCTTTTCAACAACACCACATTCATTATTAACTTTTCCCAATTTCCCTATGCTCTGACACCACCACATGTTAGTTCTGATGGAGACTTTGTTCTTGCTGCTGGATGAGCCTTAAGAATCTCTTCTATATCTTTAAGGTTCTAAGAAGACTTAAATTTCTACAGATGAGGAGATGAAGAATATATCCCAATTTAAGGAATCAATCATTAGAAATGAGTGTAAAATAGTGTAAGTGGAAATAGGTCCTACATTTCTGTCCACTAAGACCCTGGGGAGGGCTGTGGTGGCTGCTCCAATACCTGTTTGAATTTTCTTTTGGCTACATCTTCTCGAGTTATTGCCACAGGTCAGCCGTCTCAAAAGGGTGCTCAAAGACCTATCAGTATAGCTGTCTCTCGGCTACGCTTCTTCTAGTTTTATGCCAACAGTGCCACCCAGGAACTTGGACACTGAAATCTCCTTTGCTCCCATGCAAACATCTAAAGGTTTCTCAACTCTGATATGATCTGAGTTCCCCTTCTAGGCTCTGTAACAAGCTCTTTTAGAGCGACAACATACCCTTCACACTTCCATTTACTCATAGCCCTAGTTAATAGATCCCTGTTGGGAAATCATACCCATGTATAACTTTGAATCTGTCACCTGCACAAACACACACACATGCACACACATTCACACACTCCTTTTGCAGATATCCTAGTAACAAATCCAACTGAAGCACCATTCATATCCTGCCTGCTCCCTCCAGCGACCTCCCCAAAGCTTCTGCTGCTTTTCTTGCTTTCTCCTAGGAGCTACCTTAGCAAAGGGATAGGCCATTCCTTTGGTGGAAAAGCAAAGGGAACCTCCAGGGACATCAACAATGGACAAGGAGAAACCTAGCTTTTTCAACAGCTGTTCAGAAGTCTCCAGGAGTTAGTTTCTTTGATTTAGATAAATAAAATACAAGTGATGGGTAAGAGCTCAGATAAATGCCCACACCTCTGCAGTAGACTCTCCCAAGATCCAGTGTTACACACAGCCTCTCCAGCATCATTCCACGTGACCTAAGGACCAAAATCCCTTTCCTTTGTTGATGCATCACATTGGACTTCTTCTTCCCTCCCTCCCTAATATTTTCCCCTTACTCTTGCTTCCAATAATCCATTAGCAGCTACTGTTTTCTAAGGAATCTATGCAAAGACTATAAAATAGACTATTTGCCTTGGTCAATTTTTTTTTATTATCCAACAGTTTTTTTCTAGTAGTTAATGTCTCTATTTTATCACTAAATAAAGGGTAATTTTAGCTTTTTACATATTTTACTTCATTCATAAATGTATATCCTATCATCTCAAGGTATCAGCATCATATTTTATCACTGTAATATATATTTTTAATCATTAAAAATTATTTTTCCAAGCTGACTTAATATCCTTGAATCTGACTAAATGAGCATGTTGATTGGAGGATCAAGAAGAGGTTCTGAAATAATCAGAATCAAATCAAGACTGCATTTGCTAGAGCTAATGTCACTTCATAGTTTTGGATTTATTGTGTGAGGATTGAGCTGGACATTTCTCCTTTTTTTGTTGTATTGAGTTCTTTAAATTACAGAATTAAATGCTCAAAGATGAAATCTCTTGAGTTACAATGTCCCTGAATCAAATGCTGTGAAGATGAAGTAGCTTCGCTGTTATGTCTGTCAAAGCCTTCTAGCTATACTTCACATTTGGTGCCTTTATATTTGTTCTTCTATTTCTATTTTGTTAAATAAAATGTTGGAACATATACCAAGAAACACAGATTGTCCATAGCAGCATGAGACTTGGGCTGTGGTTGGAAATAATTTAAATTAAACATTACATGAACACTGAAGAAGTTTCCAACTTCCCAATTTAACTTGTGTATAAATTATAACCCCAAAAAATGTAATACAAGAATATTATATAAAGGAACCTAGGAATCTAAATATATGATTGATCCATAGTTTACATTTTTATATAAATTATATTTAAAATGTAAAAATTGAATGTATTCTCATTTTTAACAAAAGATTACTAAATCCCACCAGAATAAAGTACTAAACAGAGAATAGAATCTAAATCTTACTTGAAAAAATTATCTTACCTAAAATAAATTATGCTCTTAAAGAGAATTCTTACCCAAAACATATATTCTATGACCAGATAAAGGGCATTCAGTGTTCAGGATATAAGTAATCATGCAAATGCTTTTCCAACTGGGCAACAAGAAGCATTCATTTTATTCCACAATTCTCCAAAATGCTGTGTTGCTTATCAAGTTTTAAAATAACTGCTTCCGTGTCCACGTTTTGGCAGCCACAAACTATGGCGTGACTAGAACTTTGCTCATGTTGCTTTGGATTCACAGGCTGTGTCTAAATGCAGCCTCTGAGTTGGATAGCTGCACACAGAATCTAGCCAGATTGGTTGCAGAGATCGTAATCAAATGTTAAGACATCAAAAAGATCCAATTATTAAAGACATTTGAAATCTATAGACACAGATAAAGTGTAGGCCAAGGCCCAAAGTATGCCAAAGAATGACTGATGATTGGAGGGTGATGTAATTCTTAAGAGTTGATGACCGATGACCCTAACTACAGAGTAACAGGTAAGTAGAGACCCCGTGGACTGCAGCCTGCCCGGCTCCTCTGTCCATGGGGTTCTCCAGGCAAGAATACTGGAGTGGGTTGCCATGCCCTCCTCCAGGGGATCTTCCCAACCCAGGCACCGAACCCAGGTTTCCCCCATTACAGGCAGATTCTTCGCCAGCTGAGCTACCAGGGAAGCCCTTCTAAAAACCAGCCCTGACCTAATCACATATTGGGTTATCAGAAGTTTCCTGAAAAAATTATCTCTAGCCCAAAGATGATTCACTCTATAGGGGCAAGATACCAAAAAAGAAAACATTAGATACACTAACAGGAAAATGCAATGAATCATTTTATGCCCATACATTTGAAGACTTAGACTAAATGAACAAATTTCTAGAAAACAGTAACTTATCAAAACATACTCAAGAACATATTAACAACTGAGCGCTACTGTAACCAGAAAGGACACTGCAGTCGAGTTTAAAATCTTCCCACAAAGAAAAAAACAGGCCCAGACAATTTTACAGGCAATTTCTCCAAAACTTTCAGGGAAAAAATAATTCCAATCTTATACATACAATTCCAGAGTATAGAAAAAAAAGCACAGAAAAGAGGACAACTCATTTTGGTGATTTGATAAAGCCTAGTTACTAAAGCTAAACAAGGACAGTAAGAGAAAGGAAAATGACCGGCTAATCTCATTCATGAGATTCTTCAATTCAAAAATCCCAAAACATTAATAAACTTAATTAATCACTGCATACAAATACAGTATCATTAATTCAGCTTCTGTCAAGAATAATAAGTTGAGACCTATGATTTCAGCTCCAAGATATAAGGAAGGAGCTTGGAAGTTGTCCCTCCCATCTTTACAACCAGGAAAAGGTGGACAAACTGAAAATGAAAAGAAAAAAAAATTGTTTCTATCAGATAACTGAAAGATAACTGAAGTTGTCAGACAAACTGCTGCCCCCCAAATGTGGAGGGAGGCACATCAGAAAGATGATCACAGCCAAGACCCACCTCACTACTGCTGAGCCGTAAACTGATAGGAACAATCAAATGGTAATTTTGACAAAAGGCTGAGTGTACACTACTGTGAGAGGAAGAAAATCCTGGGGCCACAGTCTTCAAATGGCCCCCCAGATTTTCACAGTCTTCCCCTCCAGGAACTCCAACAGGTTCTTACTTGAGGATCTGAGAACAAGAGGGAGTCCCTTGTGTCTCTGGTAAGGAGAGGGGAAGAGTTGTCTTTGTGAAACATTTTCAGAGACATCTCCACTAAAGAGGCTTACACTTCAAGGCAAAGGACTTTGCCTTAGCATGATTCTGAAACCTTATCCTCAGTTCAGTCACTCAGTTGTGTCCGACTCTTTGCGACCCCATGGACTGCAGCACGCCAGGCCTCCCCGTCCATCACCAACTCCCGGAGTTTACTCAAACTCACGTCCATTGAGTCGGTGATGCCATCCAACCATCTCATCCTGTGTCATCCCCTTCTCCCACCTTCAATCTTTCCCAGCATCAGGGTCTTTTCAAGTGAATCAGTTTTTCGCATCAGGTGGCCAAAGTATTGGAGTTTCAGCTTCAGCATCAGTCCTTCCAATGAAAATTCAGGACTGATTTCCTTTAGGATGGACTGGTTGGAGCTCCTTGCAGTCCAAGGGACTCTCGAGAGTCTTTTCCAACACCAACCTTATCCTAGGGATCAAGAATTTCTCCCCATTCCAGCCACCTCCAGCCCTTCTGCCTCACTAGAGGGAATAAAAAAACAAAAACTACAGTGAACAGAGAATAGGGCTTCCGGGAAGCAGTTTTGAAATGCTACCATGGGGGAAGGCAGGACAAGACAAGGAAAGTGAGCGAAAACCACTGTAAGAGGGGCAGAAACAATTGTGAAGACCACAGCCCCTAGACACAGGCTCACTAAAAGACTCAGAGTTCATCAGATTGCGGAATGCTCTGCCTCTCTCACCCCTACCACCACACACACAAGGCTTCATATAAGAATAGTGGATTAGAGCTAAAAGAACTGTAAAACATTTACTACTGTAAAATGTACTACTTTGAGGAGCAGTACTTAAGGAAGACCCACAGCAAAGACAGGAGACGAAGGGAGGATGCTAGAGGAATCTGAAGCTTCTGGAGCCGTGTGTGCTCGTGTGTGCTCAGTCACTTCAGTAGCGTCCGAAGTGAACACGGGGACTGTAGGACCCCAGGCTTCTCTGTCCATGGAATCTTCCAGGTAAGAATACTGGAGTGGGTTGCCATTTTCTTCTCCAGGGGATCTTCCCGACCCAGGGATCAAACCCTTTTCTTCCACATTGTAGGCAGATTCTTTACTGCTGAGCCAACAAGGAAGCCCTCTGGAGCTATAGCTACAGCAAACATTAAACAGTCATCTCCTAGTAATATAAGCATAAATCCTTACACTAAACGCCTATTAAATTAGTTGCTATTACCTAATACAGTATGTCCTGCTTACAACAACAAATTATAAGGATGCCAAAAGGCAAGGGGCAAAAAACAAAACAAAAAACAAAACTCCACCAGCCTACCACCACAATCTGAAGAGATAACGCAATCATCAGAACCAGGCACCAGACTCAGATATGCACAGCTGCTGGAATTATCAAACAAGGGATTTTAAATGCTAAGATTAATATGTTAAAGGCTCTAAAGTAAACAACATGGAGATTCAAACGGATAATGTAAGTAAAGAGATCGAAACCTTAAGTAAGAATAAAAAGGAAATGCTATAACTTTTAAACACAGTCAAAGAAACCAAGAATGCCTTTGATGGATTCATCGGTAGACTTGATATGCATGAGGAAAGAATTAGCAAGCCTGAGGAAAACAGGTCCATAGAAACTTCTCAAACTGAGATGCAAAGAGAAAACAGAAAGAAATAATAGAACAGAACATCCAGGACCCATGGAACAAACTTCAAAAGGTGTAACAAATACATAATAGAAATACTGGAAAAAGTAAGTGGAAATGAAGCAGAAGAAATAGTTAAAGTGACAATAGCCAAGAACTTTTCATATTAATGACGGACAGACACCAAATCATAGAACCAAGAAGCTCAAAGACCACTAAGCCAAAACAAACAAAAAAAAAGAAACAAAACTAAACAAAAACAAACAAATGAACAACAACAACAAAAAAAACAAACCACCTAGGCATATTATCTTCAAGTTACAGAAAACCAAGCACAAAGGAAATCTTACCAGAAGGCCTCTTCATTTTTAACAGATGAAGAATACGACAAAGCTTTCCACTATGACAATTTCTACCTAACAGCACATCGAGGTCATGGGGAAAAATAAATAAAGGGAATTTGAAAGGAAGAAAGAAAACTACCATGATTCACAGATAATATGATAACACATATAGAAAACCCAAATTTTATTATATTAATAAATTAAGATTTGCAATATTCCTACAGAGGAAATTATAATACTTGATTGGAAACATCAAAGAAGATTTTTTAAAAGTTGAGAAACATGCCATGTTCATGGATAGAATGACTGATGTCATTTCTCCTCAAATTGATCTACAGACTGAAGGCAATTCTAATCAAATTTCTAAACGTTTTTGGTGAAACTCAACAAGCTGATTCTAAACTTTGTGTGGAAAATCAAGGGTTGAGAATTGCCAAGTCTCCTTTCTTTTTTTTTTTTTCTTCTTAACTGGAGGACAATTGCCCCACAATATTTTGTTAGCTTCTGCCATACATCAACATGCATCAGGCATAGGCTGTAAATAGACAGCCAGTGGAATTGCTGTATGATGCAGGGAGCTCAAACCCGATGCTCTGTGACAACCTAGAGGGTGGGAAAGGGTGGGGGGTGGGAGGGAGGTTCCAGAGGGAGGGACATATGTATACCAAGTCTCCTCTCCGACAAAGAATAAGATGGGTGAATTGCCCTGTCTGACATCAAGAAATATTATAAAGTTACATTAATTAATACAGTGTAGGAAATGGAATGGAATGGAATATAGAATCAAGAAGTAAACACCTACATATAAACGAGTTATAAATAGTAGCATTGTAAATCAATGAGAAAACGTTTCAATAAATGCTTTCCAAACAATTGCTTATTCACCGACTCAATGGACATGGGTTTGGGTGAACTCCAGGAGTTGGTGATGGACAGGGAGGCCCGGCATGCTGCAGTTCATGGGGTTGCAAAGAGTGGGACATGACTGAGCGACTGAACTGAACTGAACTGATAGGGAAGAAAATAAAGTCGAAACTTGACATCACACAACAGACACAAATGAATTCCAGTGGATTGAAGACTTAAAGGAGAAAGACAAAATGATAAAACTGTTAAAATATAATCAACAGGTTGAGAAGACAGGGAAAATGGACTTTGAAGGCAAAATGTATTAATTAAGTCCAATGATGACATTAAAGGGGAGATCTCCCTGGAGGTGACGGGGTGGGAGAGTATTGTTCCAAGCAGAGGGAATAGCGGCTGCAGAGGCCCAAGGGCATATATTGGCAGGTGCTCTCAGGGACTGATAAGCCAAACCACATGGATGGCTCCGTTAACATATGGGGGCAGGAGAAGCAGAAGCTAAACTGGAAAAATAGATGGAGGTCACATCCTAAAGGGCCTTGTTTACTCTGTAAAGGAATCTGAACAGTCAGTCCTACAGGCAGTGAGGAGCCACGGAGGGACTGGAAATAGGAGTGATGTGATGTCATCTGCATACTAGAAAGACCCGTCTGACGTCAAGGTGGATGATAGGATGAAAGGGGGTGAGACTGAGACTTGGGAAATAAGCAGATGATGAAAGGAACGTAGGCACAACTAATGCTGGCTTGAGTTAAGACAGCAGCCAAGGAGCTGAAGCCAAGCAGAGGGAGGGAAACGGGCGATAAGGAGGAATCAGAATCCACAGTGGTTCATGGATCTGTGGAGGAGGAGGAGCCGATGAGGGTGACTCTCAGGCTTCCAGACTCACAATGGAGAACTGAGTAGAGGGGAGTGTAAACTCATATTCCAAAAGAAGAACCAATGCAGGGGTTCAGGATGGGGAGGAAGATAATGAGTTCAGTTCTGAACAAACTGAGTTTGGATAGCATTGTCATATCCAGCAGGTGATGCTCAGAACTTGTGGAAGACATCATAGACAGTAAAAAAAAAAAAAAAAAGTAGTTTTCATGGTGAAGGAACAGAATTAGAATATATCATGATATTGTTAGAAAAAGTTTGATGTCATTAATTATGATGGCCAGGAATGATAACTGAAAAATGTGCTATTCAGAAAAGAGAACACTGAAAAACAAACTTCTGCTAAATATAAGTCTTAATTAAAAATAAAATAGTATTTACTGGTCTCAAAATAAGGAGATTCAAATGAGCTGGGGAACCCAAATTTGGGAAGATATTCTTTCACGTTTAAATCACGGTGACTACTTTTTCTGACTCCAATGCATGTTTCTCTTTATTTGTTCTTTCTGCTTAGAATGCAAAAATAAATTGTGAGAGTGGGTAATCTAGGGTCTCCCAGTATACAAGTGCTTCCTTAAAAGCCAGAACAATCCAAACAATAGCAACAGTAACCTCAGATACAACGGAAAATACAGTCTAATGTTCCAGATTAATAGTATAGATTAAAACAACCCCACATGGGCACTACTGGTGCTTTAGATCCCTCCGTAAATTCCTAATGAACTACAGTGATAAACACCGAATCAACCCTGGGGCCTGCTTCAGCTTCTCAGACTTTGGAATCCATACTGGAAACCATTGCCTCAGTGACCTAGACAAGCTTATACATTCCTAAAAATAAATACATTTAACTCAATAAATATTACTAAGAGCATGAGAAACCCACCAAAGTGGAAAAAATAGGCTTTTAAATGAAATAATTATAAAACTGATATATTAATTTGGTATTTTCTTGCTGTAACTTTTTCCCTGTCTCTAAACAGCAACATGCTTTTAAATGTGATAGGTAGTTTCCTTGGCACCTTTTGACATTAGCTGTTGTCTGTTCTGATTCCCTAAATTCTCTCTCTTTTCAGAGAAGTCAACTCGTCACTTCTCTGCTATTTCCCCTGAAGCGTGTGCAGAAGTGAGAGCCTCCCAGCCCAGGAAAGAAGATCTAAAGCTGTGTCCATATCTCTAAACACAGTACCTTGTATCCTGTGTTTTCTTCAGTTACAGAGACTCTTTAAGAAAATTCTCAAAACAATTATGCTTCATTTTATACAATAAAAATAGCTTTCTGTATTACATGAAAGCTTTCTGTGCAGCTTTCTCTGCATATGCTGGGGAGACAATGTTGGGTTTTCACTAGTATTTTTCTTGACTGAAACTCGGAATCTCATTCCCAAGGTATTAAGAATCAGCTCTTTTTATTTTTCTCCTCTGCTTCCCTAAACAGTATCAGTTAATTTCTCATTGTTAGAAGATCTGAAATTTAGGAAGCCGAGGGCTGCTATTTTACTTCTCATGCTTCTCTAAAAGCCTAACGTTTAAAAACACAAGAACCTTGACTAATGAAAGCTGTTCTTTGACTCAAACATGTATTTTTGCCCTGAAGGTGGATATGCATCGTATTTATATAGTTAGTATGTACACTCCTAAGTTAGAAATAAACTCTACCTTGTGATGTGGACATTCAAAGTGTATATTCACATTAGTAGGTTTATAGGTTTGCACCCTTTATTACATATAATTTTAAATGAATAAATAAGCTTAAATGGTTGTGTTTGAAGGTGAAGCTACTACATGAAATCTCTTCGTTTTTCATATTCTTATAGTAATTAATTGATTCAAATTTTACTCAATCTATTAACCTTTGCTGGGCTAATCCTAACGCATGTTGATTCTTGTTTTCCATAACAGTGTAGTGATTCTCAACCCACCATACTTCTATAAATGGGTACACCTAAAGGTCACACCTTTCTAGAAAAGGCTTATGCTTTACTTTCAAGCAGAGAAAGACTAGACAGAAAGGATAAAGGAGGAAACACTGGGGTCAAAAAAGCAACTTCTCTTCGAAAAAGTGATCAGAGAGGCAATGCTCTTGCCTCAGCTCTCTACCCGTCACCACCTGTCCATTCTGGAGATCTGCTTCTGACCTCTTCCCAGAACTGACCGTTTGACAACTATATATCCCTAAGCAAGCTGGATCTGAGAACCGAGGTATTGATTATCTCCTCTGTGAATTATCAGGGGAATATATTTGCTTTCTATGGCAACTGTAACAAATTGCCACACATGCAGCAGTTTAAAACAGCACACACGTCTCATGTCATAGCTCTGGAAGGGCGAAGTCCAAGATGGGTCTCACGGGGACAAAAGTAAGGCATCAAGCAGAGCCATGCTCCTTCAGGAGCCCATAAGTGGGAATCCATGTTCTTACTTTTTCTGATTCTCTCTTAGTCCATTCAGGCTGCTATAACAGAACACCACAGGCGACAAAGCTCTTTTTTCTGTTGTTGGTTTTTAATCACATGAAGCAACTGGGGCTGATGGTAGCTAAGTCACTTGCTGGTAATTACCCAGAATGTCTGAGACGGAACGCCGGTCTCTCTGGCCCCAGAGTTGCGGTCTTTCCACAGCATCCTGCTGTCTCAGGGCTCTGCTTACTGCCTTGATTTGCAGAACTTGCTTTCAGGATTTTAAAAAACATCAAGGTTGGATCTGCCTTTCCTCTGGGTTCTTCATTCCCCTATCTAGATATCCTCTCTACATTCTTTTCCTTTCACTAAGCAAAACGTACTCTTGAAATTTATCACTTGTCACATGTGTTCTGTTAAGTGCTGTGTACTTTTATAAAATAGAGCCCTTTAATTTAAAAGCAGACAATAGATCATTTTCTTATTCTCTTAAATTCAAAAAGCTTAATTCAAATTCACTTCACTTTTTCTGTTGCTGCACGTAAAGGCATTTGATTTCTTTCCCCACCAGGGCCCACCTGAGTGGGAGGAGTTACTCTTTGAAGGCAACAAGCATGGAGCCTGGAAGTTAATGATTAGACCCACCTTCTTGCACAGAAGGAAACTAAATCCGATCAACCAGAGGAGCCCGCAGAAAATGAATAAGTGGCAGAAAGCCTTATAAAAAGAAAAGAAAAAGTCTGCTGCAAAACCACAGCCCCTGTGACGATCAGAGGGGGAAGACACAGGGTAATCTCCCCCTTTATTGAAATATTCATTCGTCCTTTCTCTGCTGTTTTGGAAGCATTTACAGCAGCTTCCACAAGCTTTCAGCTTCAATTTAGAAAATAGCTCTTCAAAGAGAAGGATGATCTTTAATTTCTTCTTCACCTTTCTACAGCACTCTGCACACAGCTGGTGTTCAATAAATGTTTTGCGCACTCAAATGTAAGAAGTATGAGTAAAAAGCCCTGGGTGAGATGTGTTTTCTCTTTCCTAGAGCCCAGAACAGAAAATGACCTCCTGTTGGTTATAAATCTGATGATAAGGTCTGTGGAGAATGCCAGATATGTGCTCCCTGGCCGTTTGGGCCCCGACATAGCAGAGCGCCCCCGCCCCAGATCTGGGTTTCCCATTCAGGTGCTGGACATGGCAGCTCCCACCACCACCACCACCACCAGCCCCCCCGACAAAGAGGCCAGCAACAACAGTGCATGTCCTTGTAAGCCTAAAGTGCTTTTTCTCAAAGCTGCATATCTTGTCAAAACTGTTTGCCCACATCACCGCAATCTGTGTGCAGGGAAGCCTGAAACAAGTCCGTGTTTGGAAAGCAATGGAAAGTACAAGAGGTTCTGAAATTCATAAGCCTGGAAAAGCAATGATTCAGAGAGAAGCTGCTCTTCTCTGTTCTTCCAAATTGAAAAGCACTCAAGGCGATAGAGCAGCTGCTGCTTGCCTAGGCTGGTTCCTATTGACCTGACTTGACCTTGTACCTCATGTTTGAATCGAGCCTCCAGCTAGATCAGGAAACCAGAGCACCCCCACCCCTAACATGACCA
Source organism: Capricornis sumatraensis (assembly GCF_032405125.1). Lineage (NCBI taxonomy): Eukaryota > Metazoa > Chordata > Mammalia > Artiodactyla > Bovidae > Capricornis > Capricornis sumatraensis. The sequence goes on from NC_091077.1 coordinate 92,136,852, forward strand.
AGTTTGACCTATACATCTCTCCTCCTCCCTGCAAAAGTACGGTCAGGGAGCCAGGCTGCAGAGAGAGAGAGCAGAAAGTTAGGTCCAAGGAGATGCTTCATTAAAGGGTTAACATCAAAGAAGCATCACAACCCTCCTTCCTTCCCTTGCAGCTAATCTGCTCCCTGCTCATCCGTTACATTTTATAGTCTTTGGTTCCAATGACAGGTGATTAATAATTAAGTGACTGTTAATTCTTTTCTCCTGGAAGTCAGGATTACCTGGGCAATAATAATACAGTGGTAGCTCAAGAAGGAAAACATCCAAAGAAATTACAGTATTTTCTTTCCTGGGTCAAAATTATAACATCCATCAAGGAACTGGGTTGTCATTTGTAGCCTTCAACCTATAAACAAACATTTTATTTTATTTCAAATTATGTTTTTTTTTTCTTTTTTCTTTTCCAAGTAACCTCCATATTTTCAAGAGGAGGAGAGAAAAAAAGCCACATTGCCCTTCAGGAATTATGAGCTTTCTTGGCTCCATCTAGTTAACTTTCAATATTTACTTGGCAGCTGGTTGAAATTCAAATAAACCTACAGTTATTAGGTGAAATAAAGTGTGCCCCATAAGTCAGGGCACTCATAGCATGTGGAAAAATTTCAGCTGCCCTAATATATGTTTCCAGTTTGACCCAGAGTAAGTTGTGTCACTCATTACTAGGTGACATGTGGTCAAGGACAACCCCAAAGAGCTCAGTCAAGGAAAGCTCTTTGATGTTGCTCTGATTTCCCAGAGTTTGTACAACTAAAGCCTTCCTGAAAAACAGTGACTCTGGATGAGGTGTGTGTGCATACAACTAGATGTTGATTGCCACACATGTTGTTAACTATTTTAAAGCCATTTAAAAAACTGGCCACTAGAGAAACCTCCACTAACCACCTCCACCTCCTTCCAATTATTCTCTTTGTACTCCCTCAGAGTGATCTGAACCACACTGTCCTACTCTTCTTTCATTTCCTCGTCCCTACCAGTGATTCCAAATCCACAGAAGCTGGACTTTTAACCTCTTTAAAGAAAAGAGTCCATTAATTACCGTAGATGCTCAACAGATAATAATTGTTGCTGTTTAGTCGCTAAGTTGTGTCCAACTCTTTGTGACCCAATGACTGTGTAACCCACCATGCTCCTCTGTACACAGGATTTCCCAGGCAAGAACACTGGAGTGCGTTGCTGTTTCCTTCTCCAGGGGACCTTCCTAACCTAAGGATTGAACCTGTGTCTCAGCTTGGCAAGAGGTTTCTTTACCACTGAGCCACCTGCGAAGCCCTCAACAGTTCTCTAGAAATGAGCAAATGGATGAGTGCATGAGAGCCTAATCTGAATAAAGGCCCATAAAGTCCCATTCACCAGCGCGATTTCTTGCTGCCTACCTACCTCCTTCCCTCCTACCCGCACTGTCCTCTGGAATCCCAAGGTTCCGCCAGCACCAGAGAACATTTGGTTTGGGCAGACATTCAAGGACACTGCCTACAGCAAGGATCAGCACACCTGCAGCCAGCTTTGTGCAGGCTAAGTAGCTTCAGTCATGACTGACTATTTGCAGCCCTATGGACTGTAGCCCATCAGGCTCCTCTGTCCATGGGGATTCTCCAGGCAAGAATACTGGAGTGGGTTGCCATACCCTCCTCCAGGGGATCTTCCCGACTCAGGTCTCTTAGGTCTCCTGCATGGCAGGTGGGTTCTTTACCCACTAGCACCACCTGGGAAGTCTACAGCCAGTCTACAGCCAGCCTCCCTTCATAGCAAATGAGTGCCTTGCACATATCCAGATCACAGATACCCTTAGCTCTTGGGTAAAGTTTGCAGAACATCTGATCTATCATGCTGATGACATGGTTTAAGAACAAACAAATAATGCATCGTTAATGATTCAGTTTTAAAACAAACACTTATGAGTTCTCTCAAGCTCCCAAATAAGCTTCATTGAAGAGTATCCCAAGATTGCATGACCAAAGACTTCTCTGTGAACCAGTATTTTCTTGATACTCTATCAGGCAAGCAAACAGAAGACAGAAATACCCTCGATTTGAAGCTGCTATATGTCTGCACCTGTCACGGTCCTGGATTTCAAATTTTGGTTTGGCATTATAACTGCTTCACTGTTATCATTGAGTAGTTGTAAAATAAGGGAAAGTTACATATTTGAACTTATTAATTTAAAACATTTTATTTATATATTCAAGTTTCATATAAAATTTCTGTCTTATATTTAAAACCACTAAAAGAAAACATCAGTGGCAAAGGTGATGAGATTTGTCGGGAACTGGCAGGGTTTTTAAGCAACCTACACAGTTCATTCATTCACAGTCATTCAACAAATATTTCCCAGCACCTGAACAATGCCTGGCACTGTTCTAAGTGCTGAGGAAAGAGCTGTGAGCTAGAGAATCAAATTCCTGCCCCTGTTGTAGAGAACTTGGATGTGTGCATGCTAAGTCACTTCAGTCATATCTGACTCTTTGTGATCCCGTGGACTGTAGTCCACCAGGCTCCTCTGTCCATAGGATTCTCCAGGCAAAAATACTGGAGTGGGTAGCCATGCCCTCCTCCAGGGGATCTTCCCAACCCAGGGATCGAACCTCTGTCTTACATCCCCTGCATTGACAGGCAGGTTCTTAACCACTAGCGCCACCTGGGAAGCCCAGAGAATTGGTATAGGTTTATGGTATTTGCTTTCTAACTTCTCAAAATGACTGATAAGAGTGCCCTGTCCCATATTTCAAATATGCCATGGAATCCTGGGAAAATGGACTTTGTAAGCCAAAATAGTCTATAAATTAATTTTCTATTCATCAAAGATCACACTAATTACAATATTACTAATGCAAGTAAAAGCTTCTTTCTGAGCTAGATATTCGCAGTCACTTCCACTGTTCTGGTGGTTTCCAGACCCCTCGCAGGCCTGGCTCCCCCCTCCTGGGGCTCTCTAATTTGTGGACACCTCTAATTTGTGTAAGACGTCTGACAGTGTTGGAAGAGAACAGAATTCCAGAACTAGTTTAAGCACCAGTTGCAGGAGCCATGGGCAATTTTCTCCCAGTTCAAATAACTCCAAAATAAAGATCCTTCTCTCTACCTTACCCATTACTATTGCCCTGATTGGCTGTATGGTGGCCAGATTTTAGAATCTGCTGCTCTTCATCTGGCCAGGGGAGGATGGCAGGACCCCCACTAGTGCTGTGTGCCAGCGTAGAAAGCCGGCCCCCTCAAATGCTTTGCTGGAGTGCTGTGTGCAGAGAGGACACATGATTCAACTCAGCTATCCAGCAAGTATAACGTCAGTACCTTCAGTCAAACTGGATCCTCGTCTCAAGAAACTTACACAGATAGGATAGCTTACAGGGTCTGGAGAATCCCATGGACAGAGGAGTCTGACGGGCTACAGTCTGTAGGGTTGCAAAGACTAACACACACACACAGCCCAGTGGGATGTCAGTCCTGACCCCATGTAGTGAAAACTAGAGGGGAAGGCAGGGCAGCACAGTGGTACCCAGCAAGGAGTCTGGACCAGGACACCCGGGTTCACGACCCTCCACGTTCACACATTCCTTAACCTTTCAGAGCATCCATCTGAAAATGCAGAAAATAAACCAATGTTTCCTCATAGGGCTGTTGCGAGAACTGAATGAGTTGGGACATTCAAACCAGTTAGCACTGAGCCTGGTGATGCATCGAGGAGTGTCTAAGCAGTCTGGGCTCAGAACACCCATCCACGGCTTGCTTATTTTTGTCCGTAGGACTTTCCCCAAACAAACACTAAGAAACGCATGAAACGGCGGGAGAGGTGGTAAAAATATTTACTAAAGAAGCCAAACACAGTTCAGTTCATACCTGAACTATTGACATTTAATGCCTTTTCCTCAGTCACCAGTACTAGTATATCAATCAAGGAGAGAAACTCATTCAGGTTATTAGACTGTCTCAGGGCATATGTGGCCTTTGTCTGTTTTACAAATTCCCCCAAATTCTTTTCTTAGAACGGATAGGACTATAATTCATTTTTAATGTGCAGAAGAATTGTAAGAAATGCAGAAGTCTCTTAGGTGATATAAAAATTGAAAATGCTCCATAAAAAGGACCCACTTAAATGTATGACTTGTAAAAGTAAATGTCTTTTTAGAATTTTTCATTTATCACACTTCACAAGGTCTCTCCTGCGTGCTATGCCCATGCGAGGCACTCCCTGTAATCTTGGAAACATGAGGGGAACCAGCCTCTGTGTTTCCACAGGTGTGCTGCTGGGCCTGTGTGAATCCGCCTCACCCCTCCACTCCCTGCCCACGTCCCCAGTGCCCTAAGAAACTTTTGTCCATCGGCTGCATTTTACAGCTAAGCGTGGATGCTTGTGGCCAAGGTCACACATCCGGGTAGATACAGAGCAAGCGCCAGATTCCTGCCCCTTGAGGACTCCCAGTCCAGTGCTCGTTCCACAAGCCTAGGCCTGCGCTGAGATGCACCAGAGAGAAGGCTGCAGTGCTGACTCTTAGCCAAAAGGTCTAAGGTTGGAACCTTGAAAAGCCTCTGGGCACTGGATCTAACTTGGGCCCCAGTACCTCTGGGACCTCTGTGGGCATATCCTCCACTCAGCAAGTCTCAGTCCCAGACTTCAGAAGTGATGCCTGGCCCACGTGGACAGAACAACTCTGAGAGCCAGCTGCCCGTGTGGGGGCAAGGCGGTGTCTTGTGCAGCCAGACAGACCAGTTCTCTTGGGCGTCCAGTAACCACCAAGCCGGGAGGGAGGGAGCAGGCTGCAGGCGCTGCTTGGCTGGGTGGCTGCCCCTAACCTCATGTCACATGCTGAGCTGCCTTCACTTAAGTGCGGCCAAAGTTCTTCAAAGCAGTTGAACGAAAGTTTTCATAAAGCAGACACAGAAATCCATTACCTGCAGTCACCAAATGCTGGCGCCCTGACTTATGGTCAAGTGGCCAACATCCAGGAAATGTGCTGGGCTGACACGTGACTCTTGCAAAAGAGCCCTTTACTTAAAAGAAGTATGTACCCACCATGGCAAAATATGTGGGGGAAGTTCAGGGACCCACGAGGCTGCTCTTTAGAGCCGAGCATCCCTCTCCTGTATTCAGAATGCTCTCGGGGATCCAGTGCTGTCTGCTCACTCAGGCTCTCTGGATCCAAGATTATAAAAATGAGTCAAGTTATATGTGGAAACTAGAAAATACCACAAACTGAGAACAGAACAAAAAAAAAAAAGAAGCAGACTCACAGATACAGAGAACAAACTAGTGGTTACCTGTGGTGGAAGGTGGGGGGAGTTATGGGGTAACGGGAAAGCGGGCAATACATACAGCTGGGTGTAAGATAGGATCAAGGGTGTACTGTACAACATGGGAAAGAGAGCCAATATTCTGTAATAAAAGAAAATAAAATTGTATTTTATTTTAAAAATTGTATAAAATGAAAAAATAAAACAAAATATAACAGCATGGCTTTAGAAAAGACCCTAAAGCTGGGAAAGATTGAAGTCAGGAGGAGAAACAGATGACAGAGGATGAGATGGTTGGATGGCATCGCTGACTCAATGGACATGCATGTGAGCAAATTCCAGGAGATAATGAAGGACAGGGAAGCCTGGTGTGCTGCAGTCCATGGGGTCACAAAGAGTCAGACCTGACTTAGGACTGGAAAACAACAATAAAATGGCTTGAGAGTATGTATTAAAAACTAAAAGATAATTTATACAATCACTTCCCTTGTGGCTCAGCTGGTAAAGAATCTGCCTGCAATGCAGGAGACCTGGGTTCGATCCCTGGGTTGGGATGATCCCCTGGAGAAGAGAAAGGCTACCCACTCCAGTATTCTGGCCTGGAGAATTCCATGGACAGCCCATGGCATTGCAAAGAGTCGGACACGACTGAGCAACTTTCACCTTCACTTATACAATCACAAATGTATTCAAGAATATAAAGAAATAAATATGACCATACCATGGCGGGCGGGGGAAGTTCCAAGTGAGCTGCAGACATTGCCCTCTGAGCTACTGCAGAGGCAGCAGGCATTGGCCAGGGAGGAGAGGGTCCCCAGGTTCCCATGCCACTGAGCCTGCCCAGCCAGGTACCCGTCCAGTAACCCTCCTGCAGCGTGAGGGGGAGAGCTCCCTGGCTATCAGGGCATGTGTGTAAAACCTGGACTCTCCTGCCCAAAAGGCATGTGTGGAACCTAAAGCTACTGCCTAAGCAAACTAGGACAAGAAGTCTCTTTAATAACAGAAATATTTGGTAACTTGGGCTGAAATTCTGCAGAAACCCTCAAGGAAATTTTTTTTAATGATTTTTAATCATCAGTTATATAGAAAGCGATACCCTCTTTCTGCCGGATCCACATCTCTGCAAAACACCCAAACTAATGCCCTCAGCAAATTTTAATATCTTTTGCATTTCTTCTTTTACTTCCATTTTCAGTTTTAACATCTTTATTGAAATAAAGGTTAGAGAATCTTTTGTTTCCAGGTTATTTTAAAAGCAAATATTGCGCCCCAGGCTTATATGTGCATACATACAATATACTGTCTATATTTACATGAAATGTAGATAAAATAAATTATATTTGTATATGGGTGGTGAAGTTACTCAGTCATGTCCAACTCTTTGCGACCCCCACCAGGCTAGAGTCCATGGGATTCTCCAGGCAAGAGTACTGGAGTGGGAGGCCATTTCCTTCTCCAGGGGATCTTCCCAACCCAGGGATTGAATTCGGGTCTCCCACATAGCAGGCAGATTCTTTATCATCTGAGTCACCAAATGATATATAATATATCATAATATTTATGTATAATATTAATATATATGTAATAATAGGCATGACATATTTATTATATATGAAATATATTATAAATTACATACCATATAAAATAGCTATATATAATTTATATTTATAAATTATAAATATATCTATATATAAATGTATATAGATAGATAAATGTATATATATATATATAAATGTATATAGATATAAATGTATGATAGATATATCTATCTATAAATGTATCTATAAATAGAATTTTATATTATAGAAAATATATATTACATTTTTAAGATAAAAATGCAACATTTATTCCATTCATATATGATATACACATGTAAACATACATTTTATATAATATTTATACATAATTTTAATATATATTCCAATCCCTTTACAGTGCAAGGACACCCTCTGTTTTCTATCACCTTGGAGGATATATCAGGGAGCCCAGAGGAATGAGACACATTCCCTAGTCTTTAATCTTCATGTTAGTAGATGGGTTTGAGTATTTAAGACTGTGCAAAGCATAAACCTAAAATCCCAGCTGGTCCTGCAGGTGAAAGTGTGCTTAGCTCGCAGACACAGGCCTCCCTCTGTGGGAGAAGTGGTGTTTCATACCATGTTGATGACTGATATTTCAAGTACATTGTGCAGACTCATTTTCCCAGCATTCTGTTGTTTGAGCTGAACTGTTCGTGCCATGGTATTTTTATAGGCTCTGAGGCTGAAAAACATTCCCATCCAGGCAGGATATATGAACCTCTTAGCTTTCTGATGCAAAAGTAGCATTTCATATTATCCTCTTGCAAAAGAAAAGCACATGCCTTATGCTGGCAGGTAAATGGGAGCGTGGAGATTTGAACAAGGAGATGAAATATAGGTAATACTTCTGTAGCGCCTTATGTTGGAGCCTGTGTGCACCAGCTGCCTCTATGCTCTGCCGAGATAAAGCCAGTGTTTCCATCCTGGGGGTGGAGCATGGGGAGGCTTCTAGAAGAAGCACAGACCAAGCCAAGGAGCCCTGCCCTCCCCTTAGGTGGCCACAGTACTGTAGGGACCATATTCTATACTAAGCATTGTGGGAAAGAAGAACTGGGGGTCTGAGACCTGGACTTGAACCCCGGTTTGTGCCACCTGTGCAGCAGTTAGGCGAGTTGCTTAAACTCTAGTAGCCATAGCTTTGTAAATAAACAGAATGGGGATAATAACTGTTTTGAATCCTGCCACTTAACAATTGCGTACCTTTGGACAAGTTTCTTAACCTCTCTCTGCCTTAATGTCCTGCCCTATAAATGGGAGTTTTAACAGTGCTTATATTATTTGTTGTTGTTGTTTAGTTGCTAAGTCACGTCCGACTCTTTTGCAACCCCATGGACTGTAACCCACCGGGCTCCTCCGTCCACGGGATTCTCCAGGCAAGAATATCGGAGTGGGTTGCCATTTCCTCCTCTGGGGCATCTTCCTGAGCCAAGGATTGAACCTGCATCTCCCACATTAAAGGCAGATCCTTAACCACCGAGCCAGTGAGGATTAAGTGGCTAAGAGAGGTAAAGCTCTTAGCATAGCGCTAGCACAATTCAGAGCTGTTTCAGATGGGTCAGAAAATCCGAACTTGAGAAAGTCCTCCAGGAAAAGATGAAGAGGGGGAAAAAGAGCAAGGAGTTTGGGGGGAAAAGAGGAAACAAGCAGACACTGTTGCGTATGCCTTTGAAAACGCTTGACGTTGGACTTCCGCAGAAACTGATCTTGGTGCCTCTCCTTCTGGATGAACTGTGGGGCCCGGTGACTGGGTCCCCAAAAACTGACAAGCACTGGTTACACATTTGTTTCCTCAATTGCTTCACCCTACAACTGCTTGAGAGCCCCAAAACATAGAACTTTTCCTTAGACACTGATATGGAGGGAAGGAGAAGAGAGAACTGGCTAAGACTGAGTAACAACAAAAAATAGCTGTTAGACGCTTAAACCTAATCAGTGGTAACACAAGGTGTCATTTTTTTATTAGCTTCCAGAAAGTTCTCCTGTAAGCTGCTGCTGCTGCTGCTGCTAAGTCGCTTCAGTCGTGTCTGACTCTGTGCAACCCCAATAGATGGCAGCCCACCAGGCTCCCCCGTCCCTGGGATTCTCCAGGCAAGAACACTAGAGTGGGTTGCCATTTCCTTATTCAATGCATGAAAGTGAAAAGTCAGTTGTGTCCAACTCTTAGCAACCTCATGGACTATAGCCTACCAGGCTCCTCTGTCCATGGGATTTTTCAAGAGTACTGGAGTGGGGTGCCATTGTCTTTTCCTGTAAGAATAACCCAGAAAGTAGTCATTGCATATAAAGGTTATATTAGTGTGTGACTGTAGGAGCTATTTGGATTTCCCAGGTGGCTCAGTGGTAAAGAATTTGCCTGCCCATGCAGGAAATGCAAGAGACACAGGTTCAATCCTTGGCTCAGGAAGATCCCCTTAGTGAAATGGCAACTCACTCCAGTATTCTTGCCTGAAAAATTCCATGGACAGAGGAGCCAGGTAGGCTTGGGGGTCACAGAGTCAACCATATCTGAGCGACTGAGCATGCATAAAGATAAGAAAGAACAAGGGAAAGCTCAAAGAAAACTAAACCACCTCCATTTCATTAATGCTCTCTGATCTCATTCGTAAGATGGGGACATACCATCTACAACTGAGTCTGAAAGGGATGGGCTATCAGGGCAAAGGCCAAAGATTCCAAACTAAAAAGGGCACTAAACCTTCCTATCATTTGCAGCTTTATAACTAGAAGGAGAAACGTGGATACAGACCTCTTCCTATAAAGAGTATCACATTTAGTTGAAATACATTATTGGATAAACCTCTGGCAGGGAAGAGTTGATATCTAATGCCCATTTTCCCCTTCTTTCATGTGGTCAGGCTGGGAAGGCTGAGGTTTCTTAATTGAGTCATGTGACCAGGTATTGGCCAATGAGGTGTGAGCACAAATAAACATCTGCAGTTTCCAAACCATGCCCAGTGAAGGGGAGTGGCCTCTCCTTCCCCTGCCCCTTTTCTCTTTCCCACTGGATGGAATGCAGACATGGTAGAAAGCATCTTGGACCATGAACATGAATATCCTTCTCTAGGGGAGGCACAGCAACAAGCTAGAGGTTGCCTGACTCTCTCATACCACAGAGAGACCACTCCAACCCAGACTGCTCACATACTGGACTGTTATGTTTCAATTTAGGTCTCTGGGGCTTCCCTAGTGGCTCAGTGGTAAAGACTCTGCATGCAGTGCAGGAGCCACAGGAGATGTGGGTTCCATCCCTGGGTCAGGAAGATCCCCTGGAGGAAGTCATGGCAACCCATTCCAGTATTCTTGCCTGGAGAATCCCATGGACAGCGGAGCCTGGTGGGCTGGTCCATATGGTTGCAAAGAGTTGGACGTGACTGAAACGATTTAGCATGCATTCACGCGGGGCTTCATCTATGTTCTAACTACCACAGTCCCATGTGCAGTGGAAAGGTAGGGTGTAAGCACACAAGAGGTGTTCTTCAGTTATAATAAGTGAGCATAAACTGCCTTCAAAGGACGAAAGATCTAGGTAATGCGGGGTTTTGCTTTGCTTTTTTCAACCAGAGAGGAATTGCTGTGAACAATGAAGTGGAAGCTGAGTCTGTGTAACATCTCCTTTCTCAGTTTTTCCCACCCAGTGCCCACTTAGTCTTTATAGAAATGTGACTAAATATTTCGAGAGTGTTAACTTGAACGCAGAGGTCCTGGCTGCTCATCTCAGTCTTGTCTTGCCTTCCAGGCAAAGGCGTAAGATGTGAGATGTTTGTGAAAGCACTTAGGAGAGTGCTTGCCAGGTATCTGTGACTCAGTATTAGTTTCTTTTCTTCTTGACAGCTGCCTCCTCTTTCTCATAATATATGGTGAGATTTCCAATAGAGGGCCTCAACTGGTATTCAAAATGCTTTGGAATTTCACTGCCTATAAGTACGTATCTTATCAAAGATATAAATGAAGCCCAAATCACCTGTGAATTACTAGGAGGCCAAGTAAAGATGTTTTTTCTCAACTAAAGTATGAGTGAGGCTTGCTGAAAAATTTGTTTGGGAGCCAATGGGGTGAAAGCTTAACCCCATGACAGGAAACAATGACATTCTTGGGGACTTCTAATTTAATTACCTTATTCTCCAATTTTTTTTTCCTTACTATGGTACTGAAAGGAATAGTCTCAGTCAGTGAACCCTAAAGTCCACACTGAAACTGGAAAAGGAAATATATGACATAGAAAAGGGTCTTTATTCATTCTGAAGATCATCTTTCCATCACTTCATTGATTCACCCCTCAAGTCATCTCATCATGTCTCCCACAGTTCATCCAACAGACATTCATGAGCACTTCCTGTGACCCAGCTGCTGTTCCAGGGTCTAAGGTACCAAGACAAATCCCTGTATACCTTCACTGGGAGGAGGGTCTCACAAGGATCAGAAATGAATGAGGTGCAGCCAATTCCTCCTCCACAGAGAAGGGTTCCACATTCCAAATGGGTCTGGAAGACTTGGAAGGACTTTGTGAAGGACACAAGGCACTCATTCTCAACAGCGACTGATTACAGATCGCTTCAGAGCAGAATGGTTATTGAAGATCTCTGGAGAATAGAGGGCAAGAAAAAAGGCCTAGAATAAGGAAGTAGTAATGAGGATGCCAAGGGCCCAGAATTTACTAATGAGACATGAAAGAAAGAAAAAGAGGCAATAACACCATGCTTCTTGGTTTGCTATATTAGGAAGATGGTGTCCAAATAAAACAAGACAAATAACGGACGAGACACTATAAATCTAGGAAGTAAGACACCAAGTCCTGTTTTGAGATGATGAGTTTGCAGTTCTGCAGGTCATATGCGGAAGGAGATACTGGGGAAGATTTTGAAAGTAAGAGCTTTCATCTCAGGAGGGAGGTCAGGCTGCAGGTTAGAACTGATACATCTTCCCCACATTCATGGGAGCTGAAGAAATGGGAGCAGAGGAGAGGACGCAAGGAGAAGGTGTGTAGAAATAAGAGCAAAAGACCAGAGGCAGAACCCTCAGTATTCTAACATCTGGGAATGGAAAAGAAATGAAGAGAAGATTTCAGAAGGCCATGTGACTCAGCAATCCCACTGCTGCTGCTGCTGCTGCTGCTAAGTCGCTCAGTCATGTCCGACCCTCAGCAACCCCATAGACTGCAGCCTACCAGGCTCCTCCGTCCATGGATTTTCCAGGCAAGAGTACTGAGTGGGGTGCCATTGCCTTCTCCAAGCAATCCCACTACTGGGCATTATACCCAGAGAAAATCGTAATTCAAAAAGACACATGTAGCCCAGGGTTCACTATTTACAATGGCCAGGACATGGAAGCAACCTAGATGTCCATTGACAGATGCATGGATAAAGAAGATGTGGTATAAACAATGGAATTTTACTCAGTCATAAACAGGAACAAATTTGAGTCAGTTCTAGTGAGGTGGATGATTCTGTTATCCAAGTGAAGTAAGTCAGAAAGAGAAAAACAAATATATATTAACACATACATATGGAATCTAGAAAAAATGGTACTGATGACTCTATTTTCAGGGCAGGAATAGAGACGCAAACATCGAGAATAGGTTGGTGGACACAGCAGGGGAAAGAGAGGGGGGAAGAAATAGAAAGAGTACCATTGACATATATCCATTAGCATGCGAAAAATAGCTGGTGGGAAGTTGCTGTATAACACAGAGCGCTCAGCTCAGGGCTCTGTGATGACCCAGAGGGATGGGGTGGAGGCTGTGAGAGGGAAGGAGGCTCAAGAGGGAGGAGATCTATGTACACACAGAGCTGATTCATGTTGTGGTACAGCGGAAACCAATACAACATTGTAAAGCAATTATCCTCCAATTAAAAAAGTTTTTAAGACTCAGAAGGGAGAGACATAGAAATGGGGACTTCAAAAAGTAGACAGTAGTCAATATTCTCAAATATTTCAGAAGAGGTCACTGAGAATAAGAACTGGAAATAGATCAGCAGGCTTGGTAACTAGGAAGACCCTTGTGACCCCTGAGAGAGGTTCTAGTGGATCCATGGGCACGGAGCTCTGACTGCAATGGGGGGAAGAATGAGTGGGTGTGGAGAGAGTAAGTTTGGCAGGACTGAATTCCTCTTTCAAGAAATTTGGTGGTAAATTGAAGGAGAGAAGCTGAGTGAAGATGGAGAGGATGTGCCAAAATTAAAAAGAAAGATCTCACATGTTTGTAGGCTGATTAAACAGGACCAGAACAGAAGAGGGGTTGATAACATAGGAAGAAAATAACGGATGGAACAAGATCTGGAGCCGGTGAGGATGGAAGGGGGGTCAGGCCCCCACTTGACTTCTATCTCTATCATTAGCAGGCACAAGCCTTGTGTTTTCAAAGTTCTTTATGCTGACTACTCTTCATAATATTAACAACAAAAAACTAACCTAGGTTGGATCCTTGCCGCCCAACATACCAGATTGAAAGGTACCGCCCAGGAAATCTAGCAAGTCTAGCTGCCTTCCAACTCAATGAGATTTATGTTTCTGACTTTAGAAGCCAATAGTATTTCCCACCTCTGTTGATACTGATCTCTTCTTAGCATCACCTTCCATTCTTCATTCTAGTCTAGTAGGTAAAATATGGGCTCTGAGTTTCAATCTAAGCTTAATCACTTACTAATTGTGTGACAAATTATAGGCATGTTATATAATCTCACTATACCTCACTTTCCTTATCTGTAAAACAGAAGTCCTTTATTCCCCCAATCTGGCTCTTCTTAGTTTTCCTGAAAATTTATTTATAACTATGAAAACACCTTTATAGCCTAAATTCCTATAGGAGAAACAGTTATGTTTTTGTGATTCAAAAGTTCCTTATTTCCCTCATTGAAACATTTGTTTTCCTATTACAAATTTTCACAAGAGCAAAAACAAAAATTTAAGAAAGGGCCCACTACATTCTTAGAAAAGACTGAAAAAAAATGTTGTGGTAGCCTGAATATGGGCTCCCCCAACTACCCAGATCCTGGAACTTGTGAATGTTACTCCATATGGAAAAAGGGATTTTGAAAACATTATTAAATGAGGGATATTGGGGTGGGGAGACTATCACGGATTATCCAGGTGTAATCACATGTGTCTATATAAGAAGACACCACAGAAATATTTGGTCACAGAAGAGAAAGTCCATAAGACAGAAGCTGACAGAAGCAGAGGGAAGCCAAGTCAAGAAAAAGATGCTAGTCGTCGGCTTTGGAGATGGAGCCAAGGAGTGCAACTCCAGAAGCTAGAAAAGGCAAGGAAGTGGACTCTCCCCTATAGCATGGTCCTGCTGACACCTTGACTTTAGCCCAGTAAAAATGACCTCCCGAACTGGAAGTGAATACACTTGTATTGTTTTAAGTCACTATGTTTGTGGTCACTAGGCATAGTAGCAACAGGAAACACACAATTATTTTCTCCTTTCTGATACTTGGAAGGCAAGTTATCAACCCTTCTATCTTAGAGAGGAGAAGGCAGAAATCAAGTTATGATTTCTGAACCAGAGAAAAGGGTCTTCTGAGAGATCCTGCCATAGTTTACTCCAACCCAGAGCAACCTCTCAGACTGTACCGGAGAATTATTCATCCCCCTCTAAGAGAGCCAAAGAGAAGATTCACATGCACTAGGGTGAATGTTTTTATGTTTTATTTCATTAAATTAAAAGTAAAATAATCCTTTCAAAATTTACATACAATAAAAAGGTAATCAGACTAAGTTAAGATTGTACTTTTTATAAGCCCAAGAAGCAGGGAAATTCAAGCTTATTTTTAAGTACTAATAAAACCTGCAGTGTAAGGAAGTGGTTTCCAAACACAACCCATAAAATAAGGATGTATTTAAGATGCTGTTATTAGATAATTGCCATTCCCACAAACTTCCCCTCATGCATCCTGGCAGCCGATCACACTCTGAAGTAAAAGGGAGAAATTGCTTTACGAATACTATTTTTTTTTCTTGTGACATTTTGATGAACAATAAGATCATGACATCAAGAGAAGATCTGCTCCCAGAAATAAAAAACAGAATCATTTAAGTTTTGTCAGGACATCCTTAGGAAACTCATGAAAAATATATTTCTTCCAGGAGAGTCTGGACACCTTAAAGATGGGGCCAGAACATGAAAGTCTGGAGATCTCTATCCTTTACAGCCCACCTTCCTCATGAGTTGTTAGAAAGTGTGGTTCATGTGTCCAGACAAGTGCCTATCTCTGTTTCTCCCTGATCCCACTTGGAGGAAAGCTACAACTTGAATTCAGTGTATCCAACCCAGAGATTTTTAGTGAAAGTTAATCTTCAGTTCAGTTCAGTTCAGTCGTTCGGTCATGTCCAACTCTTTGCGACCCCATGGACTGCGGCACTCCCTGTCCATCACCAACTCCCAGAGTTTACTCAGACTCACGTCCATTGAGTCGGTGATGCCATCCAACCATCTCATCCTCTGTCGTCCTTTTCTCCTCCCGCCTTCAATCTTTCCCAGCATCAGGGTCTTTTCTGATGAGTCAGTTCTTCACATTAGGCGGCCAAAGTATTGGAGTTTCAGCTTCAACATCAGTCCTTTCAATGACTATTCAGGACTGATTTCCTTTAGGATGGACTGGTTTACTTATATAATTCTATACAGTTAAAAATTTACCATGAACAGGGAGATTTGATTCTTACACATCTGAGTTCTATGTTCAATTTGATATATCAAACAAATATTGAACCCTTACTGTGTACAAGAAAATAAGCTAGATGCTGACATTGGGGATGAAGCTCAGTGATTAATAAATCACCTGCCTTGAGTGGTCTTAACAGAAACTAAGATAAATATAGAAGGAAGCATATAGTCACCAATATGCAACTCATACTTTGCTTTGCTGTAGGGACATTATGGGCTCCACTGAGCATCTGTTGGCCTCTACGCCCTCTTCTTCTAGTAAGAATTGCTGATAACAATGATTGCTGATCCAGTACCATAAATAATGGAGAACTCGCCTAAATTTTTCAATTGTGTTGCAAAGGGACTTCTAATTCTTTGAGATCACAGTTCAAAAGCTAGCTAGATGGATAGATATAGACATATAGAGATAGATATAAATATTTATCTGTATGTATATACTATATATATATATAGAAATCAAGTATGTAAATGATTTCCTCAAATGCAATAAGACTAATCTTAAAACCAACATTCTTCTTTTAAAAACTAAAAATTATAAGGTACACCTCCCTTTCCAGAGGGCATCTATAACCAGTCAATCAAGTTCTCGTACTAATAGTCTAGCCCGGTGGTTGAAAACTACATTCTCAATTCCAAAATCCAACAGCAATCTCATTACAACTCCTCGTGGAAAGCTAGGCTACTCTTTCTGTACACAGAAACGCAGCCACGTTTTCTTACTGTTTCCTTTAACTGGATTCCAGGTTTCCCTCCACGCTCTTTTCTCCTGGTGGATGTGAATAACTTGTTCCTCAATTCCCAGTGTCCTCAGGGAACTTGTTCTCCTTTTTCCTTTTCCTCATTTCCCCAGCCCTGCCAGACGGCAACCTTTCCTTTTCTCCCTTCTCCACACAGGTGGTTTGTGACAAAGCCAGGTCTAGACTTTATCTCAGAGCTCCAGGGCACATACCTATCTGATCATCAAATAGAAATCCTGCCTTTTTTAAATAAAGAAAGAAAGAAAAAAGGTTATTCAAACATCAGCTTTCTTGGCCTTAAAATTTTGAAAACATGCAGACAGCAGTGATAGATAATCGGGCTCCTATGGTGGTAAAACAGCCAAGATTAGGAATTCCATTTTATTTGTCACCAATTGCTCCTGGCAGAGGAGGAGAAATATGTCAAACTTTTAAGACTTTATGATCTACTGTGAGGAATTCTAGGTAACAATAATAAAACATCTAGTGAAGACATTTTTAAAGAACCAAATGACGTTAAATTTGACAAAAAGTTACCTGAAAGAGAGGAAAGAAAGCAATGATTACTTTGGTTAGTCATGTATCATTCCTAGGGTTTTATACTGAGTTGGCTAAAAAGTTTGTTCGGGTTTTTCCATATCATCTTTTGGGAAACCTGAATGAACTTCCCAACCCAATATATCAATATAAGATTCCCTGATGGCTCAGACAGTAAAGAGTCTGTCTGCAATGTGGGTTGGGAAGATTCCCTGGAGAAGGAAATGGCAAACCACGCCAGTGTTCTTGCTTGGAAAGTTCCATGGACAGAGGAGCCTGGAGGGCTACAGTCAATGGGATCAAAGAGTCAGACACGACTGAGCAACTTCACTTTCAATATATCAATATACATTTTTGGAAAGGCATGATTTAGTACCGTAAATCTAGATACACATAGAACAACCTTTGGGAGAATTTTGTTAAAGACAAGTATTGAAGTAAAATTACATTTGGTAAATTCTATGACATAGGAAAATACATATATATGTGTGTCCTTTTTTATATTTTTTCATAATAAACAAAGTTATACATATGTATTATTTGGGGTAATGATTTAGAGAAGTGACCCCAACATTTCTTTCATTTGACTAAATTAGAAGCTTAATTTGACTCTCTGTACTACAAAGTATATATTAATTTTGTCTATTATCTTAATAACTCCCTGTTTATATATTCTATATTCTGAACAATTGTTATTCTAGAAAGAAGGTTGTGAGATGCTCAAGAACTAAAGGAAAACACAAATTAAGAGTATAACATTAACTATTTACAGAACAGAATGGAGTGTGTTACTATACCATACGATGCTGCATGTGATTAACACACTACTTAATAAACCTTAATAAGCAACCCGAGGACTAGTGGCTGCACAGGCACAGGAGGGCCTAGAGGAGCTATCCCACGTTGAAGGTCAGGAAGGGCAGCGGTAAGGAGATACCCCTCGTCCAAGGTAAGGAACAGCGGCTGTGCTTTGCTGGAGCAGCCGTGAAGAGATACCCCACGCCAAGGTAAGAGAAACCCAAGTAAGATGGTAAGTGTTGCAAGATGGCATCAGAGGGCAGACACACTGAAACCATACTCACAGAAAACTAGTCAATCTAATCACACTAGGACCACAGCCTTGTCTAATTCAATGAAACCAAGCCATGCCTGCGGGGCAACCCAAGACGGGTGGGTCATGGTGGAGAGGCCTGACAGACTGTGGTCCACTGGAGAAGGGAATCGCAAGCCACTTCAGTATTCTTGCCTTGAGAACCCCATGAACAGTATGAAAAGGCAAAATGATAGGATACCAAAAGAGGAACTCCCCAGGTCATTAAGGTGCCCAATATGCTACTGGAGATCAGTGGAGAAATAACTCCAGAAATGAAGGGATGAAGCCAAAGCAAAAACAATACCCTGTTGTGGATGTGACTGCTGATAGAAGCAAGATCCAATGCTGTAAAGAGCAATATTGCATAGGAACCTGGAATGTCAGGTCCATGAATCAAGGCAAATTGGAAGTGGTCAAACAAGAGATGGCAAGAGTGAACGTCAACATTCTAGGAATCAGTGAACTAAAATAGACTGGAATGGGTGAATTTAACTCAGATGACCATTACATCTACTACTGTGGGCAGGAATCCCTCAGAAGAAATGGAGTAGCTATCATGGTCAACAAAAGAGTCTGAAATGCAATACTTAGATGCAATCTCAAAAACGACAGAATGATCACTGTTCATCTCCAAGGCAAACCATTCAATATCACAGTTATCCATGTCTATGCCCCAACCAGTAATGCTGAAGAAACTGAAGTTGAACGGTTTTATGAAGACCTACAAGATCTTTTAGAACTAACACCCAAAAAAGATGTTCTTTTCATTATAGGAGACTGGAATGCAAAAGTAGGAAGTCAAGAAACACCTGGAGTAACAGGCAAATCTGGCCTTGGAATGCGGAATGAAGCAGGGCAAAGACTAATCGAGTTTTGCCAAGAAAATGCACTGGTCATAGCAAACACCCTCTTCCAATAACACAAAAGAAGACTCTACACATGGACATCACCAGATGGTCAACACCAAAATCAGATGGATTATATTCTTTGCAGCCAAAGATGGAGAAGCTCTACACAGTCAACAAAAACAAGACCGGGAGCTGACTGTGGCTCAGATCATGAACTCCTTATTGCCAAATTCAGATTTAAATTGAAGAAAGTAGGGAAAACCGCTAGACCATTCAGGTATGACCTAAATCAAATCCCTTATGATTATACAGTGGAAGTGAGAAATAGATTTAAGGGTCTAGATCTGATAGATGGAGTGCCTGATGAACTATGGAATGAGGTTCGTGACATTGTACAGGAGACAAATCAAGACCACCCCCATGGAAAAGAAATGCAAAAAAGCAAAATGGCTGTCTGGGGAGGCCTTACAAATAGCTGTGAAAAGAAGAGAAGCAAAAAGCAAAGGAGAAAAGGAAAGATATAAGCATCTGGATGCAGAGTTCCAAAGAATAGCAAGAAGAGATAAGAACGCCTTCCTCAGTGATCAATGCAAAGAAATAGAGGAAAAGAACAGAATGGAAAAGACTAGAGATCTCTTCAAGAAAATTAGAGATACCAAGGGAACATTTCATGCAAAGATGGGCTCGATAAAGGACAGAAATGGTCTGGACCTAACAGAAGCAGAAGATATTAAGAAGATGTGGCAAGAATACACGGAAGAACTGTACAAAAAAGATCTTCACGACCCAAATAATCCTGATGATGTGATCACTAATCTAGAGCCAGACATCTTGGAATGTGAAGTCAAGTGGGCCTTAGAAAGCATCACTACGAACAAAGCTAGTGGAGGTGATGGAATTCCAGTTGAGCTGTTTCAAATCCTGAAAGATGATGCTGTGAAAGTGCTGCACTCAATATGCCAGCAAGTTTGGAAAACTCAGCAGTGGCCACAGGACTGGAAAAGGTCAGTTTTCATTCCAATTCCAAAGAAAGGCAATGCAAAAGAATGCTCAAACTACCACACAATTGCACTCATCTCACATGCTAGTAAAGTAATGCTCAAAATTCTCCAAGCCAGACTTCAGCAATACGTGAACCATGAACTCCCTGATGTTCAAGCTGGTTTTAGAAAAGGCAGTGGAACCAGAGATCAAATTGCCAACATCCACTGGATCATCAAAAAAGCAAGAGACTTCCAGAAAAACATCTATTTTTGCTTTATTGACTATGCCAAAGCCTTTGACTGTGTGGATCACAATAAACTGTGGAAAATTCTGAAAGAGATGGGAATACCAGACCACTTGACCTGCCTCTTGAGAAACCTGTATGCAGGTCAGGAAGCAACAGTTAGAACTGGACATGGAACAATAGACTGGTTCCAAATAGGAAAAGGAGTGCGTCAAGGCTGTATATTGTCACCCTGCTTATTTAAATTATATGCAGAGTACATCATGAGAAACACTGGACTAGAAGAACCACAAGCTGGAATCAAGATTGCCGGGAGAAATATCAATCACCTCAGATATGCAGATGATACCATCCTTATGGCAGAAAGTGAAGAGGAGCTAAAAAGCCTCTTGATGAAAGTGAAAGAGGAGAGTGAAAAAGTTGGCTTAAAGCTCAACATTCAGAAAACGAAGATCATGGCATCTGGTCCCATCACTTCATGGGAAATAGATGGAGAAACAGTAGAAACAGTGTCAGACTTTTTTTGGGGGGGCTCCAAAATCACTGCAGATGGTGATTGCAGTCATGAAATTAAAAGACGCTTACTCCTTGGAAGAAAAGTTATGACCAACCTAGATAGTATATTCAAAAGCAGAGACATTACTTTGCCGACTAAGGTCCATCTAGTCAAGGCTATGGTTTTTCCTGTGGTCATGTATGGATGTGAGAGTTGGACTGTGAAGAAGGCTGAGTGCCGAAGAATTGATGCATTTGAAGTGTGGTGTTGGAGAAGACTCTTGAAGGTCCCTTGGACTGCAAGGAGATCCAACCAGTCCATTCTGAAGGAGATGAGCCCTGGGATTTCTTTGGAAGGAATGATGCTAAACCTGAAGCTCCAGTACTTTGGCCACCTCATGAGAAGAGTTGACTCATTGGAAAAGACTCTGATGCTGGGAGGGATTAGGGGCAGGAGGAGAAGGGGACGACCGAGGATGAGATGGCTGGATGGCGTCACGGACTCGATGGACGTGAGTCTGAGTGAACTCCGGGAGATGGTGATGGACAGGGAGGCCTGGCCTGCTGCAGTTCATGGGGTCACAAAGAGTCGGACACAACTGAGCGACTGAACTGAACTGAACTGAAGCATGCTTTCCTGGTGGCTTGGAGAGTAAAGCATCTGTCTGCAATGCGGGAGACTCAGGTACAATCCCTGGGTTAGGAAGGTCCCTGGAGAAGGAAATGGCAACCCACTCCAGTATTCTGGCCTGGAGAATTCCATGGACTGTATAGTCCATGGGGTCGCAAAGAGTGGGACACGACTGAGCGACTTCACTTAATAAACCTGTTGTTCAGTCGCTCATTTGTGTTTGACTCTTTATGACCCATGGATTACAGCATGCCAGGCTTCCCTTGATCACCTTTTAAAATTGTTTCTCAGGTAGTCTATTAATTAGAATGAAACAAGCTCAAAAAAATCTAATGGATAAAGGAGGTTATGACTTGATTTTATGGACTACTAAATAACAGATATTAACACTGCAAAATAATATAATTCAGGAAATTAAGTACCCTGCTATCATGGCTTTCTGACAAACACAAAACATACAGGACTCAGAAAGATAAACAATTGAGGTTATAATCTCACCCCACCCAGTACATCCCACTGTACCTGAGTCAACAGAAATCTGAGTGATAATACAAGATCACAGGGTGTGGGCTCTCTGTGTGCGTAGCTGTGGGAGGCCTCTCTTTCCTTTTCCTGTTTATGTTGTCAGTTACAAAATGCTGAGTTGGAATGTTCTTATATTTAAGACCTGTTCAGCGTTGTCTCTTTTTCCTCACATTTATGTTAGCCCTTTTCCTTTAATTATCTTGCTGTTGTTATTCTTGGCAAGGCTGCTCCTTGCCTTACGGTGTGTTTACCTTCTAAACAGCCCCTATTTCCTCCTTATCTTTGTGAGCTTATTAAAATTTCCAGCCCCAACTGCTCCCTTGCCCTCTTCAGCATATCCTCACCCTCTCTGCTCACTTCTCATTCTCTCTTTTCAACCCTTCTTTCAGCTCTCACCCAACCTCTCACTCCTTTGGAATAACAAGTTATTTCCTCTTTCATTTCCTTTTACAGAAGATGTTTTTGGCCCCAGTCCCAAAAATCTTTGGCATGGAACCATACCCATGCCATTATGAGTTTCCACTGGGCACATTTCCAGAGGTGTTTCATCGGCCTGGAGCCTTCACACCAAGTTAGGGCTGGTTTTGTCAACCATGTTCCTCACTGTCCGGCATTCCAGACAACCTGCGTGTGTGGTAACAGGACCAGTGGGTCTTGCTCCCTCTGGCAGCAGGCTCGTGTCTTCATATCATTTTTCAAAAAGAGTCTGTTTTAGGTATGAACATCTGAACTTGCTTTTTATCGCAAGTGAAAATGGGATTCGACGAAGCAAGGGAATGCTGAGTCAGCAATATTGGCCAAGCTGCAACACGTTTCTCAATTTATGAAATAACTGTATTATCCAATTACTTTTCATTCTTTATAGGTTCAATCCAACAGCATCCAAGCTGGAGGGAAAACTCTACCTAAAATTAAGTGTTTTCTGTTTGGGGGTAAAAAATATTGAGATGGGGAGAGTCATATTGATTTGTCCTTTAATGGGGAATTAACTGTCATGAGTAAATTAAACAGACTAAAACCTTTACTGTTCATTACTTGATAGTGTGTTGAAGTAAACAGTTTCATAGCACATTTTGTTCTTAATATTTATGTATTTGTTCTTAATACTTATGTATCACTAATATGATATACTTAAGAGCTAGAGTACTCTATATTGAGTTGAAGGTTTTTCATGCACTGAAACACAAAGGCAAGAAGCCAAGACCATGTCCCACATCACATAATCCTAAGCAGTCTCCTCCACGTTTGAGACCTCGTGCTCTGCCAAGCGTGTAAGTAAATATGCATGAAAGCACATATTCAAAACAATGGCACTGGAATGTAGTACCATAAACAGACATACTAAAAGTGAACAAGTAAGTTATTTCTTTCGATTCAAAACCCAAACCTGGTCTTTTCGGTGAAGTTTGGCTTGGTTTGGCTCAAAGGGCAAACGGAGATTTAAGGGTGAATTTTAGTTTTTCAATATTTTTTAGTAAACAAGGCCTCAACTAGGTCAAGTAATAAACATTTTTTAAGTCACTCCGGTCCACTGTTGTTAATACAATTAAAAATGCAAAGTCAAAGAGACTTCCAAGTAAAAATGGTATTTGCCAAGCAGTTCCAATAGAGTCTCCCTTCAATCGGATGAAAGTGCTAATGAGAAACATCATGTTGCTTGGAAGACATTAGCTCAGTACACAGGCAGGGAAGGAGGAAAAGAGAGTGTCTGTAGATCACAGGGGCCACTAGTGAGCAACAGCTTGAAGGAGAATGACTCAGGGCTGATAAATCCACCTCATGGCCCTGGAGCTAAGGAGGAGATCAGACCCCACAGAAGGGATGGAGAACAGGGCTGGAACAACCCTCTCAACTAGCAGTGTCCAGTTTGCAGAACTTGCTACTTATGAGACTAAACAGAAAAGGGGTGAGAAAAATCCTGCAGAACAAGCAAAAGGAACAGCTTCTGCAAGACTCAGCTAAGAGAAGCTGGGTTTGAGCTTAGACTTGCTGGCTGTCTGAACTGGGATGAGGTACTTAAAACTCTCTAATCTTCCCTTTCTGTGAGAAATGATATATAAAAAGCCAAAGATGTTATGCCTAAGATATGGCAACTATTCAGTAATTGCTGGTTAATATAATGATTATGATTACCAGATAGGAAGATGTACCTTCAAGTTATTATTCATTCATTCAGCAAATATTATAGAATGCCTGTTCCAATCTGACATCAAAAAGACATATCACGCTCTCTGTACTCTATAATCTCATGCTGCTTGTATTCTGTTATAAAAATAAATAATTAACATAGTTCTGCTCCAAGAATAATAAAGTAAATGGAAAGAAATATAATAAGAGTATCAGCTGAGTTCTAGGAGAAATGGTCATGGAAATCTTCAAATCGGAGTCAGTCAGACTTTAACTACTTAAACTATGCTAAAGCTGGATTTAATATAAGCTTATGTAAATAGATGCTTGCATCTGATGTTTAAGAACATAATTTTTATTGTCTACAAAAAATACAAAAATAATATCAGTACAACAGTCTCTTAACATAGACATGCATAGTTATTATATACTTTTTGATAACAAATCTTAATAAATTAACTTATTAAGATTTGCTATCAAAAAACATATAATTGATATATCAATTCTAAGATAATAACAATCCTGATGTTGTAATAGCCATTACATTAGAATTGCTTTATCTTCCCCCATGCATAACTCTAATTTTACTATCAGAAGTCTTATCATTTCATTTAGTGTTATCAAATTTGCCCTTTTACAATAATTCTGCTAATATTAATATATTTAGATTTTCTTGGGGGAAATCATAATAAGAACACAATTTACAAGCTGACTGTTGGAATGTGGTCTAAATTAATTGATTTTTTTGGTCCATATCAGGGCTGAAGAAGTTATCAAGCTTAAGATGATCATGCATTGGCCTCAAAGTAAACCCATTCTTGGGTTTGCTTAAAATGTCAAATGCTGCTATTTCTATTCCTAACTAATGTAACAGAAATAGCTGATTTTTTCCCCCAAAATCCTTGCAGATACTTATTTTGTTCTGAGTGTACTGACTCCTCAAACAGCTAGCCACTGGCATCTTGCAGTCAGTGTTCTTGGGGTAAGTCTGCTAAAATAAACTCAAGTTCTCATCCTGACTAGCTGATTTGAGAGGAAAAATAGGGATTTTAACTAATTGTGAATATTGAAACTACTTAATTTTATGTTTCTTTATAAATTTTGGCTAAATAGATACTCATTAAAATATGTCAGAGTATACAATAATTTCCAAGCCCAACACTGCATCAGATGCTGAAATGGAATCCTCCTTTGTTTTCTAATATGATCTGTCTATCCTTATTTAGAGAAGCCAAAAAAGAAAAATAACTTTTCCCCCCACACTAAGTACCTTTAAACTCATGAAAGGGAAGGCCCCGTTGGAATATCTCCTATCATTCTGGCTCTCTCTCCACCAGTAAAAGCTTTTAAGAAATGGAAAGGAATATCTTTATGTTCTCCCTAACTGTTCCCCACTGCCTCCTTCTTTTTGATGGGTAGGTTGGTGCTACTGTCAGCAGTCTAATTCTCTATCAGCACATTTTAAACTACACTGAAAAAAAAGGAAAAGAAGAGAGGAGGTATGTCAGAATCCAGAAGGCTGAGCACACTGGCCTCAACTTTGCTAACTGAAACACGACTCCCTGGAGCCGATTGTCCACAATCTTTGTGTCCATAATTGTGTCTGAAGAGTCTGGGGAAAGAAAAATAGCAGGAGAAGAAATATCAAATACTCAGATACAAGTATCTGACCGCAAAAAGTTTCCAGAATGACACCAGCTAACATCCTACTGATGTACAGACTAGTGGGCAAAAATAATCTTTGGAAGCAAACCATGCTGAGTTGTAACCATGGTTCTGTCCCCAGACACATTGCTTAGCTTTTCTGAACCTGTTTCCTCATCCATGGAATACAAATGATAATACCTTGCTATTTCATTGTTATATAGGTTAAACTGAAGCAAAATATGCCAAGTACTTAGATCGGTAACTGACCCACAGTGAGCACTCAGTAAGTACTAGCTGTTAATATCAACAACATCACCATTTCTTTTACTCATCTTACTGTTATGCATTTCTCCTTTTCCCCAACTACATGAATTCTTTCAATAAGCACATTTAAGTACATGTCATGTGCCAGACCAGCACTCTAGATGGAATTGTGACACAAAGAATAACTGAAATGTAGAGATTCTGGCTACAGAAGCTTACATTCCAGGGGACAGAAGAGAGATTAAACAGATAAGCACTCTATCTGCCAACAGATGACACCACTGTGCCCTTTTTCCTGGGTATGTCTGCATTTGCTAACAAAATACATACCCCTCAAAGTCAAAGCCACATCTTAGTCTTCCCTATATCCCGAGTGCCTCGTTTGGCCCACAATTACATGTTCAATAAATGCTTGCAAAATAAACAGATGAATAAATGAATGTTTTGCCTTCAAAGAAAAGAGAGCTGACACTACCTGGAGAAACTGGGGTGGCCTCACCAAGAAGGTCACATTTGAGCTGGGTCTCAAATGTGAGAATTTTTTTGAGAGAATAAATTGAAATGCAATAGGCAGTGTGTGAAAGGGCTTTCTGGGAAAATGGAATTATATGAAAAATTTTTTCTAAATTCTCAGACACTTAGACCCCTTCATTTTAAATTCTTCTTATAACAGCACATAGGACCTGAAGAAAATGTATCCATAGATTACTATCAGCAATAACTAATATTTGTAGAGCCTAAACATGCCGGACACTGTCCCAAATGTTCTACAGTATCTAATCCTCACCACAGTCAGGTGAGGAAGATACCCATTTGACTGAGGGACAGATATTAGGTGACTGGACCAAGGTTACATAGCCAGGAACTTGCAGAGTCAGATTTCCACCCCAGACAGTCTAGATCAGGAGTGTCCAGGCTTCCTCACAGGCGCTTTCCCAGCTGTATTCACTCACTCTGTCTTTGGATACATGCTGAGTACCTGCTTTAAGCTAAGCACTGTTCCAGTACTCATCCTTGTGAAGCTTGCCTTCTAGTGTGAGAAGACAAACAGTAAACTAAACACATAAGTAAATGGTATAAAATACGAGGAGGTGATGTCCTAAGGAAAAAACACTAACAAGAACAGGGGAATAGAGTGTCCATTAAAGAGGAGATGTTCAATTTTAACTGCTGGGGTCAGGGAAGGCCTTGCGGAGAAGATGGCATTTGAACAAAGACTTCGAAGAGCTCAAAGAGTGAGCTCCATGGTTATCTAGAGGAAAGGAATTCGAGGCAAAGCAAGGGCAAAGGCACTGGGATAAGAGCATACCCGGCCTGTGGAGGCCAGCGTGATTGATGTAAAGGTGAGTGGAAGACATTTGAAAGATAAGACATAGTGAGATCATGTAGAGCCTTCTAAGACACTAGTCTGTACTCAGGAGAAGATTGTAGAGTGATTTTCCTTGCATCAGTACCTACCCAGCCTTCTTCCCTAGCTTCAGCCAAGCAATGAGACAGATTTGATAACTGGTCTCTACTCATTCTGTTCTTTGCACCCAAACAGAATGAGTCCACTTTGTTTAGCCCACCTTCTTTAGATCCCTTTTTTGCATTCAATAAAATAGAACCATGGACTACACAGAACCATTACTGACATGGAAAAAGCCCCTGGACCTTTGAATAAGATCACTGATTTTACGATCAGAAGATTAGGGGTGGAACTGAAAAAGGATGCTTATTTCAAATAGCTGCTCTGTGCTTGTTACCTTTTTTCAATGGCAACTTCCAGGTATTTATCAACTCCCTGAACAGTGCTTGTGGGTAAGGCTCATACAGATTAAACATTTTTTTCACATATTTTGCAAATGTTCCAAAGAAATGCCAATTTTTCAGCTCCGGAACTTAGATTATGTTGTTTTATCTTGATTTTCAGTTTATGATTTGACACCAGAGTCTCATTCTGTGAAGAACCCCATTCAAATTTCAAACAAAACCATAAAGATTAAATTTGACAGGGAAACTTCATAATAAGATATAAGCAGGTGTTAGTAACCAAGCAACTACTACTCTTTAAAATCTAATATCTTGATCATTGTTACTTACAAAAAATGCGAAATCTTTGAATCAATGAAAGTTTTAATTTTACTTAGGTGAAATTTACATGCTATGAAATCCTTAAGTTAAATACATAAATGTAAACACACATGTTCGGTTCAGTTCTGTCGCTCAGTCATGTCCAACTCTTTGCAACCCTATGAACTGCAGCACTCCAGGCCTCCCTGTCCATCACCAACTCCTGGAGTTCACCCAAACTCATGTCCATCGAGTCGGTGATGCCATCCAGCCATCTCATCCTCTGTTGTCCCCTTCTCCTCCTGCCCCCAATCCCTCCCAGCATCAGAGTCTTTTCCAGTGAGTCAACTCTTCGCATGAGGTGGGCAAAGTATTGGAGTTTCAGCTTTAGCATCAGTCCTTCCAAACACACATGTAACCAACAACTAAATAAAAATATAGATTTTCATCTCTCTACGAAAATTTCTCATACATCCTCCTACCACAAGACAAGCACTGTTTGATTTCAAAATCTCACAGTGTTAGTTTTCTCATTCCTCGAATTTCATATACATGGAATCACACAGTATGTACTCTTTTGAGTCTGGAATGTTTTGCTCCACATATTGAGATTCACCCATATAGTTAAGCACCGTTAGTTCATTCTTTTTTAATTTTTTGCTAAGTAGTACTCCATTGTAGGAAAATACCACAGTTTATTTATTTATTCTTCTGTTGTTAAACATTGAGACATTTCCAATTTGGGGCTATTATGAATAAAACCAACAAAGGTCTGTCTAGTCAAAGCTATGGTTTTTCCAGTAGTCACGTATGGATATGAGAGTTGGACCATAAAGAAGGCTGAACGTCAAAGAATTGATGCTTTCGAACTGCGGTGTTAGAGAAGACTCTTGAGAATCCTTTGGACTGCAAGGATATCAAATCAGTCCATCCTAAAGGAGATCAACCCTGAATATTCATTGGAAGGACTGATGCTAAAGCTGAAACTCCAATACTTTGGCCACCTGATGCAAAGAACTGACTCATTGGAAAAGACCCTGATGCTGAAAAAGACTGAAGGCAGGAGAAGGGGACACCAGAGGATGAGGTGGCTGGATGGCATCACCGACTCAATGGACATGAGTTTGAGGAAGCTCTGAGAGTTGGTGATGGCCAGGGAAGCCTCCATGGAATGCAGTCACAAACAGTCAGACATGACTGAGCAACTGAAATAACTGAACTGAACTGGTGAATAAAACCATTATGAACATTCTTGTACAAGTCTTTTTGGATGTGAGTTTTAATTTCTCTTGGGTAGGAAACAATGGAGTATAATTATGCAAATATAGGTATTTATGTTTAACTTTGTAAAAAGGTACCAGACAGTTTTCAAATTTGTTATATGCCGGGAGCCAGCGTGAGGAACTCCGGCCTTGGCAAAGGTCATGAGGAAGGAGGCTCGGCATACGCAAAGGCAGGATCGAGCCTCAGGAAACCCCCTGTTCCCGAGCATCTATCCCCAAAACCAGAGTCTGTTTTATGCTCTCACCTATACCTCTGACTTTACGGGGGGCTCTCCCCCATCACCATTTCTCTCAGAGAAGGAGTTAACTCGCAGCTCCAGTTAATAAAAATTCCTGGGCGTGACAAGAGTGTTTCAACTTACAAACTCCTCTGAAGGTTCTCTAGCCTGCCTGAGCAAATTCTCCGGCCACATGTGATTGTTTACAGCCTCCCAACCATGAGAGGCATGAGATGCTTTAAACTTTCTATATACAGACTCTTTTGAAAAGTTAGAGAATTATTAGTATAGTATAGTGGGTTGATTAGGAATTATATTGGTGAAGGGCTTTTCATTTATTGTGCCAATAATTACTGCTAATTCCTTGCCCTGGGTGTGACAAGGGTGTCTCAGGTCAAACTTCTCTGCTGACAGACTAGCTTGTGTGACAACCTCTCAACCATAAACAGCACAGAGAGTTTGGAGTATTTTGAAAGTCTTAATTAGCATAGGGCTTTTCTCATTGTTGAGTCAATGATTGCCGCCAGGCCTCCATATCCTTCAGCACCTGGGAATATATTAATCAATGTATTTGGAATATAGAAAAGGAAATATAGTAGTTTTTGATGTTAGCAATACTAGACTTTTTGAGTTAATGAATTTTCTCTTTTGTTATAGATCACTGTACTTTGTTATAAATCACTGTGTCCTTGCTATGCAAAAATGAAACTTTATCACTATCTTAAGACTAAATAGGTCTCAAAGAGTCAGACACGACTGAGCGATTGAACTGAACTGAACTGAAGACGAAATAGATCTTAAGGGGAACATTGGTGAAGGGTTTTCATTTGTCGAGCCAATATTTGCGGCTAAATCTCAATATTCCCTGCTCTTATAAAGAATATAATTAGCATATAGGAAAAATAAGTATTAACCTTAAAGATTAATCACGTTAAACCTTAGGCTAAGTAAGTTCCTTTCTTGATTGTAACCCAATACACCCTCACCCTATAGGAATGCAACTTTATCTGCTACCTTCAGAGGGTGGCGCCTGGTTTAAGAAAAAAACACCCTTGGAAAAAATAAGTTTTTTGGTTATCAGAAAGAAAGGATCATAAAATGTCAGCAGGCCTCATGGCCAGAAGATGATGTAAAACCCATAAGACCTTCGTATAATTTTATATGAAGCGCCTGATTGTGACAAGGGTCAGGTCTGCTGACCCCCACGTGACTCTGTATTCATCCTTATGTATAACAAAAGGTATTAAAAAATAAAGAAATCGGATCAGTTTCTGGAAAGACTGATTCCCCGTGTCTTTCTTTCTTGTTCTCCATTTTTCTGGCTGAATTTCCATCTGGGGCGTGGGTACTCACCAAGCCTGCTAATTTTGCCTGGGCTTCTAAGATCAGACTGGGGAGGCCTCAGTGCCTCCTCTCCTTCGGGAGAACGGAAAGACGCCTGTGGCCTACGTAAGTGGTGATTGGTATTCC
This sequence comes from Capricornis sumatraensis, assembly GCF_032405125.1. NCBI lineage: Eukaryota > Metazoa > Chordata > Mammalia > Artiodactyla > Bovidae > Capricornis > Capricornis sumatraensis. Next base: position 92,167,520 of record NC_091077.1, read on the forward strand.
ACATAAACCAAGTTATTCAGCCTCCTTTTCTCCACTAATTTTCCTACTACACTATCCGTTTCTAATCTCTCTATATATCCGTAATTAAATAAGTTTTTTCCTAGGACGCCTACTCCATCTCCCCTTCGAATTACCCTGGATCTACCGGGGCTGGACCCCAGTAGTTATACCATCTTATACCCCTCCTGTAATGCTTGGAAGATCCAAGTTCTGCGTATCTCACAGATATTTGGTATTGTAAGTCCTTTTCAACAGAAGCCATTCTAGTCATTTCAAAAGTCTGTCTTATTGTGATTCTAATCTACATTTCCCTGATGGCAAATGATTTGGATCCCATTTTAACATGTTTATTGTCCAGTTGCCTGTCTTCTTTCTGAAGTGCATGACCTAATCATTTCCCCATTTTCATAAAGTTGCTTGTCTTTTTTTTATTGATATGCAGGAGCTTTTTACATCTTCTTGTTAAAATGTTTGATAGATATATCTTTTTAATTAATGTATTTCAGCCTGTTGCATGACTTTTCTCAGTGGTGTCTTATAACACACACACACACACACACACATATATACACACACAATACCTAGTATATGCATTTCATGAAATTATAAAACCAACTTCAGTTTTGTAAAAAAGACTAGGATTTATAAGCTACTTAACAAATATCCATTTCCTCAATTTTTATTCTTGTTTTTCCTTCCTTTCCTTAAAGTCACTGATAATTACACCTAAAAGCATACTTAAAGAGTTTCTAGGGAATACTTTTCCACCTAGTAAACCCTCTTTTTAAAAGTTTTAACCTTTCTTTTTTCTCAGAGCATTTGAAGGTTGTCTTGAGAAACATCATGTGTGGAAAGCACAACTTTTCCTTGCATTAAGCATTTTTGGTGAAATATTTTTAAACTTCATGTAGCCCTTTCAGATGATCTAAAAGAACCCCAGAGACAATAAAAGAAGAGCACATCTGTTATCCTCTCTGCTAATATAAGTGTCTGATTGTTTCCCGTCCCACAAGGCATATTCCCACATAAAGCATGACGGGGAGAGTGAGTAGCAATGACCAGAGTGCAGGGACTGGGTTTGTGAACATCCCACACAATGACCATAGGTTCACTTATGAGACAATGTGCTAACAACACCAAAAATGAGCAATTGCAACCACATAGAGCTATTAAAAAGCCGAGGGGGACCCTTGGACACCGAAGGCTTGTCGGAGAAAAGGCACTCACTGAGCATGCTCCTAGAGGACTTCTAACGCCTCAGAACATAGGTCACAGCACATTTTTCTCTCCCACTGCATGTATGGAACACCAGTTTCAGGACAACTCTTGAGAATACCATGAGAATTTTTAGGTGCACGGTTTTTTGAGATGGAGATATTTTGAGGTTGGTTTTAAATATGTAGGTAACGGAACATCTCTGGATACTGATAGTCTTCACATTACACGGTGTGAGACCACATAAATGACCATGCAAGTCATCTTATTAATCAATGAGAAACTCTGATGCTTCGTCACCTCTAGAAGTTTTTGCCAAGATGATATATCACCTCTTACTGTCAGTTATAAAAACATAGGGAAATTAAAACAAAGAAAAATTAATATTTATTTTATACATTGTAATTTAAAACACTAGAAATAATGTGCTTAAATATGTATAAATGTGTTTAAATGTAAATAAATGTGTTTAAATTTTTTGTAAGAATCTCATCAAAAGTAGTTTAAACAGTGCTTGCCTTTTCATTGTATGATAGGATATGGAGCAAATATCTTTTCTGTCTTATTGAGTTATTACATTCTTTTCTAAGTTTGGGTCAACTTCTAACCTCTCATTCTTTGTTGCTTGATTTAAATATCACATAATAGCTCGAAGAGTTCTTTAATGTGAGCTTTTTTGTTTTGAGCTTTTTTTTTAACCATCGTCACTTCCTCTGGGACATCTTTTTCCTATTGTTCACAACCACTTTCCAATTTTACTTCCAGAGTCTTTGTTTGTTTCTTCATGGCACTTTCATCTTTCTTGGCCAGTTCCCTGTTTCAAGGATCTAGTTTTGTAAAAAGTCATGCGAGCTTATCCCTGGATGACAAAGACACAACATCACTCTGCACTTTGCTATCTGTGCATGAACTGAGTACAGACGCACAGCGAGCAATCCGTGACAAGCACTGAATAAAGTGAGGTGGTTGTCACCGATCATAAGGCTCATCTAATCAGTGACTCATCACATGACCAGTGTCACTGATCATAGTGTTCATATATATACATGAAAAATTATAATTTGACATCTATATATACTACAGAGTGAACATCACCAGAAGTCCATCACCATACAATTGACCCCCTCCACCCATTCTGCCCACTCCCAACCCCTTTCTCTTCTAGTTAACACTAGCCTGATCCCTATGAGTTTGTTTTCTTTGTTATGTTTTGTGAAATTCCGCATATGAGTGAGATCATATGATATTTGCCCTTGTCTGACTTATTTCACTTAGCATAACACCTTCAAGATCCATCCACATTGTTGCAAGTGGCAGGATTCCATTCTTTTAACGGCTTAGCAGTATTGCATTCTGTTTATGCACCACATCTTTATCCAATCATCCATCGAAGGACACTTAGACCTACAGATGGCCAACAGACACATGAAAAGGTGTTCAACATCATGAATTATTAGGGAAATGCAAATCAAAACCACAATAAGCTATGGCCTCACAGATATTAGAATAGCTATTAACAAAAAGATAAGAAATAATTACTAAGATCATGGCATCTAGTCCCATCATTTCATGGCAAATAGCTGGGGAAACAGTGGAAACAGTAACAGACTTTATTTTGGGGGGCTCCAAAATCACTGCAGATGGTGACTATAGCCATGAAATAAACAGATGCTTGCTCCTTGGAAGAAAAGTTATGACAAAGCTAGACAGCATTACTTTGCCAACAAAGGTCCATCTAGTCAAAGCTACAGTTTTTCCGTAGTCATGTATGGACGTGACAGTTGGACTATAAAGAAATCTGGGCGCCAAAGAACTGATGCTTTTGAATTGTGCTGTTGGAGAAGACTCTTAAGAGTCCCTTGGACTGCAAGGAGATCCAACCAGTCCATCCTAAAGGAAATCAGTCCTGAATATTCATGGGAAGGACTGATGCTGAAGTTGAAACTCCAATACTTTGGCCACTTGATGCAAAGAACTGACTCAATAGAAAAGACCCTGATGGTGGGAAAGATTGAAGGCGGGAGAAGGGGATGACAGAGGATGAGATGGTTGGATGCCATCACTGACTCAACGGACACAAGTTTGAGTAAACTCCAGGAGTTAGTGATGGACACGGAGGCCTGGCGTGCTGCGATTCATGGGGTCACAAAGAGTTGGACACGACTGAGCGACTGAACTGAACTGAGCCATCGAGTATTTTCTTCCTGCTTTAGTGGATTTTATAAGACTTCTAGGCAAAGGACTTGGTAGACTTACTGGAGTTCAGAGGGAGTAACTCTCAAGCAAAACTCAGGTGTATAAGATACAGGACTTTTCTACTTTTTAGAGAGTTTAGTATCTATTTCAAACCCTTCTTTTACAAAGTGGCAAATCTGAGCATTTTATCAATGGCTCTCACCCCTGTATTAAGACTCAATCCTCAAATCCCCTTCTCAAAACCTACCCTAGAGGATGAAGTATCCCTCCAGCTTCAGCTTGATTCCCTTTTCTTTTATACATGGTCCCTCCCTTATCAGCAAACATTATAAGAGTGGGAGGTCCTGACTCTAACAGAGTATCCTTAGTATCATTTCACATCATCCAATCCCATGCTTGAATCTTTCTGAAACTCTAAAGTCAACAATTTGACTATCTTCCCATGGCTACTCTCCTAAGGGGTTTGACTATAATGACCCCTTCCCAAGCACCAAATGCTACAAGATTCCAACTTGAATGGGAGAAGGATTGTGGGATAAAAATAAATGGAAAAAATAAAAGCCAATTTGTTTTCTAAATTTTATCCCACAGCATGAGAAGAAACACAGTATGGTGTTTAAACAAAAGTCTGTCGGCTCCCTGAGTTTAAATCTAGGCTTCATTGTTAAATATTACTTTATCTCATTGGGCCTCAGATTCATCTGTTAAACTGAGATAGTAAAATTTCAGACCTCTTAAGATTTTTGTGGAAATTAAACTCCCTTTTTCATCAAAAGCATTTATCATAGTGCCTGGCAGATAGTGCTCAATAAATGTTAACCTTTGTTACTAAGGGAAACGGTCACCTGTGGATGATGGAAATAATTTTTTGAGGTTATATATTCCCCTAATACCCTTAGAATTATGCCACTTGTTCTCAGCTGGGTTGTGACTGTCATAAGCTTTTCAAAAAGCAATTAGCCAACAATTTTGTTTTAAGCTAAAAAACTAAAACTTGCTTAGAATTACACAAAATTAAAAGAAGAGGATTTGCCGATTTTTAAAAATGACTCTATGTGATTACACACTGCATACATCCTGCAGACTAGGATAGGGTAATGTGTGTATGAATTCCAATAAAAAAGAATTTTTTCTTTATCATCAACTACAGAGTTAAAACTGCCAGCAGGGCCAATCATGCTAAATCCATTTGGCCTAATCAATTGCAAGTGAAGGCTCAAGGATCACAAAAATTCAGATTTTTTTTTTCCTTCTCCTCTTTGATGATTAATATGCTCATGGCACCTGGGAAACAGTCCTGTCATCGCCTTCACTGTTTCCACCATGTGTCTGGAAACATTTCCCAGAAGTGTGTGGCGTGTGTGTGTGTGTGTGTGTGTGTGTATGCATGCGCACATGTATGCATGCAACTGTGAATGCAAAGGTTGGCCAAGGAGAAGGAAATGGTTTCAGAATGACCAAATAAATATTACTTATTGGGGCATTAAGCAAGGTTATTGACATCTTTCCTTGGTTTTCTTTACAAGGCTGGCAAATCTCCAGGATTCAAGACGGAAATCAAATTTTAAAAATAAATAAATAATCAGCATCTTCTCAGCAATGGTACCCACTGAGAAAACAACACTTATTAAAGCTGAACACGTGAGCAACACAGTTAAAGAGGCCTGTCCTCAGAGCCCAACAACTAGATTATAGACTCAAAATCCCTCCTGCATCAGAAAGAAATGAAGAAGAACCATCTCCTCAGTCCCTGCTTATTCTTTGCAACTTTGTACATCTGTTTTTCTCTCCCACTTGACCTCCTTCCTCCTTCTATGACTGCATCTCAATTTTGTGTTAGGGAACTATTGCTCCCCCAAGGCATAAAGTCTTTGGGGAACAAAGTGTCTTCCACCATCTTTAGCTAAAGGGCTGAGGACATGCTTACTTTTGTGGGAAGTGAGTCTTGAGCAGGAGGATGCAAGGAGCAAAGTCAGATAGCTCTCTTGTTCCAGCAATGATGCCACGAGACTGCTGCCCAAACCCCTAGAGCTGCTCTGAGTCTATCCTTTTCCAAGTTTGGGAGTTCCAGACTGCCTGCTGAGCTTTGCCTCTTCTCACATTTTTCCTATAAATTCCCTCCTCCTCAAATAATCTAGGGTTAGTTCTGTCACTTGCAACGAAAGAACCCCACTCATAGGCCACTCACCCTGCCTTCTGCCTGCATACACGTGTGTGCATGCTCAGTCGTGTCTGACTCTGTGTGATTCCATGGACTGTAGCCCACCACAGCCCTCTGTCCATGGAATTTTCCAGGCAAGAATACAAGAGTGGGTTGCCGTTTCCTACTCCAAGGGATCCTCTTGACCCAGGGATTGAACCTGCCCCTCCTGTGTCTCCTGCACTGGTGGGCAGATTCTTTACCACCGCGCCACCTGGGAACTGGCTTAGAGCCTGTTAAAACTGTCTGGGGTAAAGAGAGGGTCCTTCCATGATCCTTCCTGTGAGTTCTATGCCTCATTTAGGGACAATGCCATAAGGAAAAGAAGGAGGTTAAGCTTCCATTTCAGAGGTCAGCCAAGCATGGACGTCAGAAACAAGAAGTAAACCTATATGGTTACAATTATGTACAAATGAAAATGTATATTAAAGATATAACACAGATGCTAACTTTTGTTTAATAAACCTAGGTTATGATGTAATTTAAAATCAGTTCTTAAAAGTTGGCTATGTTATTTTCTGGTCTTTAAATATTACTTGCTATAGATTGAATGTTTGTGTCCTCCCAAAATTTATATGCCAAAACCCAATGGTGGCTCAGTTGGTAAAGAATCCACCTGCAATGCGGGAGACCTGGATGTGATCCCCCTGAGTTGGGAAGATCCCCTAGAGAAGGGAACGGCTACCCACTCCAGTATTCTGGCCTGGAGAATTCCATGGATTGTAGAGTCCAAGGCATTGCAAAGAGTCAGACATGACTGAGAGACTCACTTTTCAGTCTCATATATGATGGTAGTTCGAGGTGGGCTCTGCAGAAGGCGATTAGATCAAGAGGGTGGAGCCCCCATGAATGGGATTCAGTTCAGTTCAGTTTAGTCGCTCAGTCGTGTCCAGCTCTTTGCGACCCCATGAATCACAGCACGCCAGGCCTCCCTGTCCATCACCAACTCCTGGAGTTTAATCAAACTCATGTCCATCAAGTCAGTGATGCCATCCAGCCATCTCATCCTCTGTCGTCCCCTTCTCCTCCTGCCCTCAATCCCTCCCAGCATCAGAGTCTTCTCCAATGAAGCAACTCTTTGCATGAGGTGGCCAAAGTATTGGAGTTTCCGCCTCAGCATCAGTCCTTCCAATGAACACCCAGGGCTGATCTCCCTTAGGATGGACTGGTTGGATCTCCTTGCAGTCCAAGGGACTCTCAAGAGTCTTCTCCAACACCACAGTTCAAAAGCATCAATTCTTTGGCACTCAGCTTTCTTTATAGTCCAACTCTCATATCCATACATGACCACTTGAAAAACCATGGCCTTGACTAGATGGACCTTTGTTGACAAAGTAATGTCTCTGCTTTTTAATATGCTATCTAGGTTGGTCATAACTTTTCTTCCAAGGAGTAAGTGTCTTTTAATTTCATGGCTGCAATCACCATCTGCAGTGATTTTGGAGCCCCCAAAATTAAAGTCTAACACTGTTTCCACTGTTTCCCCATCTATTTCCCATGAAGTGATGGGACCAGATGCCATGATCTTTGTTTTCTGAATGTTGAGCTTTAAGCCACCTTTTTCACTCTCCACTTTCACTTTCATCAGGAAGCTTTTTAGTTCCTCTTCACTTTCTGCCATAAGGGTGGTGTTGTCTGCATATCTGAGGTTATTGATATTTCTCCTAGCAATCTTGATTCCAGCTTGTGTTTCTTCCAGCCCAGCATTTCTCATGATGTACTCCGCATATAAGTTAAATAAGCAGGGTGACAATATACAGCCTTGACGCACTCCTTTTCCTATTTGGAACCAGTCTGTTGTTCCATGTCCAGTTCTAACTGTTGCTTCCTGACCTGCATATAGGAATGGGATTAGTGCCCTATAAAAGAGACTCCAGAGGACTCCCTTACCCCTTCTGCCATGTGAAAGCCCAGCAAGAAGACAGCTGCTTATCAACCAGGAAATGTGCTCTCAGGAGGCACTAAATTTGCTGGTGCCTTGATCTTGGACTTCCCAGCCTCCAAAACTGTGAGAAATAACATGTTTGTTGTTGAAGACCCCCAGTCTATGGTATTTTTGTTATACCAGCCCAAACTAAGATTACCAGTTATTACTCTAACATTATGCTTCCCTAAGAAAAACACAGGTTGTTTTCCACATTAAAACAAACAAACAATAATACCAACAACAAAAAACAGTACCTGCTAGAGATTCACGGTTTGTGGCAACTTGGTCAACCATCTGGACTAACTGAAATAACTGTAACAGCAGTTTATGATTCACACACACTCATGTGAAGAAAAGGATGGCTTTGGAGTCCCTGATTCTTTTTTTTTTTTTAATCTTTGATATTTTATTTTATTTTTTTTAATTTTTATTTTTACTTTATTTTACTTTACAATACTGTATTGGTTTTGCCATACATTGACATGAACCCACCACGGGTGTACATGCGTTCCCAAGCATGAACCCCCCTCCCACCTCCCTCCCTCTAACATCTCTCTGGGTCATCCCCGTTCACCAGCCCTAAGCATGCTGTATCCTGCGTCAGACATAGACTGGCAATTCGATTCTTACATGATAGTATACATGTTTCAATGCCATTCTCCCAAATCATCCCACCCTCTCCCTCTCCCTGAGTCCAAAAGTCCGCTATACACATCTGTGTCTTTTTTGCTGTCTTGCATACAGGGTCATCATTGCCATCTTTATAAATTCCATATATATGTGTTAGTATACTGTATTGGTGTTTTTCTTTCTGGGTTACTTCACTCTGTATAATCGGGAGTCCCTGATTCTTGTATTATCTTCCCAGAAGGATGTCCCTTTGTGGCTCTTTTGCACAGGCACACTTCTGTCACATAGCTTGACTCCCAGCAGCTCCCTTTCAAGTGGCCAAAATGAGACAATCTTCCACCAGCCCCCTATGAGCAGCTCATACACTGAAAAACTAGAACAGCCTCTCTTTCAAACAGCAAGAGGAGCCCTGGACAGTAACTTTCTAATCATTCATTCCAGAACCCTTTGAAGCTATAAAAGTTACCATTATTCCCATAATAGTAAAGATTACTAATTAACTTCTCTAGAAACTTCTTTCAAGCCTTTTTAAAGCGGCTATCCCTTTTCCTAAACTTTCAACAAAATCGAACCAAGAGAAAGTTGAAGTTTTTTTTTTTCTTTTTAAATAGAGTTATGCGGTAGTTTTCTCACGTTTTCCAGGGTTACTGCCTTTGGTAACTAATTCTGATGTTTAATACCTCTCAACTTGGCTTCTCTCTTCAACATGAAGGACAGTGTGGGCCAGTATTTAACTAACATTTAAACCACAAAAATCCCCCAGCCCTGCTGGGTTTGAAGAAGTGAGGCTCCATGCCAACCTATTCTCCCCTAATGGAGAGAATGCTATTCCTTTAATGCACAGACCTCACATCCTCCTTCAGAATCGTTTTCTAGCACAAATGAGCATTCTTATACCACTGTAGGATTCAGCCACCAAATTCTGTATCAAACACCTCCTATGTATCTGACACTATTTTAGGCACTCTGGTATAAATAGAAATAGTAGAAGGTAATGTATGCTTGTAAACACCCCCCTACACACACACACACATACACAAAACCATCAAATTTTAGGGCAGATACCAGTTTTCCTATGAAGGCTACATCTTTCTCTGAGCTCAGAACCTCCTTGGATCTTGCAGCCTGCATTGTCTTCCCAGCCTTGGTGAAAGAAACCAAACATAGAAATGGCAGAGGCAAAGTGATGGTAATCATAATAGTGAATAATGAATCTTGGGAGAATGGAACCACAATGCGGAAGAGCTGACTCAGACACACTTGCTGTCCTGAGAGACCACAAACTATAGTGACTCAAGTATTTATCGTGAGACTTGTATTTACCTATGTGATTGCTTGTTTTATCATCCCTTCTCACTAACTTCAGTTGCCCCCCTCCGTTTTGGGTACAGAATACCCTGCAGAGTTTCTGAGATGGGCAGAAGTCGCAAACAGGAAGGGAAGTCCACAATCTTGATGTTTCCCAGGACCAGCAGTGTCAGCATCACCTGCGACTTCCTAGAAAAGCTGACTTCCAGGCTCCACCCCAGATCTACTAAATCAGAATCTGCATTCCAACAAGATCTGCTGGGTGACTCCTCCACTTATTAAAATTTGAAAAGTTCTGGTCTCCAGCATTTAATAATTTGAAAGAGCTTTCAACACTACCTAAAGTCCCTGGTTGTAATTTCTAGAATGTGAAAGAGAATTTATAATGCATGCGCACGTCTTCTCGGCAGTACAGCACGCAGCCTTTCTGATTTGTAGCTGAAATAAGAAGACATCTTATGAGATCTGTCTCTGCTGATATGAATTGTCTGACAGTGAAATTTTTCACGGCATATATGCTTCCACTGAAAGAAAAGAATTTATGTGCTTATCAAATTTAAAAGTTACATTTATTTTAATAACACTTAACATGAACATGAATTATGCAACCACATTAAGGAAAGACTAAGGAAAGTAAAACCAGTTCCTATAAAATGACTTTGTCACCTAAATATGCCCAAAACAAAATTTGGGATGACATGACTTTTCTTTTTCTCTTTTCCAAAATATCCCACTAAATAGATTTAACTTTGGTTTCAAACTGCCCTTACCAAAGAATGATTTTGCCCCAATGCTTATATCCATATGGCTCCTCCCATTATAAAAGAGTCATGAAAAATGAAGGGGAATAACTTCGGTTTTCTTCTGAAGAATTTACTTGAGGTGACAAGATAGACTAAAATGATGCTATTGCAAGGGTTAAACTTACATTCCATGTCCTCCAAAAATCTAATGAAATTTGGGCCTTCTGGGAAGGATGGAGAAAATTTTATAGAGAATGAAGACTCTAAGGAAAATAATCTCCATGGGTAGTTCAAGAGGAATGAGAACCTATCTATAGCATTTAGGATTTAGGTTAAAAATGAGGAAAAGTTTCCTGACAATTAAGATCACTAAGTGCATAAATCAGCATTATATGGAAATTTAAGAGGCCATGATGTTAATGGCATTAGCTTCCTTGAAGTCATTAAGTTGATTTATTCCTATTGGGGCTATAGATTTAAAAATAATAGTGTTGTTGCTGTCATTTTGGACTGTAGCCCGCCAGGCTCCTCTGTCCATGGAATTCTCCAGACAAGAATATTGGAGTGGGTAGCCTTTCCCTTTTCCAAGGGATCTACCTGACCCAGGGATTGAACCCTGGTCTTCTGCATTGCAGGCAGATTCTTTACCACGTGAGCCACCAGGGAAGCCGATTAGTATGAAAAAAACTACAAATGAGTACTAACAATATACCAGGCTCTGCGCTTTGTACTCTACATGCATTGTGGGTGCTGTTATTGCTCTCATTTTATAGCTGGAAAGAACTGATTCTATGAGAGGTTCAGTGACTTATCCAAGGTCCCCACGGCAGTTTGAGGTAGGACCAGGATGCGTACAAGGCAGCTTCCCTCCAGAGGCAGCACGCTGACCCTCTCTATTACACTATACTGTCTCCTGATACCTGTGCATAGTGACAAGCCAGACTGGGCCCCAAAGCTAGGATTCACCTGGAGCTGTGGCAAATAGCCTTTCAAGGGAACTATAGTCCGTACTGGGAAAGGAGTATCAAGTTAATATCTAGTTAACCAGGTGGTTGAAACATCCAATTTACTCCTTGTCTGTTCATTATGTCAGCAGTCACCAGGCCCAGCCCGCCAAGAGCGGACTTAGGCTGCCCCAAGGTTCCATATGCCATCCACATGGCTCTCACCATGTCAACACCCAGAAACAAAGCCGTTCTGGAGACATCCTGACCCGACTGCACTAACCAACCACGATCTGTCAACATGTAGCACAACTAGAAGAACAAACACATCCCCTGCCCCCAACTCTTTCTCAATTATACACAAAGCAAATGACAAAAGTTTTCATCAGAAAGACCATCAGAAGAGCCTGAGATTGAGCTGACGCCATCATCAGCATACTATAAGTGCAGTGGATTTAAGGTCTCTAGGGTCTATCTAGACCAAATAAGAAAACATACGTAAGGCCCGGCCAGCATGCAGGTCACAGGTACTCAGCAAATGTCAGTTCTTTCCTTTCCCCCTCCTTAATTATACGGCTCTCATACCTTTGATTTTACTTCTGAATTCGAGAGTAGAAGGTATGATCCCTTTAGAAAAAGCCCGGAGATATCCCATGGTGAAGGAAACAGACTGGAGTCAGAAGTGACAGGGCAGCAACAGAGATATTTATACGGTGCCTCCACTTTATAGAAGGCAGCTCAATTCCCTGAGAGAAAAGGGAAGTGAGTGCACATCAAGACTTAGCACAAAATAGCAGAAAAGATGTGAGAGCCAATGCAGAAATTTGACACCTGACCACTATAAACTTCCCTGTGCTCTAAGGAACCATGAATCACTTGAAGACACTAAATGCCTGGGGTTTAGTGCACTGTTACCAGTGGCTTATGACAAACAGAAAACACGGAACTAACCAAAAGCCATGAAAATTGCCCAAGTGTTCACAGGGAGATTCAAATGGACTAATGATTAAGATGGGTTCAGGTAACCTTCTACCTTATAAGGTACTTTACTTGTACTTAGAAGCTTCAAAATGGATTTCTTGGTTACAGAAGAAATTATCAATTTATGTATTAACTTTTTAAACTGTATTTTATACCACATTATAAAGGCATTACTATTATAAGATGCTTGTTTTTCTTAGTAATTCACCCTAAGAAGCAAGTCTACCATAGAGGCCTCTGTGCTCCAGTAAGTCTGCAGAAGGCAAGCAGTCTAAAAGAAAGAAGTTTCTTCAGCAAAGAGTTTTTCAGATTTTTGAAACTCATATCGTCCTTTGACAGGTACCAACATCTTATGCCTCCTTTGAATGTTATATTAGATTCAGAGCAAAATGAATATTATTATTGACATTGAATCGAAACAATGGATTCGAACCATTTCAAACCACAGGGTCCTGTGCTGGCATCATGACACTGGAGCTAGCAACACAAGGGAGAGGAGTCCTGATAAAGATGGCGGAGGAATAGGACGGGAAGACCACTTTCTCCCTCACAAATTCCTCAAAAGAACATTTCAACGCTGAGCAAACTCCACAAAACTACTTCTGTAGGCTGGCAGAGGACATCAGGCAACCAGAAAAGCAGACCATTGTCTTCAAAAACAGGTAGGAAAAAATATAAAAGACGAAAAAGGAGACAAAGGAGGTGGGGAGGGAGCTCTGTCCTGGGAAGGGAAGCCCGTCCCGGGAAGGGAATTTTAAGAAGAGAGGTTTCCAAACACCAGGAAACACTCTCCCTGCCGAGTCTGTGGCGAGTCTTGGAAACACAGAGGGCAACATAACAGGAAGGAAAAATAAAGAAATAATTAAAACCAAGAGATTACAAGCCCAACAGTAACTCCCCCAGTGGAAAAGCAGCACAGACGCCTGCATCCACCATTGGGAAGTGGGGGCAGGGCAGGGACGCGTGGGAGGCGCGGGCTGCAGTGCTTTGTAAGAATCGGGCAGGAACGCCCCACGCACAACCAGAACGATCTAACTTGGGCTAGCAAACCAGACTGTGGGATAGCTACCGCACGAAAAGCTCGAACATAAGACACCGCCAGGACCGAGCACAGAACAAAGGACGGAACAGAAAAAGCCGGCTGCAGACCATCCCCCGCCGGGGACAGGCAGCCAGAGCCGTAAGGACTGGAAAGGGGCAATTGCAGACCCGAAGAGACTTTACTTACCTAACTGCAAGCAGGCTTCTTTGCTAAGACTTCTGGGGGTGCTGGACAGTCACAATCTGCCTCACGGGGGACGCCAGTGGTCCACTCAGAAAGCTGAGCAGCAGCGGCAGAAAAGGTGACAAGCCGCAGCAATCGCGCTCGCCCTCGCCAAACTCCTGAGCTACTCGGACCTGGGAAGGGCACAAAGCGCAGTCCCAGCCGAATCTGTGCCTCTGAGGGCTGCCTGAGCGCCGAACCTGAGCGGCTTGGACCGGGGAAGTGCAAGCAGCCTAGGGCCGGCCCCAGACGGTTCCCGGCTGTACATCGTAGAGCCGGAGCAGTTTGTGTGCTGCGAGAAGGGACAGGTCAAGCGGGGCTGAGACACTGTGTGTACACGACAGTGCTATTTGTTTGCAGCATCCCCCCTCCCCACAGCGCGACTGAACTAGTGAGCCTAAAAAACCAGCAAACAGAAGAAGTTAAACAGAGGGAACCACCTTGGAAGTGATCCCACACGGCCCAAAACATCAGAGAAGGGCCAGATATATTTTTACTATTTTTAAAATCATTCCTTTTTTTTCTTTTTTTTTTTTCTAACTTTTTTTTTAATTGTTAAGTCTTCTATTTCTCCTCTAATTTTTATTACTATAACCTATTATTACTATTTTTAAAAAAAAAAAAGACTTTTTTGTTTTTGTTTTTGTTTTTTTAAGGCAAACACCATATATAGCCTTTGGATGGTTGTTGGTGGTTTTTTGTTTGTTTGTTTGTTTTGTTTTGTTTTGTTTGTTTTTTACTAATTCTTGTTTTTTACTAATTCTTGTTTTTTTTTTCTTTCTTTCTTTCCTCCTTTTTCCTTCTGCTTCTTTTCTTTAATATTGTATTTTTGAAAATCCAACCTCTACTCTAGATTTTTAACCTTTGCTCTTAGGTTTTTGTTGTCAATTTTGTACATTTAAAAACCCAAACTTCACTACCCAAGTTTACCTGAGAGCGAGATTACGGGCTTGACCACTCTCTTCTCCTTTGGACTCTCCTTTTTCTCCACCAGGTGGCCTCTGTCTCTTTTCTCCCCCATCTCTTCTCTATCCAACTCTGTGAATCTCTGTGTGTTCCAGACGGTGGAGAACACCTAAGGAACTGGTTACTGGCAGGATTTGTCTCTCTCCTTCTCATTCCTCTCTCTTATCCTCCTGGTCACCTCTGTCTACTTCCTCCCTCTCCTCTTCCCCGTATAACTCCGTAAATACCTCTGAGCGGTCCAGACTATAGAGCGCACATAAGGAAGTGACTACTGGCTAGCTTGCTCTCTCCTCTTTTGATCTTACTGCATCTCATTCCAGTTACCTCTAACTACCCCCTCCATCTTCTCTTCTCCTTGTAACTCAGTGAACCTCTCTGAGTGTCCCTCAATGTGGAGAAACTTTTCATCTTTAACCTAGATGTTTTATCATCGGTGCTGTATAGATGGAGAAGTCTAGAGGCTACTGTAAAAATAAAACTGAAGACCAGAAACAGGAGGCTTAAATCCAAAGCCTGAAAACATTAGAGAACTCTTAAATTCAGGGAACATTAAGCAATAGGAGCTCATCAAATGCCTTCATACCTACATTGAAACCAAGCTCCACCCAAGGGCCAACAAGTTCCAAAACAAGACATACCACTCAAATTCTCCAGCAACACAGGAACACTCCCCTGAGCTTCAATATACAGGCAGCTCAAAATTATTCCAAAACCTTTGATGTCTCATAACCCATTACTGGTCACTCCACTGCACTCCAGAGAGAAGAAACCCAGCTCCACCCACCAGAACTCCAACACAAGCCTCCCTAACCAGGAAACCTTGACAAGCCACTGATAGAACCCCACCCACAGTGAGGAAGCTCCATAATAAAGAGAACTCCACAAATTACCAGAATATAAAAAGACCACCCCAAACGCAGCAATATAACCAAGATGAAGAGACAGAGGAATACTCAGCAGGTAAAGGAACAGGAGAGTTGCCCACCAACCCAAACAAAAGAGGAAGAAGTAGGGA
This sequence comes from Capricornis sumatraensis, assembly GCF_032405125.1. Lineage (NCBI taxonomy): Eukaryota > Metazoa > Chordata > Mammalia > Artiodactyla > Bovidae > Capricornis > Capricornis sumatraensis. The sequence continues at coordinate 92,182,909 of NC_091077.1, forward strand.
ATCTACCTGAGAAGGAATTCCAAATATTGATAGTGAACATGATCCAAAATCTTGAAATCAAAATGGAATCACAGATAAATAGCCTAGAGACAAGGATTGAGAAGATGGAAGAAAGGTTTAACAAGGACCTAGAAGAAATAAAAAAGAGTCAAAATATAATAAATAATGCAATAAATGAGATCAGAAACACTCTGGAGGCAACAAATAGTAGAATAACGGAGGCAGAAGATAGGATTAGTGAAATAGAAGATAGAATGGTAGAAATAAATGAATCAGAGAGGAAACAAGAAAAACAAATTAAAAGAAACGAGGACAATCTCAGAGACCTCCAGGACAATATGAAACACTCCAACATTCGAATTATAGGAGTCCCAGAAGAAGAAGACAGAAAGAAAGATCATGAGAAAATCCTTGAGGAGATAATAGTTGAAAACTTCCCTAAAATGGGGAAGGAAATAATCACCCAAGTCCAAGAAACACAGAGAGTTCCAAATAGGATAAACCCAAGGCGAAACACCCCAAGACACATATTAATTAAATTAACAAAGATCAAACACAAAGAACAAATATTAAAAGCAGCAAGGGAAAAACAACAAATAACACACAAGGGGATTCCCATAAGGATAACAGCTGATCTTTCAATAGAAACTCTTCAGCCCAGGAGGGAATGGCAAGACATACTTAAAGTGATGAAAGACAATAACCTACAGCCCAGATTACTGTACCCAGCAAGGATCTCATTCAAATATGAAGGAGAAGTCAAAAGCTTTACAGACAAGCAAAAGCTGAGAGAATTCAGCACCACCAAACCAGCTCTCCAACAAATTCTAAAGGATATTCTCTAGACAGGAAACACGAAAAGGGTGTATAAACCCAAACCCAAAACAATAAAGTAAATGGTAACTGGATACTTATCAATAATTACCTTAAACGTAAATGGGTTGAACGCCCCAACCAAAAGGCAAAGACTGGCCGAATGGATACAAAAACAAGACCCCTCTATATGCTGCTTACAAGAGACCCACCTCAAAACAAGGGACACATACAGACTGAAAGTGAAGGGCTGGAAAAAGATATACCACGCAAATAGAGACCAAAAGAAAGCAGGAGTGGCAATACTCATATCTGATAAAATAGACTTTAAAACAAAGGCTGTGAAAAGAGACAAAGAAGGCCACTACATAATGATCAAAGGATCAATCCAAGAAGAAGATATAACAATTATAAATATATATGCACCCAATATAGGAGCATTGCAATATGTAAGACAAATGCTAACAAGTATGAAAGGGGAAATCAACAATAACATAATAATAGTGGGAGACTTTAATACCCCACTCACACCTATGGACAGATCAACTAAACAGAAAATTAACAAAGAAACGCAAACTTTAAATGATACATTAGGTCAATTAGACCTAATTGATATCTATAGGACATTTCACCCCAAAACAATGAATTTCACCTTTTTTTCAAGTGCTCATGGAACCTTCTCCAGGATAGATCACATCCTGGGCCATAAATCTAAACTTGATAAATTCAAAAAAATCGGAATCATTCCAAGCATCTTTTCTGACCATAATGCATTAAGATTAGATCTCAATTACAGGAGAAAAACTACTAAAAATTCCAACATATGGAGGTTGAAAAACACACTTCTGAATAACCAACAAATCACAGAAGAAATCAAAAAAGAAATCAAAATATGCATAGAAACTAATGAAAATGAAAACACAACAACCCAAAATCTGTGGGACACTATAAAAGCAGTGCTAAGAGGAAAGTTCATAGCAATACAGGCATACCTCAAGAAACAAGAAAAAAGTCAAATAAAGAACCTAACTCTACAACTAAAGCAACTAGAAAAGGAAGAATTGGAGAACCCCAGAGTTAGTAGAAGGAAAGAAATCTTAAAAATTAGGGCAGAAATAAATGCAAAAGAAACAAAAGAGACCATAGCAAAAATCAACAAGGCCAAAAGCTGGTTCTTTGAAAGGATAAATAAAATTGACAAACCACTAGCCAGACTCATCAAGAAGCAAAGAGAGAAAAATCAAATCAATAAAATTAGAAATGAAAATGGAGAGATCACAACAGACAACACAGAAATACAAAGGATCATAAGAGACTACTATCAGCAGTTGTATGCCAATAAAATGGACAACGTGGAAGAAATGGACAAATTCTTAGAAAAGTACAATTCTCCAAAACTGAACCAGGAAGAAATAGAAAATCTTAACAGACCCATCACAAGCACGGAAATTGAAACTGTAATCAGAAATCTTCCAGCAAACAAAAGCCCAGGTCCAAACGGCTTCACAGCTGAATTCTACCAAAAATTTCGAGAAGAGCTAACACCTATCCTACTCAAACTCTTCCAGAAAATTGCAGAGGAAGGTAAACTTCCAAACTCATTCTATGAGGCCACCATCACCCTAATACCAAAACCTGACAAAGATGTCACAAAAAAAGAAAACTACAGGCCAATATCACTGATGAACATAGATGCAAAAATCCTCAACAAAATTCTAGCAATCAGAATCCAACAACACATTAAAAAGATCATACACCATGACCAAGCGGGCTTTATCCCAGGGATGCAAGGATTCTTCAATATCTGCAAATCAATCAATGTAATTCACCATATTAACAAATTGAAAAATAAAAACCATATGATTATCTCAATAGATGCAGAGAAGGCTTTCGACAAAATTCAACATCCATTTATGATAAAAACTCTCCAGAAAGCAGGAATAGAAGGAACATACCTCAACATAATAAAAGCTATATATGACAAACCCACAGCAAACATTATCCTCAATGGTGAAAAATTGAAAGCATTTCTCCTAAAGTCAGGAACAAGACAAGGGTGTCCACTTTCACCACTACTATTCAACATAGTTCTGGAAGTTTTGGCCACAGCAATCGGAGCAGAAAAAGAAATAAAAGGAATCCAAATTGGAAAAGAAGAAGTAAAACTCTCACTGTTTGCAGATGACATGATCCTCTACATAGAAAACCCTAAAGACTCCACCAGAAAATTACTAGAGCTCATCAATGAATATCGTAAAGTTGCAGGATATAAAATCAACACACAGAAATCCCTTGCATTCCTATACACTAATAATGAGAAAGTAGAAAAAGAAATTAAGGAAACAATTCCATTCACCATTGCAATGAAAAGAATAAAATACTTAGGAATATATCTACCCAAAGAAACTAAAGACCTATATATAGAAAACTATAAAACACTGATGAAAGAAATCAAAGAGGACACTAATAGATGGAGAAATATACCATGTTCATGGATCAGAAGAATCAATATAGTGAAAATGAGTATACTACCCAAAGCAATTTACAAATTCAATGCAATCCCTATCAAGCTACCAGCCATATTTTTCACAGAACTAGAACAAATAACTTCAAGATTTGTATGGAAATACAAAAAACCTCGAATTGCCAAAGCAATCTTGAGAAAGAAGAATGAAACTGGAGGAATCAACTTGCCTGACTTCAGGCTCTACTACAAAGCCACAGTCATCAAAACAGTATGGTACTGGCACAAAGACAGACATATAGATCAATGGAACAAAATAGAAAGCCCAGAAATAAATCCACACACATATGGACACCTTATCTTTGACAAAGGAGGCAAGAATATACAATGGAGTAAAGACAATCTCTTTAACAAGTGGTGCTGGGAAAACTGGTCAACCACTTGTAAAAGAATGAAACTAGATCACTTTCTAACACCGCACACAAAAATAAACTCAAAATGGATTAAAGATCTAAATGTAAGACCAGAAACTATAAAACTCCTAGAGGAGAACATAGGCAAAACACTCTCAGACATAAATCACAGCAGGATCCTCTATGATCCACCTCCCAGAATTCTGGAAATAAAAGCAAAAATAAACAAATGGGATCTAATTAAAATTAAAAGCTTCTGCACAACAAAGGAAAATATACGCAAGGTGAAAAGACAGCCTTCTGAATGGGAGAAAATAATAGCAAATGAAGCAACTGACAAACAACTAATCTCAAAAATATACAAGCAACTTATGCAGCTCAATTCCAGAAAAATAAACGACCCAATCAAAAAATGGGCCAAAGAACTAAATAGACATTTCTCCAAAGAAGACATACGGATGGCTAACAAACACATGAAAAGATGCTCAACATCACTCATTATCAGAGAAATGCAAATCAAAACCACAATGAGGTACCACTTCACACCAGTCAGAATGGCTGCGATCCAAAAATCTGCAAGCAATAAATGCTGGAGAGGGTGTGGAGAAAAGGGAACCCTCCTACACTGTTGGTGGGAATGCAAACTAGTACAGCCACTATGGAGAACAGTGTGGAGATTCCTTAAAAAATTGCAAATAGAACTACCTTATGACCCAGCAATCCCACTGCTGGGCATACACACCGAGGAAACCAGAATTGAAAGAGACACATGTACCCCAATGTTCATCGCAGCACTGTTTATAATAGCCAGGACATGGAAACAACCTAGATGTCCATCAGCAGATGAATGGATAAGAAAGCTGTGGTACATATACACAATGGAGTATTACTCAGCCGTTAAAAAGAATTCATTTGAATCAGTTCTGATGAGATGGATGAAACTGGAGCCGATTATACAGAGTGAAGTAAGCCAGAAAGAAAAACACCAATACAGTATACTAACACATATATATGGCATTTAGAAAGATGGCAATGACGACCCTGTATGCAAGACAGGAAAAAAGACACAGCGGTGTATAACGGACTTTTGGACTCAGAGGGAGAGGGAGAGGGTGGGATGATTTGGGAGAATGGCATTCTATCATGTATACTATCATGTAAGAATTGAATCGCCAGTCTATGTCTGACGCAGGATACAGCATGCTTGGGGCTGGTGCATGGGGATGACCCACAGAGATGTTATGGGGAGGGAGGTGGGAGGGGGGCTCATGTTTGGGAACACATGTAAGAATTAAAGATTTTAAAATTTAAAAAAAAAAATGAAAAAAAAAAGAAAAAAAGAAAAAGAAAGAAAGAAAAGAAAAATGAAAAAAAAAAAAACAACAAGGGAGAGTATGCTACTGCTCACCTGAAAAATCTATACTCATGCCAGAGTAGTCTCACTGATCAAAGTCCAGAATTCCAATCCACTTCACACTCACCGAATACTCATGATCTTTAAAGAAGCCTAAGTAAATCGCAGAGAGAAACATGTGACCTCTCCTAGTTTAAAAATAGTTAAATCTTAGCAATTGTCTCTGCAACTGTTGCCAGGTATTTGTTAGTCATTCTAAGTCATGAAGCTTTAAAAACAACACCCGTGGTTTACAAGTTGTTGGAACATTTTATAGGCTGTCATTTTCTGTCATCATCTGGATTTAGGCTTTTTATTTTTTCTGAAACATACTCAACACATAATGCGTCTTGTGAGCTACCATCATTTGTTTACATGGAGGGAGTAGGCAGCATGGCATTTTGGAAGATTTCAAAGGCTTTGACAGTCAGATACACTCATGTTCAAATCCTGAATCTGTTGCTGACTACCTAGATGACCGTGAGCATGTTCTTTAAGTGAGCTTAATGGTTCCCCTCTCTCAGGACTGTTGTGAGACTTAGAAGAATACATTTAAAGCCCCTTGCACAATACCTTGGCACACAGTAGGTACTTAATGTAACTTTTTAGTAATTATGAAGTTTATGTAAAGATTTTTGTATTTGCATTATAACTTTTAAAACAAATAGGATTGGGTATTCCTTTAAACAGAGAAAATATTTTGAAGTCTTAAAATGAAAAGTATGATGTGTCTAGATTTAATGAAATTTGATCTTTACTATCATAATAGTGATCATTTTGAATGAAATTAAAATATTGTTACCTAGGCAATACCCAAAAGCTATTTACTCAAGATAGTGTGAAAGGAGATGCAAAAATTACTTTAATAATTACCAATATGTTTCAAAATACTAGTTATCTTGTCATATTATATAAATTAACCACACTATGCCTGCCACTAGTGTATCAAATCTTTTTTTCCGATACACCAACTACTGTTAATTTAGAACAGTAACCTAATATTATCAAGACATCATCAGATTCAGGAACTCTGATTTTCTTTATTTTAACTCCCCCATTCACAGGGTTTGGATGCTCTTTGGTCATAGGGTAACTAATTTTCCTGGTATGAATCCTTCCCTTCTCCCCCTGATTTGCAAAAAGTCATGCTCTGCCCCAAGAGCAAGGCAGAAAACACCCACTGAAGGAACAGGGCTTTGCAATTCCTGCTTACCACACTGTAAAGTACTAGAAACAAAGAAAGCATGACAAACATAGAATCTAATCATTTTAACCAGTGAGAAAATTTTAAGCAATAATGTTGAGACAATTTCCCAACAACCCAGATAAACTATGATTAAGTCCATGTTTACATGTTGCTAAATGTCCAGAAGAAAAATGACAAACACAATCATCTTGATATTTCACTCCAGGAAATTAACCATTATATGGCAAAAACAAAGCAAAACAGAAACACCTTCAATTCTACTCCACACTAAAAGACAACACCATACAGGGGATGGGGAAATATGCTAACATTTGATTAAAACACAACAGAGAAATAAATATCATTCACATTTCCTTAGAATTTAGAATTTGACATAGGTGAAAGTTCCTGGCATAGTACCTTATGCAATTGCTTAACAGATAATATTTGAACACCAACCCAAATTTATCAACTGGTGTCCCATGTATTAATTTATGTAATTAATCTTATAACCATCTAGATAGGTTTTATTTATATTCTGGTACGGACCTATCCATATTCTTGCACTCTGAAAAGAAAAGAACTCTCAGAACAGGAATACACTTAAGTGTTCACATTTCAGTAAAAACCACTAATAGATATGTAATTTCTTCTGAACATGCACAAAATCATGATACAAACATGCACTGATAGCTCAGTTGGTAAACAATCCACCCACAGGAGACCTGGGTTCAATCCCTGGGTCAGGAAGATCAGCTAGAGGAACCATAGGCTACCCACTCTAGTATTCTGGCCTGGAGCATTCCATGGACTGTATAGTCCATGAGGTCACAAAGAGTCAGACATGACTGAGTGACTCTCACTTTCACTTCATGCACAGAATCAGAAAGGTACTGGGTGTCCCTCAAACTTTATCTCAGCACTATGATGCATCCAAAATAAAAATCTATGTACATAAAACACTAAAATATAATGGAAGTTTTTATTGTCCATCTGGAGTTAGTAGCATGGAGGAATTGCCTTACATAATATGCAGCAAGACCTAATTCCTTAAAAATCTTCCTAACATATCCCAAAGTTCTTAAAGGCAGCTCTCTCTCCCTTTCTTTCTCTTCACAAATTCCCCCAAACTACTTCCCCATCTCGCCTTGTGCTAATTCGCTTCACCTCCTTACCGCTCTCTCTTCCCTTTACCCTCTTTAGAAGAGAACAAAAAAAAAAAGGATTGCAAACATTGGTCTGCGCTCCTTTATCTGAAATCCTTAGGGCCAGATGTATTCAGAAACTCAGAACTTTTCAAATTCTAAGATTAGGATAATGCACAAACTGCATGGTGCATTCAGTGTCTGGAAAAGCACCCTGCAATCAAGCACATTAATATGTAGGCAGTGAAATATAAGAAGAGTCCTATTGAGTTAAATAAATATTATACTTACACTATACAAGCTCAGGTCAGGTTTTGGGCAAATGAATTTGCTAGAAAAGAAGAAAACTTTTCTCACAGAAGAGATTAGAAGTCTATACTTCTAAATTAACATTTTTCCTTTTATACCTGACACATGTATTAACAAGTGTTAATTCATAACCAGCTAAGGTTATCAAGATGGAATTATCATGGAGTTATCATGATGGAATTGCATTACCATAGGGTAGGGTGAGGACTTCCCAGGTGGTGCTAGTGGTAAAGAACCTGCCTGTCAATGCAGGAGACATAAGAGACCTGGGTTCAATCCCTGGGTCAGGAAGATCCGGGCACTCCAGTATTCTTGCCTGGAGAAACCCATGGACAGAGGAGCCTGGTGGGCTACAGCCCATGGGGGTTGCAAAGAATCAGACACGACTCAGCACACAGGGAAGGGTGATCCACTGAGCACCTACTATGTTCCAGTCCCTATTTTAAGTTCTGTACCCGAGTGAACAAAACACAGAAAAAAATCTTGCTCTCAGAGGGCTTGATTATATTCCGGAATGGAGCCAGAGGGTGTGGGGGTGGTGGATATAGGTAATAAACAAGAAGCAAGCAAATGAAAGTATAATTGAATATCTGCTAGTTAAAGGTACGATGAAAAAGAAGTTTTATTATTTTTAATAAAGTGGAGAAGAGGCATGAAGAGTGAGAAAGGACGGGAGGGGGTCCAGGAAAAACCTCTCTGGGGAGTTAGAATTTGAATGGACACTTGAAAGGTCTGAAAGACTTTCAGGAGGAAGCATATTGCAGGTTGCAGGGACGGCAAGTGCAGAGTTTAGACAGGGAGGTAGTGGAGGTGCTGCTGGAGGAAGCGGGAGGCGAGCACACGGAAGGATCAGGAGAGACAGGGCAGCAGGGTCAGCAGGAAACGATGGGATCTGGGCAGGGCTCTTGAAAAACGGCAGGTGACTTGAGCTGTCGTGGACAGCAAGTTTGGGGAAGAAGACAGTGACTGAGGGCGAGAGGTGCCAGGCAAGCGGGGAGAAGGAGGAGGTTGGTGATGGGCCGCTGTACTGCTCAGGGGCCTGGCTGAATCTCTAAGCCACCACGGTGGGGCAAGTGCAGGGGGGCAGGAACACAGGAGGCAGAGACCTGAGCCCCTGCACTGCTGCACGATGAAAGGGCAGTGGGGGAGAGAAAGTGATCAGACAGCTCACAGAGCGGTTGCACAAACTGAAGCCTCAGCAACAGGAAGCAGGGAGGATCCATCGCCCAAAGGTGGGTTCTCGGGGAGAACAGGAGGAGGAAATCAGTACTGAGGCAGCCAAACACGAACTGTCCTCCGAAAAAGAACTGGTTATCAGTCCTGCCAGCTCCAGCAGAGCTCAGGCATGCGGGGAGTGGGATCATTACAAATCCGCTCTCCGGCTTCTGACACCCGGAATAGCATTTCTTAATATTTGGTTCTTTCACATATCCAAACAGTCCAAAGACAGCCACAGGGCCCTGGGAAGATGAAAAAAAAAAAAAAGTCTTCCCTTTCCACTAACGAAAAATGGCCCTTGATAACAAGGTAAGGAAACAGCTGTCGTAGTAATACAGAAGGAAGGGTGGATCTTGGGAAATAACATGCTGGTGCACAGTGAGACAGGGAGGAGGAACACTTGCCAGCCCACAGGCCTGGTGATGCGCCCACGACCCATTAATGATGGCAAGAGAACAACTATGACGGTGATACTTACCATCAACGTCCATTTCTTGAATCACCACTATGTACCAGGCACAGGGCTAGGCACTTCACATACGACTTTCAAGCCTTACAGCTATGGAGGAGTTAGAAGCACAAACAGACGGTACTTGTTTCTCGGTATTGTTTACTGGCTACTGTCACTCTGAGTGTGGACCCAATTAAGAAATAAGACCCAAGGATCACAGCAATGTAAATTAAAATGTCAGTTTTAGGACGTCCCTGATGGCTCAGGGGATAGGAATCCACCTGCCAGTGATACATGCAATGTCTGTTATCACATATCTGGGTGGGAATATGAATAGATGCACCCCAGTTCTCACTGCCACACTATTTATAATAGCCGAGACTTGGAAACCACCTAAATGCTTGTTAACAGAGGAATGGACAAAGAAGAAGTGGCGCTCGCACACAATGGAATACTATGCAGCCATCCAAATAATGGATAAGGTCATCTGCAGCAACACCGATGCAACCAGAGACGATCATGTGAAATGAAGTGAGTCACACAGGAAAAGACAAATATCCTATGATACCACTTATATGTGGAATCTAAAATATGGTACAAATGAACTTATTTACAAAACAGAAGCAGACTCACATAGAAAACAAACATGGTTACCAAAAGGGAAAGTGGAAGGGATAAATTAGGAATTTGAAATTAGCAGATACAAACTACTATATTAAAAAAAAATAGATACACAACAAGGTCTTACTTGTTGTGGGATTTTATTCAATAACTTGTAATAACGTACAATGGAAAATTTTATAAATATGTACATATGTGTGTGTGTGTGTGTGCACGTGTACGTGTGCTAAATCGCTTCAGTCATGTCCAGCTCTTTGCGACCCTATGGACTGTAGCCCTCCAGGCTTCTCTGTCCTTAGGATTCTCCAGACAAGAATATTGGAGTGGGTTGCAATGCCCTTCTCCAGGGGATCTTCCCGAGCCAGGGACTGGACCTGCACCTCCTCCCTATCCTGCATTAGCTGGCAGGTGATTTATACTAGCACCACCTGGGAAGCCCACATATGTCTGATCCACTTTTCTGTATGCCAAAAACTAATGCAACATTTTAAATCAACTATACTTCAATAAAAAAATAGAATACAGAATGGAGTTTCCTAGAAAGATTAAAAACAGAATTACCATGTGTGTGTTATTCGCTCAGTCATACCCGACTCTTTAAGACCCCATGGACTGTAGCCCACCAGGCTCCTCTGTCCATAGGATTCTCTAGGCAAGAATACTGGAGTGGGTTGCCATTTCCTTCTCCAGGGGATCTTCCCGACCCAGGAATTGAACCCAAGTCTCCTGCATTGCAGGCAGATTCTTTACTCTCTGAGCCACCAGGGAATCCTAATCATCACATGATCTAGTAACTCCACTATATATCCAAATGAAATAAAATCACTGTCTCAAAGAGAGATATGCACCCTCATGTTCACTGTAGTTTTATTTACAATAACCAAGACATGGAAACAACACGTCTATCAACAGAGGAATGAATAAAGAAAATATCACACACAGAGAGGAATATTATTCAACCATAAAAATGCAATCCTGCTATTTGTAATAATATGAATGGACCTTTAGGGCATTATGTTGAATGAAATAAGTTAGACAAGGAAGACAAATACTATATGATCTCACTTATTTGTGGAATCTAAAAAACCCAAATACACAGAAACAGAGAACAGATTGGTGGTTGCCCTGGGTGGGTTTGGAGGTGGGAAAATTGAGTAAAGATGGCCAAAAGGTACAAATTTCCAATTATAAGATAACTTCTGGGGATATATTATACAACATGGTAACTATTGTTAACAATACTGTATTATATATTTGAAAGTTGCTAAGAGAATAGATCTTCAAAATTCTCATCACAAGAAAAAAACTGTAACTATTGAAGGATGTTAACTCATTGTGCTAATCATTTAACGATATATACATTTATCAAATAATTGTTATACATCTTAAACTTATACAGTATAATGTTATATAGAAATTAACTTGAATTTAAATTTTAGACTCTTACAAAGGTAATAAAGGATCACTGTACAGAATACCAATAACAAATGAAAAGAAAATTAAAATCACCTACAATTTCCCTTGACCTTTGCGTATATCTGGGTGTAGAGACTTCCTCCCTTTGTATGAGGTGGCCTGTCTGAGAAAGGCTTAAATCAGGATACATATGTGCTCAGTCGCTAAGTCATCAGATTTTCCAGGCAAGAATGCTGGAGCAGGTCGCCATTTCCTTCTCCAGGGAATCATCCTTACCCAGGGATCAAACCTACTTCTCCTGTGTCTCCTCCATTGGCAGGTGGATTCTTTACCACCGAGCCATCTGGAAAGCCCCTTATATCAGGTTATTACTGGGACATTTCTGAGGGAGTTGGAAGACAAGAACGGTCAGAGAGACAGGGCTCAAGGCACAGAAAGGGAAGCTAGTAGGCAGTTCTTGCAGTCTCCGGCACACTGGCTCTCAGCATCTGCCTTCCAGAAGCCAGGTCTCACCTTGGCACAGCCAGCATCCAGTTCCCTCCCACTTTGGTCCACCTGTGTATCTGACTAAGGGTCCTCCCAGTCTCTGGCACCTGAAGTCAAAAAGCTGCTCATCCATCATAGCCCTTTCCATTTCCAAAGCTGCATACCCGTGCCTCTGCTTGGTTGACCATTCCTCTTTCACTCTGCAGGCACCGGGTTGCTGGCGATTGCCTGGTTTGGGACCACTTCCTCATTTGGACATCTGGAATTAGAGGCTCCCTTTCCCTTAAATGACTACCTGGCTCCCAGCTCACTGCTTGCTCTGATCCTCATTTTTTGTTGTTGTTGTTGTTTTCATGGATAATTCTAACACCTGGCTTTCACAACTAGGACATCCCCATGCCAGCCTGCTGATCTCTCAAAATCAGGTTTTACCCAGAGTCTAACCACACCTACCATCTATGAGGACTCTTATCCAGATCTGGATTTCACAGTCCCGTTCATTCAATGTCTGCAATCAATAGCTATCAACATCCTCAGGTTGACACCAGTCTCTTTTCCACTTCTATCATAGCCTGGTTAGAAACTGAGGATCAAAGACATTTCCCAGCCCTTCTATCTTATATAGTAGTTTGTTCTTATTGAGAAGTAGTATCTGTTGCTTTTCACCAGGAGAAGTTAGAACACCACTGCCCACTGCATCTTGGTATCTAAGTCACCAAGGAACATGCAACGCAGCTGGGCATTGGATGCAACGACACTTGACTCGCGTAAAGAAGAGACAGAGCAATGTCAGCTTCGGGAGTTGGCGTCGGTCCCGCATGGCCAGCGGTTGTGACAGAGCGGCAGCGGCAGGCACAGCGCCACTGGCCTGCACGAATCCCTCTTGTGCTGCAGAATGAAGGGCTCCATCCTCTACAGGGATAGACATAGTGGTGAGGCTAGCCGGGTACCATATGGCACACATGCTTGAGCAGAACAAGAGAGCACACACTGAGTGTGAAACAGGAAGAGATGTGCCCTACGAAGTGGCCAGTCCAGCACAGGCTGCGAGGATTTCATCTCTCTTGGGAAGGAAGTTTCTAGGCCCAAGGTCGCTCTTATGAGGATGAATGAGGTCCACAGGAGAATGCCTTTCCCAACAGTTCTACTTTCAGAGTTACTCTACTTAGAAATATATAATTTGTATTGTCTCTAAATGTGTTATCATCTTCTTCCAACAGCAATATAAATGTAGCTCAGTGAGTCGAATCTTTTTATAAGATACAGATTTAAAGAATATTTTTTCTGAATTTGTTTTTAGCTCCAACTCTATCCTATAAATTCATTTAAACTTGCCTGAGGCCAAACCTTCTCCTTTTCCTGAAAATAAACCATCAGCTTGTCATGAAATGGTAACCCAAGTAGACTGTCACTTATAAGATTATAAACACTAAATTACAGAAATCTTATTGGACAATTAGAGCAACTAGAATCAGAATGACTACATTAGAATCAAATCAATCAAGTTAAAACTACTGATGAAAAATTAGCTGTGAAAAAATGTTCAAATCAGTACCTGCATTCAGAATTTGATGAAAATATCTACACATTTTCTAGAAAGAACTTTTAAAAAGTCAGTCCCTGAGCCCCCTTCATAACTGTTCAATGCCATTGCTATATAGCAATGAAGAGCTCCTCTGTTGGGCATTTCTAATTATAAGCAGGTAGGCAGACAATGCATATAAACTGCCCTCCCCTCACTGAGACATGCTCTCATCCAGATAGTGAGGGAGACTGGATCACAGATCTGAATCCAAGTGGAGGAAGGGCGACGAGTCTCGAATTCCTTCACAGTGCAAATGTTCAGATTCAGGTGGCTTTGGGATGTTTACCAAAGATCTTAAGAAACCTGGAAAAGATCATTATACCACTGGAATGCAGTCCGTTTTAAATTCAATTTTGAAACCATTTCTCAGAACAGCACTAGATAGGAGGAGCACCTTCAAACCTGCAGTATATAAGCACATATAATTAGGTGAGTACCAGATTTGTTCAGGCCATAGCAGAATAAGTGGATAATGTGATTTGACTGAGTTAATGCATGACTTATTAAAGCCTTGGTCCCCCAAACATCACCAGCAGTGTAACCATCTCCAGGATGGTTACAAGTTAGCAAGGAACTAAAAACACAAGTTTCTGAAACCAGTGAAGAATCAGAGATCTTGCAGTCTAGCAGGAGATTAATTTGTCGTCAGGCACTTTTGAACTGGGGCTTCCCTGGTGGCTCAGAGAGTAAAGATTCTGCCTGCAATGCAGGAGACCTGGGTTCGATCCCTGGGTCAGGAAGACCCCCTGGAGAAGGCAATGGATACCGACTCCAGTATTCTTGCCTGGAGAATCCCATGGACAGAGAAGCCTGGTGGGCTACAATCTATGGGGTTGCAAATAGTCAGACATGACTTAGCGACATACACTTGAATCATACTATCGAATCAAGCTGAAGAAGGACCTCAGTTGAGGTCCTGTTTATCGCTCCTGCAGTGTTCTTTAAATGCAAAGCCCATGACCCAAGAGACAGTTGGAGGAGAGCTGTAGAAAGTCATGTGGTCTTCCTGGCCAGGAAAGTGGCCCTTGTCCCCTGACCTAACACCAGCCTCACATATTCACTCACAGAGGAGGGACTGATTTACCAAAGAGGCTTTTCTTTGTGGCACACACACACATGCACAAAAAAGAGATCCGCTTTTCTTTCACCCTGTTCAAATGTGTGGGATTGCGTAGCACAGTACTAGACCAACTCAATACCTGACTGAAATAACTCAAGAGGAGGATACGGAGGGAAGACTGAATTCAGAATGCTCTGTGAAAATACATCTGTTTCATATGAGACACACAATCTGTCTCATTCCAACCTGCATTTCTGGGTCACTTGAGACATTTAAACTGCACTTATAATTAACAGCTATTTTTAAACAGCGAAAAAATAGAGCACTGGTAAGGTACAAAAGCATTAAAATTGCCCCAGTTTCGCTTTTCAATAGGACACACCACCGCAATATGCTTCAAGATCAAAGAGAGCTCAGAAAAAGAGAGAGAGAGAAAGAGAGAGACAGGCCGATCAGTGGGGATAAATTGTTCCCATTATGATGGTGTAAGAATAGGGTTCTTTCAATTGAAACAATTTAATAACCACATTCATTACATTGGTGTCCACTTGGTTTTATCTGAGCAGTTTTTGCATAACTGGGGAGCAAGTTCAATTGAGCTTATTCTCTAGAAATTAAGATGTGCAGGGTTTGACATTCAGAAATTAAGCACTAATAGTCGCCCAAGCAGTTGTCTGGAGATTCCCCCTGGATGTAGTGAGATCTGCCTGCCACTAATTATGGCAAATGCAAATGCATTCTCTAAAAGACCTGCCCCACATTTTCATTAGCTCATTTAAAGGCACTTAAGGTTATATTAGGGTGATGATGGGATATCAGAGTCTCCTCTTTGGAATATGTTTATAGAATCACTTCGCAAAGCATCACTTGCCTAGCATAAGTATAGCATTGCCATCTGTAAACTTGTTTTTCCCTCAGCTATCGACAGAGGAAATCTTTCAGAGCACTCTTCTAATATTCTGTGAGATCAAGACAACCAAACAGAATCACTACGAATGCTGGAAGTGCTGATTTGATGAACAAGGGAATCACTGATTTAGGAGGGGGAAAAAAAATCACTAAATTTTCCAGGGTTAGCTTCAGCTTCGGATATCTATACGCTAGGAAAAGCGGTGGAGTTTTTGCCAGCCAGCTTTCCTGAGAAGGGTTACATTTGCCAGTTCTCAACTGCACTATGGAGCATAATGTGTCATTTGAAGTGTAGTTTATCCTAAAGTGCTATTTTAAAAAAAGGTATTAGGAACAGAGCTGTAGAAATGCATACAGAAGAAAATCCAGGGTTTACATGTGATGTATGAGACATACACAATCCACTCCTGTTTGCTACCCTCACTAGGATCTAAATCATGCAGAGGAAAATTTAGAAGACGTGTCCCCATGTACACGAAATCTTTCTTTGTTTCCCCAGTGCTGCCAAACAAGTGGAGAGTAAAAAGAATTGTCCAAACATATATTGGGTGGCAACTTTGTAATAGCTGCACTTCTTCTTTCCTTCTTTTTCTCAGAAGACAAAGTGTAAAAACTGAGCCGTTACCCTTACCTCTACAAAAGCTTTTAAATAATGGCTTTTCCAGGAGCAAGTGTACTTCCCTCACTAGACTATTTCCCCAGATGGGATTTTCAACATAAAGCCACCATAGATTGGTTTATTGAGGAAAGAAGATAGACTTGTACAAATCACTGGGAAGATAAATAAGCTATAGAGATCAATAAATAAAAGCCAGGCGGAAAAAAAAAAAAAATCAAACTCCGGCATTCCAGACCAATTAAGATGTTATTTACTGCCCATGTGATTGTAACTTCGATGCTTGCCTTTCTCGTTTTCACACCATAGGCATTTGTTTTGCTGAGAGAAAGATATATAACTGATGTGTAAATAGAAAATGATATAGATAGATTTTATGTCCCATAAAACTGTTAATCTGTGCTCCACATTAAATATAAAGTACATTTTTTATTTAGACACTGCACTGGTATAATTAAAATAAAGTATGCTGGCTTTATTTTTTCAGTAAGTCATTTCCAACCATAGAGATCAAATAACAGTGCAACAGCAGCATGGAATGTGGTTATAATAGCCTGAGACCACATTTCCTGAAACTAAAACATTGGAGATAATAGTGTGAAGGTACAAATTAAATGCAAATAAAACAGATTCCCTATTGTTGCTAATCCCTGGATTGGGTTTCAGTGGGGAAATTCAGCTGTAATGGTTAACTTCTTTGTACAGTAATCACTGATACGTTAGCAGTTACACTTTGAGACCACTGACAGAAACCAACAGCAAAGGATTTAAGGAGACTACCTGTCCATCTTTCAGGAAGAGAATGGAAGTGGCCTGGGGCAAGTCAAATAAAAATATACTGCCCAGACTGCCTCCGGGACACTTATGGCACTCGGCAAACACTCGTTGACTTGTTTCCTAATTGATGTACATTTTTGTGGCAACCTGCTTTCTTTCGCCAGCAGAAGCTCTTTTTTATTTCAGAGGTGTGTCAGCATGTCTTAGCCATATCCCGTTTTCTAGGCTGACTGTTCTGAAAACATCTCAGAAAATAACACAACGGGACTTAAATCGTTGGCGTGTGTTACAATATCTGGTTTTCCTATGCTGAAATAAACCTAAGTGCCATGGAAATCAAATGTGGCTGGTGTAATAGAGATGTTTTTCAAAGTTGAAAATATGACTTAAAGTGAACTTAACAGAATCACCTTTTTCCCCAGCCCAGTTTCATACAGACCTTGCTATGGGGTCACACAGAGTCGGACACGACTGAAGCGACTTAGCAGCTTAGCAGCATGGGTGTCCAGAGCAGTCATTGAACGATTGGTTTCTTGAGATTCTCAAGTGCACTGACATGACTAGCTCTTCTGATGAGATCTGGCCTTATTCTAAACAAGTGACTAACTCATGTTTTGGAGATTTCTGGTAAACAACCTCTTCCTAGTCTTTCATAAGATGGCATTTGTCTCATAATTCTATAATGTGCATCTCTTAACTTTCAGGACAGTTTTGGGCACATAAGTAAAGCAAATAACTTTTTTTCTCACTTTGAAACACCATTAGAGGCTCCCATAAAGGTCTCTGCTGTCTCTTCCTTACATTGAAGACTTACATGTCTGAAAGAGTCAAGAACTACATTTTTACAAGCTAATCAAAACTTCACCCTTTTCCTTTCTTTTCCAAAATTAAGTGTTATGTGTAAGGGGCACACAAATTGATGCACTGGAGTACAAAGAAACCATTAGAGGATCTGCTTTTATTTATCTATATATATATATATTAAAAAGAAGTGGAAGATTTACTACTAGTATATACACTATTAATATAGATAATATTATAGTTTAGAAGGAAATGTGTATATATTGAAATGCATACTCAAAAACTTTATTTTTGTGCATGATTTTTATTGCTTAGAGGCTACTAGGCTGGTGATTGCTATTAACCTTTCAAATATTAATATGAGAAAGAATTCCGAAACTTCAAGTGGTAAGCAGACTACTGCCCTGCTCCCTCTTCAAGAATTTCTAGGTCCTTTTCTCCAGAACCTGTGACTATGATACCTGTGTGGCAGAAGAGATGTTGCAGATGCCACCCAGGGTATGGGTCTTGAGGTGGGAAGAGCATCCATCCTACATTACCCAGGGCGGGGGCGGGGGGGGGGGTCCAATCTAATCAAATGAGTCCTCAAAGGAAGAGAGAGGACATTTTTCTGGCTGCGGTGAGAGAGAGAGAGATGTGACAATGGAATGCGATCGGACAGGTGCGACATGAGAATTTGACTCAGCATTGCTAGTCTTAAAAAAACGGAGGAAGAGGCCACAAGCCAAGGAAGGCAGGCTGTCTCTGGAAGCTAGGAAAGGCAAAGACAGAGAGTCCCCTCTAGAGACTCCAGAAGGAATGCAGCTCTGTCAGCAAGTGATTTTAGCCCAGGGAGACCGCTGACCTATTGAACTGCGAGATAATAAACGTGTGCTGTTTTATTTGTGACAATGTGTGATGGCAGCAGTGAGAAGTTTACACACTCCCTCTGCCCTGATTCTGAAGATTAAGACACATCTCAGTACTTCACCAAATGGATTCAAGTTGCAATCACTTAAACATTTTATTTTTAAATATAAATTTACTTTAATTGGAGTTTAATTACTTTATAATATTGTATTGGTTTTGCCATATATCAACATGTATCCGCCAACTCTTAAACATTTTTTGATCAACAACTCCTACTTGTTCCCCTAGTGCCCACCACTAGGGGAATGCTGCTGCTGCTGCTGCTAAGCCGCTTCAGTCGTGTCCGACTCTGTGCGACCCCATAGACGGCAGCCCACTAAGGGAATAACAGCAGCAAAGCTGATGAAATACTGTTTGCAAAAATGGAAACAGAATAAAAAGAAGCTATTTGGCCAAGAAAAGGTGAGAGTTTTCAGATATGATTTTTGCCCACTAATGGAACATCATCTGTGCAGTGCCACCAAATATCAAAAAAAATTTTTCTTAAGTTGCATTTTCAGTAAGTTGCATTTTCCCCAAATCTAAGGCACTGAGAAAAATTTTAAACTCATGCCTCAATATTTGAACTTCAGAAGGTAAAATTTCCAGAAATAAAACTAGCATGCTGGAAACATTAATGTGCCAGCATGAAATAATATCATTCTGTAGGAGGTAATAAAGGCATAAATTATGTCAAATTGTATTTGGTTCATGGATGTTAGTATGCTTCTTATGAGCAGATACAGCTAACAGGCAAAGAACACCTGCCCATCTCCCTCAGAAAATTAAAGTTGTGTGCGCAAACATCAGTCTAAGGAATTACGGGACCGTTTGTGGCAAAATGAAAATGTGCCATGTTATAGTTACACCTCCTGAGGATATGAAATATCTCTTGTTACAGCAGAACATAATTTTTCTCCTGGTCTTGGTCATCCTAGAAGGAACTATTAAGCCATTGACATTACAAGTGGTGGCTCCTACTCCCAGTAGGTAATATAATACACTAAATAAACTTGCTGCTAAGCCATCTAGTGCTCCATTATGGACTCTAGCTATTAATTGGTTTGGGGTCATTGGCCGTCTTAGTGAATGTGAGGACTCTATCGTTTAAGCAAAATGTTCAAGCATCTCCTATTGAAGTGGGCCAGATTAAAATGATATGTATCATTATACACATGCCAGTGTCCATGGGTATGGGTTTTTCTGCATTCATTTAGAATAAGAAAAGTCTTATTTTGTAAAGTTTAAAGAATGCAATTACAGATGCCACCGCATACCAAAGTTGTTTAAAAGTCTGAAAAAAATGTGGCATGGGGAAAATGCAAAACTCTATTAGCTCTATTGTAGCTAAAAGCACTAAAGGGGGGAAAGCCGCTTTTCTCTGTCTTTGCCCCTGTCTGAAGATGCACATAGATGACACTGCAAACGGAACCATCTCTTTTGCTACAACCTGGGTAATAATGTGCTCAGTTAATCTATACAACATAGAGTCATCCTCTCAAAAAGTAATTTACTTCTTTAAAAACTGGAAGGAAAATAAATATGGTGCTGTAAAATTGTTGAGTAGAGGAATCTATCTGGACATTTCACAAAACATTTCATTATGCTGACAATTCCCAGAAGTGCTCTCAAGAGTGCTTTAAGCTGAGGATTACTGCACTGGAGCTGATGGACTTTTTTTGTAGCCCCTTTAAAAGGCAGTGAACCGTTTTTCTATTTTATTTAAATAATGCCCCTTAAAATGGATTTTTAGAGGTATAATAACTCCTTAAGAGTCAGTTATGCTAAACAGTTTCTCTTGATAGAAATGTTGTAAAACTCGTTAACTGCACAATTTCAGATGCCGGCTTGGTGAACACTAACTGACATGTGAATGACCAGAGTTTGTAAAATAAATTGCAATAGTTGTTGTATCACACAGCTAGCATTGCACAAGCTGGAGGCCACAAGGGGCTCCAACCTGACAGAAAATTACTTCAAGATGAATGAAAAGTGCTTGTTTCTCTTTATTAGTTTTTAGAGAACAATGAAAACGTTGGGTTGTTTACAGAGGGCTGATTAAATGTGGTCAGTGGGGCCACGTCCCTACTGCTAACTGTTGGCCTCCCCCTCCCCCGGCTCCCCACCCACATACTCACACCGCACACCCCTCCACCACCCGCCCCCACCCTGCGCTCCCTGCCACATGCATCTCCTTACGGGCTATTATGGTTGCACATCTGTGTGTGAAGTGTGCTCATTCTGACATTCCACTGCTGCCCAGTGCTGCGGAGGCCTTTGTGAGGCACAAACACTGTTGTCAAGCCCTAACAAGCAGGTCATGCAATTTGCTGGACACTCTGGCAGAGAATGGCCCAGGATGAAGCTTCAGCTTCAAATAATGCCCAGGTCCATATTGGAATACATATGTATTTCTTTCATTGTGCAGCACTACAAAAAGGCATGACATTTCGCTTTTTCAGGCTTTGATTTAAAAAAAAAAATATATATATATATATATATATATACACACACACACACACACATATATATATACTCCTAGGCTTAGATACCACAAAATAGCCTGTTTGTTGTATTTACTTCGGATAACTACCATCTCATAGCTAAAGGGAAAGGCATGAAGTGCTTTAATTGGTCATTTGTGGTTTAAGTCCCATTTATGTTTTACCAGAAAGCACAGTGAGAGGAAAGGCACTGGCTACTATTTTAGCTGACCGCTTGGTGTACTTAAAGTGGTGGTCAAAACCAGGGCATTTAGGAGGATGTTGTGGGGAAAGACTCTCACTTTGTATTTCCACAAAGTAAACAGCCCTTGATGAAAAGAAATATGAGAACTCATTAATAAGCATATGCCAAGCAGGAAGAAAAGTCCTTTTAAGCAGACCAAGGTAAATGAATCAGATCCAGAAGATGTTGCGGTAAAGTAAAAAATTAAGGAAAAGCAAATCACTGCCATTTCAGCTCAACCAACAGCCTTCCACCAACAGTCCCCTTCCTCACTCCTGAACTCTCCTTCTCTCTCTCACACACACACACACACACACTCACAGACAGACGGACACACACACACACACACACACATCAGGGAAATCAACAGTAATCGGCAGCAGTTCAAATGCTATTTGTGGCATTCTGACACAATACAGAGCGCACACCCCTAATGTGCAAGCTGGGTTCTCTTCCCCTCTGCGCAGAACATGCATTCAGAGCCTATTATGTGTATAAACAATGGCATATGTAATTACCTTTCTAGGGTGGCAATTATTTCTCAGCATCAACAACCAGACTTAAAACATGCTCCCCCAAAAGACATATGGGGATCAATTCTGGGTCAATTAACTCAGGCTTTGATTTATCACATGGTGTCAGGCTACGTTTAAAAAAAAGAAAAAAAAAAAAAAAACAAGAAAAGAAAGTTTACCAAGGAAAAAGGATTATGAGGTAAAGGCTAAAGGTTTGACTCAAATTGGTTTGTTTCCAACTTCGCTTTCTGCCAGTTGCTCTGCCCTCCCCCATTCTCTAAACAACTGTGATTTGCTGGGTTTTATCTGTTAGACAGTTTGCTGTTGAGGAATACTGAATGCAGTGAATCTAGGACTATAACCAGATCTGAAGTGACCCCCTCCCCTACGCCCAGACAGCGGGAGTTTCCCCTGGGATGCAGCAGAGAGTAGGGGTTAATAGTTCAGGCTCTG
The DNA here is from genome assembly GCF_032405125.1 of Capricornis sumatraensis. Lineage (NCBI taxonomy): Eukaryota > Metazoa > Chordata > Mammalia > Artiodactyla > Bovidae > Capricornis > Capricornis sumatraensis. The sequence continues at coordinate 92,205,155 of NC_091077.1, forward strand.
CAGTCTAAGAGATCTGGATTTAGATCTCATGACTTAAGATGCATGTCTCTCTGCAATGGATAATGTCCACTTCAAGTGGTCCTTGTGTGGTTTAAATGAGATAACTGAGTAAGAGGATACGTGAAAGCACCGAGCTCAGCCCCTGGCACACCACGAGGACCCAGTGAACAGAGTGATTGCTCTCCCACTGGTGGACAAGCCAGAGGAGAAGCAAAACAGCCCTGCCCACCCCCACCCCCATGCCCCCAGTGCAGAGGGGGGCAAGGGTCAGGGGACGCAGAGAGGAGGTTGGTACCAATGACAGGGCTGGACTGGTGAACCCTAGCCACCAGTTAAGAGACCAATGGACTGGACGATAAACAAAGTATCCAGCTGATTTGGACTCATTCTAAGTATACTGACTGTAAACTACAAACCAACAGAGGTGCATACTCTGTTAGCAAGACCCCTCTGTCCTTTACACAGCTTTCCAACTCATAGGTGAAAAAAAGCTTTTATATGCCTTGAACATGTATCTATGTACCAGGCACTGTCCTAGGCACAAGGAATACACAGGTGGTCCCTCTAGATCTCTCAGAACAGTAAATAAACATCTACAGTCTAGTACCATACAAGTTCACAACTCAGACTTCCTGGAAGTTAGTTTACACAAACTAAAAGTGACACATCAAATATCCAATATCACCATCAGGAGTTTACGGGTATGACAATACACTGTATTAAAGTCATTGGTCAGATTAGGTTTGTTCCTTACTCAGGAGCCGAATAACAGTGTTCAGAAATTAAATAAAAAAGAATGATTTGAGAATTTTCATCAAATTTTTTAGGGACTGATATAATGCTCCATTAAAAGAACACTTTAAATCCATTTTATAGGTAACAACACTGTTTATTAAATAAGAGAGAAACAGCACTTACACAATTCATTTGACACACAGCACACAATGCTATTGATGGCACGTATTGGCAGCTTAATTAAGAAGTCTGTTGATGATGTTAAAGAAAAAAAAGCTGGCACATTTTCAATTCAGATGTGGATATTACTCAAGACAAAGACATGTCTATTGTTGGCTCATAAATACTAAAATGTGTCACAGACACTATTTGTGTCTACAGTCATATCAGCATCTTAACACTGGAAAAATCATGACTTATTCCCAGATCAGAAATAACATTTTGGAAAAATTATATAGTCATCCAACTCATGGAATACAGACAACAACGCAATGAATACTGAAATGGCCAAATTCTTACACAGAGCCTTTGCTTGGGTCTGTTTTGCACATTCCTTGCCCTGTCTTGGGTCCATGAGCAGCACCCACAAGTTTAAGCCAAACCTTTCCCTTCTCTGTGCTAATAACTCACTCAGAATGGCAGGCCCTGAGGGCATGGGAGGCAGAGGCCTATAGAGACAACAGGTATAATTCACCTCCCAGCTCCCCAAGAAATGTATGAACACAATATATTTCTCCAATATACAGTCTACACCTAAGAGGGGAAGGATTTATTCAAATTTACTCCAACTATAATGTATTAATACTTCTAAAGCCTACTGAATGTATATTAAATCAATAAATTGGGTCCTAACTATCAGAAGACCAAAAAAATGGAATTAAGATGCCCTGAGTTACCCACATTAAGAGTTTTGTCTTGTATTAAAGAAATTTAGGGCTTCCCTTGTGGCTCAGCTGGTAAAGAATCCGCCTGCAATGTGGGAGACCTGGGTTGGGAAGATCCCCTGGAGAAGGGAAAGGCTACCCACTCCAATATTGCTTCCTATTTTAGGGACACACTTAGGAGCAGAAACAACCCCCCCCCCCCAAACAACTGTCTCTTGAAACTAATTGTAAATACATTCAAGGTAGGGACCACACCTTATTTGCCTCCCTCATTTTCCCTCCCCTATTCTGTACAGTGATTCACACATAGTAAGCACTCAATTAAGTTGAAAAGGCAATGAATGTCTCAATTCACTTTAATTTGGAGGGGTTGCATTGATTTAAGAAACAGCTGAGACGAAAAGGATAGTTCAGCCTTTCCTGATTCCTGGCTGGAGAAGCACACGGTCTTGAAAAATTCCTTTGCCAAAGCTTGCATTACTCTGGCATCATTAACTGCTGGCCACTGTGGCATTTTTAATGTCTTGATCTGTTTCCATTTTTTGCTGATGATAACAAGAAGACTCTCCAACAGTTGTCTTCCCAACAAGAAAATATGAACGGTGATTTGAAGCCAGTATCCGGTGAGGCAGGTCTTCGGTCCACCTCCACCCTACAGACGGCACACCTGTGAACAAAATGGAAACAAATTATTAATCTAAGCCTTTCAAAGAACAACTTTTCAGAAGTACAATGGTTGGTCTTCTGCTGATTGCTAAAATTACTTAGCTCAACATTTCAAAAACACAGCCAGGATCTTTCAGGGTGATAATGTTGCTTAAAGTTTTATTTCCTTACCTTAAATAATGACTTTGAAATCCATGCCACCCCCAGGTGCAGATCCAAGCCTAATAAAATCAGAAATACCACATGTTTGTGCATTTTGAAAACAAAGGTTCCCTACCCAGGTAAAGATTCTGTGTGTTTTTCTTTGCTTTGATAAATGGCAATAAAACCTCTCCTGAGGTTCAGAGCCCTACCTCTCCGTGAACAATGTGTTCCCACCTGTGTCCCACAAGAAGCACCAAAGTGTCTGGCGGGGACACAACAGTTATACAAAGAGAAGCCCGTTGTGAAGCAGTGTGGGCAGGCAGGAACACACTTTCTTCAGCAAAGCTCTGAACTAACCAGGTGCATAGAAGCAGGACGCACGCACACGTCAAGGTCAGCTCTACGGCAGAGGGCCCGTGAGAACAGCCTGGGAGGATGCAGGCAGGTCCCGCCTTAGGCTTTTCAGTCATATCTATGCACGTATATGAGTAGCACAATCTTACACCCGAAAAGAAAGACATCTTTGCAAGAAATGTTTACTCATTTACATGCTCAAGCGTGACTGTCTCTCTGAGATGTCCCACTGCAGTGCGATAGAAAGTCAACCAACACGCAAGTAAGCTTAGCCTTAACACATGCAATTTGTTAACTAATTTATTTATTTGGGTTTCTAAAAATTGGCCAAAAGTAATTGCACATGTGTTTAAAACACACTTCAGCTCATGCACAAAAATGTCATACTACATGAGCATTTAAAACCCACCAAGAGTCACTTCAGGTCCTCCCTTCTCTATTACATCAAACTTGTCACTGAAGCCTGTTACTTCTTAATCTGAAATGTCTTTTGCAGACCCCTTTTCTTCTGAATTGCTACTAAAATCCCCCTGCTTTGATAGGCCTATTCTCCTCTGCCTGGACTATGACAGCCTCCTGGCTGTGCCTCTGTCTCCTCTGCTGATGTCTCAACTCCTTCTAAGTGATGCTACTTCCACTGGGCCTCCTCTTCAGCCATTCATCCCAAGACCCCTGAGTTGGGGCCCTGGAATCTCCACCTAGGAGGTTTAGCGTAACATTTGAAATGGGTGACCCATAAAGACCTACTTTACAGCCCAGGGACTGCTGCTCAATGTCATGTGGCAGCCTGGATGGGAGGGGAGTTTGGAGGAGAATGGATACATGTGTATGCATGGCTGAGTCCCTTCGGTGTTCACCTGAAACTCTCACAACATTGTTAATCAGCTATACCCTAATACAAAATAAAAAGTTAAAAAAAAAAAAAAGAGGTTTAGCATAGCTATGACCTTCAGTCCATCAACAGGTAGGCAAAAGAGAAGCAACTCAGTCCTCCGTGGCCACAAATGTGCTGAATTGCACTGAGTTCACGCTAAACGGCTTAACCATCATTTTTCCTTTGGTCTCCCTACCAACCCCAGACACACCGGCCCAATCTTCTGAACTGCTTCTGCACTAGCTTTCCCATTTCCGACAAGGCCTTGTGCCTTTCCCAGAACCCAAAATCTACTTGATGGAGACCCTGATACAACTTTCCCCAGATTCTACTGCAGGACTCCCGGTGCTGGCCGGGGTTCAGCTGTGAATAGACTGCCCACTGCCATGATACCACCATTCCTGACTCTGTTATCTCACCTGCTATCTACCCTCTAGTTGCCCAAATCTCCTGCTGAATTGGCTTTCCTCAGATCCAGCATCTTCCCTGAAACCATCCCAAGACCATCACATCCTCCTGGTCTCTGAGGACTGATATGCTAGCTAACCCTAATGAAGCCAGGCTCGCAGACCCTCACACACCTCGTCTTCACTTCCTCCTGCTTTCCGGCAACCTGTGTTACTGGGGTCCTGCATAGGAACCCCCTTTTCCTAGCCTACACAAATTCTAACACTAAAATGTCTTTACAATATTCATCTTTTATTCATTCATCATTCATCACTTACCAATTTATCCTCACTTCATTCCATTAAAAATGAGGTTGACAGTTTTAAAAAAGAAAGGGAAAAAAACCTTACATGATTACCCCTGCCTGATTTTTGAAGTATTCCACTTTCCTATTTCACTTCATTTCCTAGTCTCCAACATGAAGTCTGTGGTTCAGACATACAAGTCTACTGACCTCTAAGCTCATTCTGAGTCTTTGTTCGCCCCTTCTTTTCTTCCTTCCTAATTAGCTCCTTTCATCCTCTCACTAGTGACATGATCTAAGAAGCCTTCCCCAAGAAATAAATCCACATTGACCTATCCCTTATCTGGATTCCTCTGGAATGATCAATATCACACAGTTTAAGTGCTTGGTTTTCACTACATGTTTCATATACATTAGCTTCCCAGAATGTTAGTCTTTGAGAACTGGGATAAAGGCCGTGTCTTAAGAGTTGTGATGGAGCCTCCAAAGTACTTGACGGTGACCTTCTAACAGGAGAGCAAAGCTCTACTTTCATCTCCTTTACCCCTAGTCCACTTCCCAGCCCCACAGCCAAGGAGGGAAAGAGACAAGGTAACCGAATCAAGTTACTGGATTCAACTAAACTTAAAAGGGGGTGGAGCTTTTGCTATATTGAGAAGAACACAAAGTTCTAACCTGCAGGCTTCTGTGGTTTCTTTGCAGTTACCTTCTAGGACTCTGGACTGCTTCTCTCTACTTCCATGTGGCCGGTGAGGCAAAACAGGTCACTTCAGCCAACTACCACCTCCACCCACCTAGATAACACCTAGACCAGTTCTAATTATTATTAAGCTGGTTATAGAAAAGGCAGAAGAACCAGAGATCAAATTGCCAACATCCGCTGGATCATGGAAAAAGCAAGAGAGTTCCAGAAAAAACATCTATTTCTGCTTTATTGACTACGCCAAAGCCTTTGACTGTGTGGATCACAATAAACTGTGGAAAATTCTGAAAGAGATGGGAATACCAGACCACCTAACCTGCCTCTTGAGAAACCTATATGCAAGTCAGAAAGCAACAGTGAGAACTGGACATGGAACAACAGACTGGTTCCAAATAGGAAAAAGAGTATGTCAAGGCTATATGTTGTCACCCTGCTTATTTAACTTATACACAGAGTATATCATGAGAAGTACAAGCTGGAATCAAGACTGCCGGAAGAAATATCAATCACCTCAGATATGCAGATGACACCACCCTTATGGCAGAAAGTGAAGAGGAACTAAAAAGCCTCTTGATGAAAGTGAAAGAGGAGAGTGAAAAAGGTGGCTTAAAGCTCAACATTCAGAAAACGAAGATCATGGCATCCGGTCCCATCACTTCATGGGAAATAGATGGGGAAACAGTGGAAACAGTGTCAGATTTTATTTTGGGGGGCTCCAAAATCACTGCAGATGGTGACTGCAGCTGTGAAATTAAAAGACGCTTACGCCTTGGAAGAAAAGTTATGACCAACCTAGATAGCATATTCAAAAGCAGAGATATTACTTTGCCGTCTAGTCAAAGGTCTGTCTATTCAAGGCTATGGTTTTTCTTGTGGTCATGTATGGATGTGAGAGTTGGACTGTGAAGAAGGCTGAGGGCCGAAGAATTGATGCTTTTGAACTGTGGTGTTGGAGAAGACTCTTGAGAGTCCCTTAACTGCAAGGAGATCCAACCAGTCCATTCTGAAGGAGATCAGCCCTGGGATTTCTTTGGGAGGAATGATGCTGAAGCTGAAACTCCAGTACTTTGGCCACCTCATGTGAAGAGTTGACTCATTGGAAAAACTCTTTTGCTGGGAGGGATTGGGGGCAGGAGGAGAAGGGGACGACTGAGGATGAGATGGCTGGATGGCATCACTGACTCGATGGACGTGAGTCTGAGTGAACTCCGGGAGTTGGTGATGGACAAGGAGACCTGGTGTGCTGAGATTCATGGGGTCGCAAAGAGTCGGACACAACTGAGCAACTGAACTGAACTGAACTTAAACTGTCCCTTTCTTTTTTTCCTTCTGCCTCATCTAGCCACTAGGAGAAAGGGACCAATGAGGACTATCCTGTGTGCAAGACACAATATTTCCAGGCAGCTCCACATGGATAGCTGCGCGCATCAGAAACTGCAGTAGTTTTGGGAGAGAGGTGACGGCAGGTGGTAGGGCAGCACCCAGCTAACAAGTAAGATCTGTGTATGTACTGAAGGCCTAACCTACTGTGATCTCCTCCCACTACCTGTAGCCCCAGGAGATACCCAGATTAAAGTCTGTAGGTCCATCTCACATAACTGCTAAACACAGTATATACTGAATAAATATTCATTAATTGATTTTTCTACAGTAAATATCTAAACTTTATCAGAAGATACCAGGAATTTTGAAACCTTGAAGTTCTGGGTCACAGTTGTTTATGATTTATGTATGAAACACCTGCCTCACTCAAAAGCTTAAGGTAATTTTATTTCTATAAAGCCATTTCTCTACATGTACACATCTTACAACATAGATCTCTGTGTGTGGGATCTTTGTGAGAGTAAGAATGCAGGCAAGACAAATTCTGAGGGTTTTGCAAGGCTTTCTGCCAAAAATTAAAGCAAGTGGCCTTGTTCTATTGTGAAATTTTGAATTAATACTTACAGATGATGACTAGAATCATGTAGAATCATGTAATATTCATGATATCTCATGTATTTTGAACATTTAAATATATCATGCACATTATATACATATATACTCATATATATATATATATATATATATATATATGCACATACCACCTTGATATACTACTTGGAAAGAAATGGAAAATGGATGCAAAGTCATGAGATCATTGGTCACTTGTCCAAGTCTGAAACAATGCTCTCAATTATCATATGATACAGAGATTGTCAATTTGTCCTGTAATATCCATTCTCCCCTTTTTCCCTTTATTAATAGAACCTCTGAGTTTTCAGATGTACGTGACCATAAAGATTATATTTTCAAGCCTTCTTGGCAGTTAGGTATGGCTAGTAGGATATGAGTAGAAGTTAGGGGTGCAACATCTAAGGAACGCCTTTAAAGCAAACTTCAGACATATGAATGAGGCTCACGCCGAGGGACAGCATAATAGTAAGAGAGAAGTTTTACTTCTGCCTTATTCAACAGCCTATGCATAAGCAGTCCACAGCTGATATGGCTGAAATGGCTCCCCTACTGTGTCAAGGAGCTCCTTCCAGCTTGTTTAAGTCACTGCATAGTGGAGCACAGGTTAGACCGCTGCAACAAAGACAGCACCGTAATTCAAGCTCTGCCACTTACTAGCTATCCACCTTTGGACAAATTATATACACTCTGTTAACTTGTTTGAGCTTCCCTGGTAGCTCAGCTGGTAAAGAATCCGCCTGCAATGCAGGAGACCCTGGTTGGATCCCTGGGTTGGGAAGATCCCCTGGAGGAGGGCATGGCAACCCACTCCAGTATTCTTGCCTAGAGAATCCCCATGGACAGAGGAACCTGGTGGGCTACAGTCCATTGGGTCGCAAAGAGTCAGGACATGACTGAGCACAGCATGGCATGAACTTATTTATCTATACATACTTCATAGGTTTCTGTTAACAACATAAGGCTGTGTCTTTTTTTTTTTTTTGCTTCCTGCTATATCCCCAGCTTCTAGCAGTGTCTGTATACAGCAATCATTCAATAAAAATTAGTTATTACTACTGTTCCTCTTGCTATCTAGACAAATAATGCCATACCTTAACAACCAACCATTAGGTACTTCTAGTAAATATCTGAAATAATGCAATTAATCAACAGGGAGTACATTAGAGCAATCGCATTTTCTGGCCCAAACTTAGAAAACGTGGTCTGACAAAAGATTTTCTTTCTGACTTGTGAATTTATTATTGTGAAAATTTTTATATGTTAAACCATTGGTTGTCAATTTAATGAACTGACTTTCCTTATCTAAAAGTATCTGCTTAAACTGAGCAGCCCTGGAAAGTGAAAGGCATGTAGCCCCAAGAGTATTATTGGTTCTATCCCCTCCAGCTTTTATTACAAGGTTCCACTGTGCATACATGTGATGCACAAAAATACCTGATTTTTAAAACTCATTCAAGGCTGTGACTTTGTATTGTAACCATTCAGAATCTCCAAAAAAATAATCCTTTTATTTTCCCCAAGGAAGATGAACACTGCTTGCCTCTACAAAAATAGCATGGATAGAGTTTTCAGTAAAATACATTTCTCCTATTGAAGAGCACTTAATACACATACACACACACACACACCCTTAGCTGCTTGCATTTCGCCACAAGTGGTACTGTTTGCCAGTCATTGAAGTAATTCAGTCTGATCTGTTGAGATGATGGATTCTGACAAACTGTGTAAGCCTGTCATTAAGGGGAGGATAGATTAGAGTCTCCTTGCAGGACATTATACTGCTTACATTTCTCATCCACATAGCCTATGAAACATAAAGGAAAAGAAAGAAGATGGAAACAAAGTTGAACAAGGACATACTGCTTCTCTCACCAATGAATGATAGCTGATCACCAGTCCACACTTTCTACTACGTCTATGTAAAGTTTTAGTTCTAATATAAAATATCTTTTACAAAGAATGCGAAGATTATGCACAAAAGTGACTATGACATAATTTAAATCTAACTTGAGACCTTATGCCCCCACTTTTAAAATATTATTTTTTGCTTTCACCCCACATAATTAGCAACTTTCCTTCTCCATAACTTTTTTTTTACTTACATACTTGAAATTTTCATCTAGAATGGAGATTGTCTCGAATGAAGTTCATTAATTAAGTGAACTGAAAAAGATAAGTCTGAATAAATGAAAAGTCTACATAAGGACTACTGTCCAAAAAATCGTGATAATAGCAATCTTAGCTGATAATAGCAATATCAGCTGGTATTTGAGAGTTTACTACATGAAAATCACTGGCTGAACACTTTATAAGCATTGTCTCACCAAGTCCTTATGAAAGTCCTGGAGCAGGCATTACCATCCCATTTTTACAAATTAGAAAACAAAACCTGAGAGATATTAAGTAACTTGCCTAAGGCCACATAGCTAATGAGTGATAGAATTACTTTCACACCTCAGTTTGCCTGGCTCCAAAGCTCATGTTCTTTACCACCACACCAATCTGCTGGGGTTTTCCTTTAATCAATTAGAATAATAAAGCAATATCTCAGATTAGGTTAACAAACTCTGCCTTAGTGCCAAGGAACCCTGCATTACTTAAAAAAATGAGAAGTATGTGAAATTAGCTCACTAATTATTTTAGATTGGTAATAATTATCTGCCACTTATGAAGCACATACCGGACACCAGGCACTTTACATTAAATCTAACCCTCACAGCAACCCCACAAATTAGATAACTGTCTCCATTTTATAGATGAGGGAAAAGATACTCAGAGAAGCTAAGTAAGTTCAAGGTCACACAGCTAGTATGTGGCACAATCTCTGTACTAGGCCATCTCCACACTACCTTATTGCCTCTTCTGCAAAGCTTCTTCTCTAGCATGCTAGGAAAGGCTGCTTTTGAAAGTAGGAGTGCCATCCCCCTGGGATTATATGTACACTATTAGCTCAGCAAAGCTTTAGTTCAGAGACAATCCAAAAGTAAACTTTAACTCAAGCCCTTATTATCATAAATTCCAAATTTAGTGAGGTCCATGTTAATGAGTTTTACTGCATATAGGAAAGAGTTTAATAGTCACTTAGCCCTGCTCTATCTCCATGAACAAATCTGAAAAACCACACAAAAGTGAAGGAAGGAAAATGACCTCAAAACTAAAACAGATAAGGTGCCTGTAATTTGTAGTCCAGCAAAAAGTCACAATACATAGCATATGCCAATACCACAATACAGTACATATGCCAATATGTATCAACAAATGGAACCTTACAAGTGTAAGCGCTCTATCCATCAATTAAAGAAAATTAATCCTAATCAGATGTCCATATTAAGGAATATAACCATAGCAAATCAGCAATAATAATTAAAAGTCCATTTCAAATCTCTTTGGTGAGCAGTGAAATGTCTAACATAGCCAGGCTGCCTGATCCTTTTTGCAGTGTTGTACAAATGTGCAATTAGGTGAAAATTCCTGGCTGTTTAACATGGTCGTCTTTACCTCTCACGCTGCGCTTGTCTCTAATGAAGACACGCTTCCATGTGCACCCTGAGTGGCAACAATGTACAAGCTGTGACAGTCAAGCACATGTCCACTCTGGGAGCCAAGTTCATAATACACAGAGTTTTGCCACAGAGGTCATCACAGTGTTGTAAAGATTTTAAACAAATCCTACCTGCATCATGGGAGCTACCTAAAATGATAAGGATCCCAAAACTCTGTCATATTACATCACGTTTTTTTCTTTTCTTTAAATCAGCTTGTAAAGAAGCTGCCACGTGCCTCTCTGCAAGGGAAACAGCCTTGAGACAAAAATGAAGGGCAGCCCAACTATTCATTCAGGCATGATGCACTGTTGAACCAGATTTAAGTTCATGTTGTAGTCTGACTAGACTCTCAATAGGTCACCTGCTTCCTAGGGATAGAGGCAAGGCTTAGAGACAGTGGGTCGGCTGAGAGCCATCTTAAGGGATAGACCAGCAGTCTCAGAAACTGAGTAAAGTAACTTCCTGTTACAAGACACTAACTACCCTACTATATGAATGTTAATTGATCCAACTATCTGCAACTGACATAACTCTGATAATCCTGTATCTTGTGATGCTTGACTGGCATGCAGACCAGGCTCACCAAAGTATTTAAACCTGAGGAGTCAGTCTTTCACTTCTAACTCACTCAGCCAGAGCATCATAACTATTACTTTTTCTTTCACAGTCGATTTCAAGTGATTATAAGGCATTCGTGATAAAGAGCATTGCTTCTCATTCTCTGAACTTTTCAAAGTCACAGTGAAAAAAAAATATCCTTCCTGGCAGTGTGAGATGAACTCTGAGTTCTCCCAGAATTCTTCCCAACTTATGAGTCTGTTTAGTGGTAATCGCTCAGTCGTATCCAACTCTTTGCAACCCCACAGACTGTAGCCTGCAAGGCTCCTCTGTCCATGGAATTCTCCAGGCAAGAATACTGGAGTGGGTTGTTGCCAGTCCTTTCTCCAGGGGATCTGCCCTACCAGGGACTGAACCTGGGTCTCCCACATTGCAGCCAGATTGTTTACTGTCTGAGCCACCAGGGAAGCCCTATGAGTCTCTGATTGTTATCAATCAATTAGATGTTATGAGATATATAGCAAGTCCACTTCCAGCAATCTTTCCTACAGAAATACTAACACGTTTCAGTTCAGTTCAGTTCAGTCGCTCAGTCATGTCTGACTCTTTGCGACCCCATGAATCGCAGCACGCCAGGCCTCCCTGTCCATCACCAACTCCCGGAGTTCACTCAGACTCATGTCCATCAAGTCAGTGATGCCATCCAGCCATCTCATCCTCTGTCGTCCCCTTCTCCTCCTGCCCCCAATCCCTCCCAGCATCAGAGTCTTTTCCAATGAGTCAACTCTTCACATGAGGTGGCCAAAGTACTGGAGTTTCAGCTTTAGCATCATTCCTTCCAAAGAAATCCCAGGGCTGATCTCCTTCAGAATGGACTGGTTGGATCTCCTTGCAGTCCAAGGGACTCTCAAGAGTCTTCTCCAACACCACAGTTCAAACGCATCAATTCTTTGGCGCTCAGCCTTCTTCACAGTCCAACTCTCACATCCATACATGACTGCTGGAAAAACCATAGCCTTGACTAGACGGACCTTAGTCGGCAAAGTAATGTCTCTGCTTTTGAATATGCTATCTAGGTTGGTCATAACTTTTCTTCCAAGGAGTAAGCGTCTTTTAATTTCACGGCTGCAGTCACCATCTGCAGTGATTTTGGATACAAATGTAAAACCCTACCATTTTCACTACAGCATTGCTTGTAATTGCAAAAATGTGAAATGAGCTAAATGGCCAACAGTTGAAGAATGATTTCTTAAGGACCATTCAAGCCATAGACTGCTATGCAACCATTAAAAATAATAAGATAGGTCTCTACTGACATGAAAGGGTGTTCAGGGAAAAGAGGAAGGTGCAGAATAAAACATATAGTGTGTTACGACGGGAAATACAACTGTGTATGTATATAAATAAATATATATATGGAGAATATGGAGATGTATGAAACAAAAAGATCTGTTTTAGAGAAATGTAAATATATAGCTATGTATTTTTTATGTGATATTTAAGTAAAAACATTTATTTTACATACTTACATATACACACATTTGTACATGCATAGAAACATCAGGAAAAGTAAGTCAGCTCAGGCTGCTGTAGCAAAATACCATGACCTGGGTGACAGAAACAACATTTATTTCTCATAGTTCTGGAGACTGGGAAGTCCAAGATCAAAGTACGAGCAGATCTGATTCTTGGTGAGGAACTGCTTTCTCACTTATAGACAGCCACCTTTTTTGCTGTGTCCTTACAAAGTGGGGAAAGAAAGAGAGAGGGAGGGACCAAATCTCTGGAAAGTGAGATCAGGAAAGGATGACTTTTAACTTTTCACTTGCACACATTATTGTATTTATTTAGATTTCTAAGCAATTCCCCAAAACTGAGATACCCTTCCTCTCCTGCATTCCAAACAAGTTCAGAAGTAGCACAAAATTTTAGATGAGAGGCTTGAATACAACCTGTATTACTGATTGAGACCAGGGTGAAGGAAGTAGCTTAGGGTGACAGCCAAACCAAGCCTAGTTGTCTAAACTACAAAACTGGGCCATCACCACAAGCCAAGCCAGTGCTGGGGCGGGGTTCGGGAGAACGTGGCTCTCAGTGGACAGGCCCTTCTACAGCTAGAAGGAGGGTGGCAGGAAGCTGAGCTGGCCCACTTACTTACTCCAAATTTACTAATTAGGGAAGTTGCGCTTCCTCTAGAGCAGAGTGAGAAAGGTGGTCTGCCAAAAAAGAATATAATCTCTGTCTGAGAGAGTAGTATTGGGGATGGCTCAATCTACTTTGCAAGAGGTTAAAGTGTAAATGGTGAGAAGACAGAAGGAAGAAAGTAGACAAGTCGGGAAGGATTGAAAGAAAGGAAACAGTAGGGAACTTAAGAAAGAGTTATTAAGGACGAGGCTAACAAGATGTCAAATGTGGAAAGTTGAAGAGTCCATATAATTTATACCAAGAATCTAAGCACGGACAGTGACGGGACCATTTACACAGGGAAGGTGGACACCTCTTCAGTTCAGTCCAGCCGCTCAGTCGTGTCCGACTCTTTGCGACTCCATGAACTGCAGCATGCCAGGCCTCCCTGTCCATCACCAACTGCCGGAGTCCACCCAAACCCATGTCCATTGAATCCCATTACTGAGACACAAATAAAAGGGGAGAAAGAGTAAAACTCATGGTGATCTGAGGCAGAGCAGAAGGAAGAAAACTGAGTTCATCTCACAGGATTAGTTTTATAAAAAGGTGGACAGATTCTCGGGCTAAAGCCAGTTGAAAGAATTAAACTTGCAAACTGCCACAGGACTGGCTGTACTAAAGTCATGACAAAACTCAGAAGAACCAAGACCTACTTATAAATGTTTTATCACACTGTGAAACTTTTGAGAAATTATGTGTTCTATTATTTATAAGACATTGCTTAGATTACTATTGATGTATATATACTCTATATCATTCAACATCATGCATCATAATATTAGTAATTCACATGCTCCTCTGTCCCTGGGAACACTAAAGAATAAAGGTTTTGATAAATAACAATGGTTTAAGCTTGACTGGCCCTGTGCAGTTTTTCATTGCAATTCTGGCTACTATTACACCATATTCCCCAAATCACAGTGCAGTATAAAGTAAAATCAAACAGACCAAAGAAACTGCTGGAAAGATTCCTAGTCTAAAAGTCTGGCCCCATATTTTTAACTGAACAAGACTCAAGTTTCTGCACTGGAAAAGTTTCTGTTATTTCCACTGGTCTGTTTTCATGCCTTGGTTTCCATGGCCGTAGAAGTCCTTCTAGCAAACAGGTTCCTCCGGTAAACAGTTTTCTGTGAGTTTAAAATAAAAGACAGAAAGCTCTGTATCTTTCAACAGTCCCCCAAATTATATTCTTTATCAGGTTTTTAAGTTCTGTTCCAAGACTCCAGTCGTCAACGTGGTTTAGTTTTACAACCAGTTGCCACCTCTTAACTAGCAGTTTTTGACGTCATTCAGGTTTGGTTTTCTAAAGTGGGGGCTACGGCCCTTGGTTGGGCTTCTTGGCTGCTACTAAAGTTATACTGGCATTTGGTTAAGTGTGGAGGCTGGCACCAGAGAGGATCCATGATGGTGATTATCATGCAAATCAGCCTCCTGCAAGTCCGGCTCCTCCATCGGCCTTCCAGCTCTGCTGCCCCCGGTTGCTTCATTGTCTCCAGGATAAAGCAGGCCATCTTAGCTGCTGACGCTGGACGCAACTGGGATTGACTCTCCTGACAGAGATTAGTGGGCAGCAATGAATCTTTCACTCGGAGTAGAAATACGGTTTTATTTAAGAAAATAACCATACATAATTGGGCCGCTGTCATTTTAAATTTTAATGGTGAGAGTAATATGGAGGCTTCTGGAACTTTAAATTATGACTTTCAGAAGCTTCACACTGAATCTTTCAATTATTCTCTGTGAGTACTTTCTCAAAGCATGTGCCACCATGACATTGATATCACAATTAAAATCTACATTCACATCCGACTGCAAGGCTATGAGCTATGTGCCGGCGTGCTGGCTGCCTTATTTTATCTTTGAACATCTGACGAGGCGAATGAAGAGGCCCTCTCCCAGAGCCCAGCCAGCTGTTTGCCAAATATTCAAATACCCTGGCACGCAAAAGGACCTTTCAGATTTCCCCCACATCAAAATGAGTGACGACCCCCTATTTTTCCCATTAGTTTCTGGCTCACCTACATCCTTTCACACAGGCCTGCCTGACTCACTCGGCTAAGCGATCAGTCGGTTGGTCTAGCTCGCTCCCTCCACCCGCCTCTGGGATTCCCCCAGCCCAGCAACTGGGTCCTGTGTATGTGCGGCAGGATGGCAGCCACTTCAGACAAAACCGTGGGGGAGAGTCTTTCAAGTCTCTTTCCTTGAAGTGGATGTGAAAGAGGGGCTGTGCTGATATTTGCAGTGGTAGGAAGACAGCAAAGGAAGTGTGAGAATTTTATGTAAAATGCATTCATTAGACTGGAGTGAAAAATGGAATTGGGAAGATGGTAAGGGGAATGTGGAAAGGTTTTTTCCCTCTTACTTCTACTTTGGGGTCTTAACTTCCTCGTTATATAACTATTTTCTTTAACGGTTTTAATATTTTTATCTTCATATTAAAACAAGTCGAAGTGAATAATTATTTACAGGTTTAACTTTATATTGCTTCAATTCTTTTAGAGAGTCCCCTACCTCAGTAAAAAAAAAAAAAAAAAACACAACAGTGCCAAATTTACAACTGTAAATAACTAAATCCATTGGCACTAATGAATCTACAGTCAAAGACAAGCAAGCCTTATTTCAGAATTTAAATGTCCTGAAGCAATTTTCCTCAGCTGGATGACTTAGAACAAGGCTATAGGAAGCATGTGGGAAGCTCAGAGGAGAAAGGGACTAAGGTGCCACAGACAACAGCCTCTACCCTAAAGGCTGGTCAGACTCCCTGGACACTGAAACACCGCGGGTTTCCAGCTGGGAGAGGGTTCTCCGTTCCTTCCGGAGAAGTTGAATCTGTACGTGTTCGTTTCCTATGATGTGTTTACACTGTGGGACAGAAGGGGCCCAGTGGGGAAGCTTTCAGGGCACAGCCAGAGGGAAGCTGATCTCACGGGAGGCATGGATGCCAGATGTCAAGCCGGTGTGTGCTGCTGAGCGTGCTCTGAGCATCCCACGTAGGCACCAAACCGTGGTCTGAGCAAACTCTGCTGTCCTGCTCTGATAGAAATGTATGTTGTTTTTAAAGCACAACAGCAGTGATAAAAGGAGCTGCTCTTATGAATGTAAAACCTACCTGTGATGTGATACAGATAGGCTGATGGCATTCCTGGTCTGCCAGGCAAGTCAATTCATTCCATCAACCCAGATCATCGTTAAGACAAATAATTTACTCCTGGGGGCCATCGCTGATAGAGGTTAGGAGGCTCACCTGTGGGGTGGCCATACATAGCAAGTGCCAACTGACACTAGTTCTGGCAAATAGCCTCAAACATCGCTTTGCGCTGGGATCAGGACCATGGTGCCCTAGTGAGCATATTTCTAAGTCACTGATTGTGGACAGAGAAACAGAATTTTAAAACCCCTACATTGATTTTGGAGCCCAAAGCAGTACAATTATTACACAGTCTGTCTGCCTTGGATATTTAAGGCCTGTGAAGTGTTTCAAGCACAAGAGAGTTCTACATAAGTCATTCACCTAAATATTTAACTGTGCTCTTATTTTATGCCCAGTACTATATACTGTGATAAACCAGTTTTACTTAAAGAATCATGTTGCTGAACTTCTTTACAGAATTCAGTACCACGGCCCTTTGTCTTTAGGTCCCTTCACATATGTGAAAGTTCTCTCCCTCTTAGGGAGCTGACTTCTTAGCCCACTCTGTCCCTTTCTCCTGATTCCTCTTCCACAGCGCTGTCCTCATTGCTCACTCTAAATCAAGGAGTGGAGGGCAGTGTATCAGAATCATATGGAGGCATTATTTTTCAAGTGAAACAGTACTTTCTACCCCCATTTGAGAATCATCACCTATTTGAATCACTGTTTCTAGCGGGAGTAAATCGTATGCCATAAAATTTTGGGGGTGAGAAAAACAAATACAAGCTGAAAATCTCTGTACTAAACAATTCCTCTTGATAATATTGTCACCTATATGCTGGTGACTTCAAAAGTAACACTTTAAGGGAATTCTCTGCTGGTTCAGTCACTAGGACTCAACACTTTCGGTGTAGTGACCCAGGTTCAATCCCTGGTTGGGGAACTAAGATCCTGCAAACCATGTGGTGCCAAAAAAAAAAAAAAGTAAGCCTCTATTGTCAAATGACATATTAATTCAAACTCAGTAAGTACATCAGATCTATCACCTTTTTTTTTTCTTTTCTTCCCTTTCTTATTAGTATCTACTCAGTGGATACTTCATACTCCCCATTCCCACCCCACATACAACAAATCTGTTTCCAGACATTTCCTCTTCTTCCTCAGGAATACATCTTAGTCTGTCAATCACACACCATATTCCATCTGGACCGCCATGGTAGCGTAGCCTCCTCACTTCTCCTTGCCAGCAGCCTCTCCATACTCCAGATTCTTTGCCTTGTGATCCTGATTCCTACTGATTATAGCAGCAAATTCTAGAATGTGGCACTCAAAATATACAAGATGATGATTTTTTGATACCAAAAATTTGATTTTTTAGACCAGCTTTTTTATATTTATATATTTTAATAGGCTTAGAAAAGTAGGAATTATTAAGCTTACTTTTAAAGTAAGTTTTTGGTATAAAAATTGGACAATTTAAATAAAAATCTAACTCAGGGAGTATGCAGATATTTTTTAAAAGATAAAAATGGTACACTAGTCAATGAAGTTTGGGAAGACTGGTCCTACAAAGTAGGTCTGAATTTCTTACCATGATATCACAAATGTTATACATCATCTTCAGTTACTTCTTCCTACATTCCCTGCATTTTACTCAGATCTTTTGTGGATTAGCTTAGCTAGTAACAAACACCCCAAATCTAGTGGCTAAACACTTTATTTAGTTCCTAATTGTGCAACTCAGTTGGGTTATCCTATCCAGGATGACAACAGATTTCCCTAAGACTATGGACAGAGTCGAGAGTCAATGGTGGATCAGCTGGTAGCTAGGATGATCCAAGATGCTCTCACTCACAGGTCTAGGGGTTAGCCGACAATTAGACAGAGCCTCTGCTCTCCTGCAGGTGGCTACATATCTCCCAGCAGTATAGGCTGGCCTCATTCACAATATGGTCTCAGGGTTCCAAGCATAGAAGACCCAGTGCCTTGCCATAACCCAACACATATCAAAATGCAGAGTTTCCTATTAGGAAAGCGAAGGACCTAGGATGTTGTAAACTCAAGCCTTTATAATTAACACCTGAGAAAAGTGGCTGGTGGAGGGTGGGGAGAGGTAAGAAGAAGAACAGTGTGGAAATAAAGGAAGGGGTAATAGTAAAAACTTCACAATTTAACTGAGAGCCAGACCTGCGGCTAGTAATTACATAATTACATCAGTTTTTAGGGACCACATGAAGGGATAAAAGTTCCCAGAATATATAGTGATTACATCTGGTGATATAGAACTTATGACTCTGTATATTTTGCCGGGCATCAATATGGAGTCAGCATTTACATATATGCTTAGGCAAGATGACTGGGGAGAGAGTTAAGGAAGAATCAGTTCAGTTCAGTTCAGTTCAGTCACTCAGTCGTGTCTGCCAGGCCTCCCTGTCCATCACCAACTCCTGGAGTTCACCCAAACTCATGTGCATCGAGTCGGTGATGCCATCCAGCCATTTCATCCTCTGTCACCCTCTTATCCTCCTGCCCTCAATCCCTCCCAGCATCAGGGTCTTTTCCAATGAGGCAACTCTTCACATGAGGTGGCCAAAGTATTGGAGTTTCAGCCTCAGTATCAGTCCTTCCAATGAACACCCCAGGACTGGTCTCCTTTAGAATGGACTGGTTGACTCTCCTTGCAGTCCAAGGACTCTCAAGAGTCTTCTCCAACACCACAGTTCAAAAGCATCAATTCTTCAGCGCTCAGCTTTCTTTATAGTTCAACTCTCACATCCATACATGACCACTGGAAAAACCATAGCCTTGACTAGACAGACCTTTGTTGGCAAAGCAATATCTCTGCTTTTGAATATGCAATCTAGGTTGGTCATAACTTTCCTTCCAAGGAGTAAGCATCTTTTAATTTCATGGCTGCAATCACCATCTGTAGTGACTTTGGAGCCCCCAAAAATAAAGTCTGACAATGTTTCCACTGTTTCCCCATCTATTTCCCATGAAGTGATGGGACCAGATGCCATGATCTTCGTTTTCTGAATGTTGAGCTTTAAGCCAATTTTTTCATTCTCCTCTTTCACTTTCATCAAGAGGCTTTTTAGTTCCTCTTCATTTTCTGCCATAAGGGTGGTGTCATCTGCATATCTGAGGTTATTGATATTTCTCCCAGCAATATTGATTCCAGCTTGTGCTTCTTCCAGCCTAGTGTTTCTCAAGATGTACTCAGCATATAAGTAAAATAAGCAGGGTGACAATATACAGCCTTGACGTACTCCTTTTCCTATTTGGAACCAGTCTCTTGTTCCATGTCCAGGTCTAACTGTTGCTTCCTGACCTGCATATAGGTTTCTCAAGAGGCAGGTCAGGTGGTCTGGTATTCCCATCTCTTTTAGAATTTCCACAGTTTATTGTGATCCACACAGTTCGAGGCTTTGGCATAGTCAATAAAGCAGAAAGAGATGTTTTTCTGGAACTCTCTTGCTTTTTTGATGATCCAAAAGATGTTGGCAATTTGATCTCTGGTTCCTCTGCCTTTTCTAAAACCAGCTTGAACATCAGGGAGTTCACGGTTCACATATTGCTGAAGCCTGGCTTGGAGAATTTTGAGCATTACTTCACTAGCGTGTGAGATGAGTGCAATTGTGCGGTAGTTTGAGCATTCTTTGGCATTGCCTTTCTTTGGGTTTGGAATGAAAACTGACCTTTTCCAGTCCTGTGGCCACTGCTGAGTTTTCCAAATTTCCTGGCATATTGAGTGCAGCACTTTCACAGCATCATCTTTCAGGATATGAAAGAGCTCAACTGGAATTCCATCACCTCCACTAGCTTTGTTCATAGTGATGCTTTCTAAGGCCCACTTGACTTCACATTCCAGGACGTCTGGCTCTAGGTGAGTGATCACACTATCATGATATCTGGGTCATGAAACAGAGTTGTTTAAAATGATATTGCGCTAATAGTTTTAATTCCCTCACTTTTTTCCTTTGTGAGGGCTCCCACTCACAAACCACTGGGGCTTCTCTTGTGGCTCAGCTGGTAAAGAATGTGCCTGCAGTGTGGGAGACCTGGGTTCAATCCCTGGGTTGGGAAGATCCCCTGGAAAAGAGAAAGGCTACCCACTCCAGTGTTCTGGGCTAGAGAATCCCATAGGCATGGGGTCGCAAACATGGGGGGCTCAGACACAACTGAGCCACTTTCACTTTTTTCCTTTTACATTTATTAAGGACATTCTGGTTGCTGAGAGTAGGGAGAGGTAGATTAGGAGAATCCTGGGGATCGGGAAGTTCACAGTGAAACGAGGGTGAAAGATAGCAGGAGGATGTTGGGGAAAGGGTGGTTGTGGTAAACAAGGTTTTTTTTCCTCCCTACTTAAGGAAAAAGGGAAAGTGAAAGTCCCTCAGTTGTGTCCGACTCTTTGCAACCCCATGGACTACACAGTCCATGCGTATAGCCCTTCCATAAGAGTGGATAGCCCCTCTCCAGGAGATCTTCCCAACCCAGGGATCAAGCCCAGGTCTCCCGCATTGCAAGCTGATTCTTTACCAGCTGAGCCACCAGGGAAGCCTAAGAGTGGGTAGCCTTATCCCTTCTCCAGCAGATCTTCCTAACCCATGAATCGAACTGGGGTCTCCAGCATTGCAGGTGGATTCTTCATCAAATGAGCTATCAGGGAAGGCCACTTAAAGAAATAATGCTTAAGTGGGAAAAAAAAAAAAAGCACATTATAAATACGATTCTGAACTTCAAACTATATGACTTCAAAAGAAAATATGACCACTGAAATCAATATAAAGTGAATTTATACACACTGAAGTCCTATTCCAAAGTTAAGCCAAATTTAATACATTTTAATAGAATCTTGAAACTTCCAAAATCCAAATAGGAACTTGTCTCCTGTGAGAAGTCTCTACAGCAGTCCCTGCTGAGGCTGTTCTCACAATGCAATGGCAGCCCTGAAACACTCTGGCACTAAATGTGCACTAGATCGATCTATATTTGTTGATATCAAGCTCCATAAATGAATCCCCAATATCCTCCTGCTATCTTTCACCCCAGTTTCACTGTAAACTTCCTGATCCCCAGGATTCTCCTAATCTATCTCTCCCCACTCCCAGCACCCAGACTGTCCTCAATAAATGTTATGGCTGATAGGGAGATGTAGCTTTGAACATATGTATTCAAAGTAAAGTAACTTCTACTGGCAAAATTTTAGGTAAGCTCATCAAAGGCTCAACTCTTCTCTCATCCCTTCCCCTGTGAGGTGAGTGTGTGTGAGACACAGACAGAAAGAGAGAGAGAGAGAAATCGTGTTGTCTCTGATGCTTGGTCTGCCTTAGGATACTCCAGTTCTTGGTCCACTGCACAACACCATGTCAGAATATTAATCATGGATATATATGGTTATAGAGTTAGAAAAAGGAATCAGATAATTGCCTAAATCCATATGTATATTAGCCATTTCCTTGCAAGGTCCAAATTCTACTACAGATATGTAGCAGGACAGCTTAGCATAATATGAATAGAAACAACATAATATATTGTTTTGTCTGCTGTTGTATTATAGTTGCGTACAGAAAAGGAGGTGTGATACATGATTGTCAGTAAGGACTCAGAAGGGCTTCCCTAGTGGCTCAGTGGTAAGAATCTGCCTGCCAATGCAGGTGATGCAGGATCAGGAGGATCCCCTGGAGAAGCAAACAGGAAACCACTCCAGTATTCTTACCTGGGAAATTCCACGCACAGCAGAGCTTGGTGGGCTACAGTCTATGTGGTCGCGGTAAGAGTAGGACATGACTTAGGAACTAAAACAACAACCAACAAAAGGATTCAGAAGCACAAGTTCCTCGCATTTTATTTCATCAGACTTCAATATCTGGTAAAAGCAATAAGCACCAAATTATATTTGAATAAACCTTCCATAAATAATGTTTTCATGGCCATCATAAAGTCTGGAATGCATATGCTAATTACAAGCCAAAGTAAAACCTCCGTAGTTTTATAAAACTATACAATTAGAACTATTTTCACTTATACTATGATTCTCATAGTCATAGAAACAGATATCGGTTAATATTTCCATTAAATTTGAACATTTCATGTTTAAATATAAATGTTTCAGCTAAACTTTTCCCACTTTCATATTTTAAAATCTGAATGTGTTCCACATGAGTTGAATACTTAATTTCCACATAACCAAGTAGACCTTTTCAAATGTTTGGATACCTAGGAAAATAGCATAGAGAAATCAGAAAACTCTTGTGAGTGATTGTAAAGGTACTTTATTTCTGATTACATAGGCACCTTAAAGGGGCTTCCCTGGTGGCTCAGTCGTTAAAGAATCTGTCTGAAATGCAGAAGAAAATGGGTTCAATCCCTGGGTCACAAAAATCCCCTGGGGAGGGGAATGGCAACCCACTCCAGTATTTCTGCCTGGAAAACTCCACGGAAAGAGGAGCCTGGCAAGCTACAGTCCATGGGGTCACAAGGAGCTGGACATGACTGAGCGACTAACAAAACACACACACACACAGGCACCTTAAAACTGTGAGTTTTTTGAATCCTATACAGCCTTCAGAATGGGAGAAAATAACAGCAAATGAAGCAACTGACAAAGGATTAATCTCAAAAATATACAAGCAACTCCTGCAGCACAATTCCAGAAAAATAAATGACCCAATCAAAAAATGGGCCAAAGAACTAAACAGACATTTCTCCAAAGAAGACATACAGATGGCTAACAAACACATGAAAAGATGCTCAACATCACTCATTATCAGAGAAATGCAAATCAAGACCACAATGAGGTACCATCTCACGCCGGTCAGAATGCCTGCTATCCAAAAGTCTACAAACAATAAATGCTGAAGAGCGTATGGAGAAAAGGGAATCCTCTTACACTGTTGGTGGGAATGCAAACTAGTACAACCACTATGGAGAAAAGTGTGGAGATTCCTTAAAAAATTGCAAATAGAACTGCCATATGACCCAGCCATCCCACTGCTGGGCATACACACCGAGGAAACCAGAACTGAAAGAGACATGTGTACCCCAATGTTCATCGCAGCACTGTTTACAATAGCCAGGACATGGAAGCAACCCAGATGTCCATCAGCAGATGAGTGGATAAGAAAGCTGTGGTACATATACACAATGGAGTATTACTCAGCCATTAAAAAGAATACATTTGAATCAGTTCTAATGAGGTGGATGAAACTGGAGACTATTATACAGAGTGAAGTAAGTCAGAAAGACAAACACCAATACAGTATTCTAATACATATATATGGGATTTAGAAAGATGGTAACAATGACCTTATATACGAGACAGGAAAAGAGACACAGATGTACAGAACAGTCTTTTGGACTCTGTGGGAGAAGGTGAGGGTGGGATGATTTGAGAGAATAGCATTGAAACATGTATATTATCATATGTGAAACAGATCACCAGTCCAGGTTTGATGCATGAGACAGGGTGCTCAGGGCTGGTGCACTGGGATGACCCTGAGGGATGGGATGGGGAGGGAGGTAGGAGGGGAGTTCAGGATGGGGAACACCTGTACACCCATGGCTGATTCATGTTGATGTATGGCAAAAACCACTACAATATTGTAAAGTAATTAGCCTCCAATTAAAATAAAAATTAAAAAATAAATCCTATACTGACAGTAAAATACAATCAGAATGCAAATTTAGGAATAAAATTAAATAATTTAGTAGCTTGTTACATGATCAGATATGATTGGTCTTCTCTGTGTTCAATTTAAAAAAATAAGAATGTAAGAAACGAATCGCCAGGCTATGTTCGATGCAGGATACAGGATGCTTGGGGCTGGTGCACAGGGATGATCCAGAGAGATGATATGGGGTGGGAGGGGGGTTCATGTTTGGGAACTCATGTACACCCGTGGCAGATTCATGTCAATGTCTGGCAAAACCAATATAGTATTGTAAAGTAAAATAAAGTAAAAAAAAAATTAAAAATAAAATAAAATACATTGGGAATAGAAAAAAAAAGTTGGAAAATTAGAAAGAAAATAAAATCTTCAAATTAAAAAAAAATAAGAAGAAAAAGATTGCCCTTGGTGGCTTTGGTGTGTTATGTCCATTAAATAGGAAGCCAAGATTACATGAACAAATAATTTCACAGCTCTGTGGAAGGACTGATGGTATTTGCAAAGGCATAGACTGGTTTCATCTTTCTTGAAATTTTACCACTGATTTGTTCTTAGTCATGTGAAGGCACTAAGGCCAGCAGATGTGACAAGTGTTTGATATACAATACTTGAGCCACTTCTGTCAGACTGCATTTATTTTAAGCTATGCTCATACTTAGTATTCTTACATGTTTATGTTCCTGGGTTTTAGTTTTGTTCTTATTTCCAGTAAGGGGTTGAATATATACGACAATTGTAATAACACTCTCCTCAAAGCTCTACAAAAATAACACTTACCTGTTTCGGTGCAAGGGATGCCTTTTCATTACATGAACGTAGAGCAAGCTCTTTAATATAAAAACTTACCCTTTGTTCATTACCTTACTTGCACAGTTTGTAACATATCCCCTTACCTTTTAGCATATATTATCCACTTCAATTGAATCCATTCTTTACAATCTGCAGCAAGCCACAGAAGTTTCCTCTTAGTTGAAAGGAAATTTGAAGGGAGGAGGAGCGTAGAAAAACACATTTAATTTATCCTATTGAAAAGGGACCATTCTAGATGATGTCTGAGCACTTCTGCATTTCCTTACACACTGCAAATCAGCTCAGATATCTTAATCAGTGGCTAGAAATGTATCCTTATCAGTAACATATTCATGAAAGATGGTATGTGTATGAGCTGCAAAATGTTTGGCAGAGACCCAGGAATAAAAAAGAAAGAAAGAATATGGTAAAGAGTTGATGGAATAGCTTTGTGTTTCAACCCTATTCATTTGGGGAATTTTCTATCATCTCTGTTTGTTCTGTATGGGAGGATAATAGACAAATCAGCAAAACGTCAGATTTCTATTACTTGATTTCATCTATATTTAGATGTATTTACTGTACAGTAATCTAGGATGGAAGCATATCTATATACAGTTGTGTATATACGAACATACATACATTCTCATGGAGCTTTCTAAATCTTCCTATTTATAATACTATCATACAAAGTTTCTGTTTTGACAATCTAAGCACTCTTTAAATATTATTTCATAAAATCACGAGCAGTTCCTGACAATTAATTTCTGCAGTCAATGGTCTACTCAAACTGGGCAACTCCCCTTGGAACTTAGAAGCCATAAGAGCAGACTGTGCGCGTGAAAAAGCAAGACAATTCATTAGCTGATTCTGCAGCAACTCAAAGTGGCGGGGGATGTCAGCCCCTGCTCTGGTGCTTCAATACTAATGAGAATCATTGCATATTCATAACCTCAAATACAGTCAGCTTCTTGTAAAAACTTTTGTCACCCAGGCTTCATGGCAAGAGCAAAGCACTGCACAATCCGTGTCGTGGCACTTCCGCCAAGTGAGTGCAAGAGCGAGATTGATTGTTTTGCAACGCTGCCTGACGTGGAACTAAAAGATGCTGCCCCAAGGGTCCTAAAACTCTGCTTAGTTTGATTGCAAAGCCCTAAGTAATCAAAGAAACAAAAAGGAGGCAGTGGTGGTGAATGTGTTTGCCTATATATACATATACCCACATATACACTATACATGAAAAATATGGAAAAGAATACTTTAAAGAAGTTGGCTTATTGCATGCTCAGAGTAATTATCTGTGAGGAATGTAACACCATCACATGAATTCTTACCATGTTGAAAGAAAAATGGTGTGCCCCAGTAAACTTGTTCTCAAGTTGCAGAAACACCACAGAATAGCTTAATAGAAACAGACTTCTAAAACCATCTGAAGTTTCCCGTCATTATCAATACCAAAGCCTAGAGAACTGAACTGTCAGCTCCGCCAAATCTAGAGCTACCTGGAATCCAGCTCCTCAGGCGGCTTTTTATGCTGTTGTCACTGCCTCCCTTGCTTTATCCTTGTCATCATCATGATTAGTTTCTAGAAGTGAGCTGTTCAGTGTGCTTGCCAGGAAATCCTAAGGGCCTGGCACTACACCATTTGACCCCAAAATACCTGTCTGTTTGGGGTAGCTACCAGCATCCCCTGGAGTCAGAGAAAGGAAATGTATGTTTCAGCACCCACTTTGAAAAAGCCTTGAGCATTTTCCCACTCATAATGATGTCTTCAGCGGGAGTGCCAGCACACTTCCACATTTTTCTGACAGGCATACAGTCTACAAACTAGCCATAAAAATTAAATAAAACAGGACAGTGAAATAAAAGTTTCTAAATTTGATCACATTTGAGTTGTTAAAAGTTATTTCCAGATGCAAAATGTGTATAAATATCTGCATAGCTAAAGACAAATCAGGAATATTAGGAGGCTGGCGGGGGGTGGGGGGTAGATGATGAGGTGTTGTCGGGGAAGGGGCTCACCCAACTGTCTTATATCTTAGTCACAGACACACAAGCTTCAAAAATAGAAGGATTTGTGTTTATGATTGATTGAGGTAACTGATTATCCACAGATATTTTAAGTGTTGAGACATTAAATTGTCAGCTCTATCAGTTTGATTGCAGTAAAACATGAAAACATTGACTTTTGTCTAGTTAGAGAAATTTATTTTTCCCAGAATGACAATTCTTTAAGTAGAAGCCAGGCAGCTTGCCAGCTTTCCATGTCATACACTGAAGTTTGCAAATGCAACCCATATTTTCGAGTGTTTTTCAAGGTTCAATGAATGGTGCAGAGGTCTTTTGCAAATAGCCTGATAATAAACAGATTCCTGCAGTACTCTTCCTTCTTTAAACCTGAGAAAAGTATTTACTCATTTAGAAGGAAAGAAGAAAACTGCAGCTTTGTACTCGTGGAAGATGTGTCGCCGGCTCTTCAGTTACTTGAAGTATCTCTCAAAAATAATGTAACCCTCTTTGGACCACCATACTGTGAACAAGCATGATTAATATGTTTTATAAGTCTGAAATAAAATGCTCATCATAACTGTCAGTAAGCTGTCAGCTTTCAAAAGTCTTTGTTCCCAGAATGAGTCATTTGTCTGATCCTCTTTAAAAAAACATATTCCAACCTAAAAGGAAGATGTTAAATCAAGTAAATTCTACTAAAATTGATTGCCGTTGAAAGAGCCTGATATTCTAGATCCTTGTGTGTACTATACACGTCCATACTGTTTCACAAAATAAAAACACCACATCTTATTTGCTATTATTGCTTGTTAGAACACCTGTGCTTTTCACTGGGTAGAACTGTAGTCCCAGTGTTTAAAACCTAGTCCATTATAATAACGAAAATGTCAGATGTTACATATAGTCAAGCTTTTAAATAAAATCTGTGACTGGGAAATCACTTAAATGATGATTAAAATGAAAACACCAATCAGAAGACATATGTAGTCATTAATTCCACAGAAACACCAACATATCTATATTCTTTAAGCATTTATTATGATCATTAAAATACAAGATGTTCTAGACACCAGCAAACCACTGAATCTTCCATGTTTGAGTTCTACAGATAGCAGCAGATATATCTGGAGAAAAAGGTTCCCTGAACAGCCAAGCAAAGGTCCACCAACTAGGACAACATCTTCCCAACTCCTTTAGCCAATCATCTTGTGCCCTGGAGTGCTGGATTTGGTTGCTTGTATCATATCTTAGAGTGTAACAACCTATTATAAGTGGTCATTAAATTACCCATTCTTCTACTCCTTTATTCCAACCACCACTATACTGTATTGTATAGAACCATTGCATTGGTGGTTCTATGGCAAAGCTCCATAAAGCACCCCATCTATACACTGTCAACAGCCACAGTTCCTTTTGTTAACATGCTTTCCTCTTTGGGTTAGTTCTGTTTATTTTAATATCATGCCCATAAAGATTAAAAGTGCAGATCATTTTCCATTTAACATCCCTTTTTAAGTTTGTATTTTCCGAAAATCTAAGAAAAATTCATTTTATACCAATTTATACCAACTGTGCTTCCCTTGTGGCTCAGCTGATAAAGAGTCCGCCCACAATGCAGGAGACCTGGGTTGGGGAGATCCCCTGGAAAAGGAAAAGGCTACCCACTCCAGTATTCTGGCCTGGAGAATTCCATGGACTGTACAGTCCATGGAGTCGCAAAGACTCAGACATGACTGAGCAACTTTCACTTCACGTATCACCTTTATCCATAAGGAGCCATCTTTCATTTTATTATTTTCCTAATTGCCAAGAAACTACAGGTTCTGTATATATAAGCATCAGTATATTGTAAGCGTTACTGCTCTTCTTCACTTTGATGTATGCATAATTTGAGGGGCTTCCCTGATAGCTCAGTTGGTAAAGAATCTGCCTGCATTGCAGGAGACCTTGGTCCAATTCTCGGGTCAGGAAGATCCGCTGGAGAAGGGATAGGCTACCCACTCCAGTATTCTTGAGCTTCCCTTGTGGCTCAGCTGGTAAATAATCTACCTGCAATGCAGGAGACCTGGGTTGATCCCTGGGTTGGGAAGATCCCGTGGAGAAGGGAACAGCTACAACTTTTAACAAAGTTTATTTTCATTTTTTCTTTGTCTGCTTTCTATGCCAAAACTACCCCCTGATAGTTTCAATATATTGTGGCAGGTCTAAAAACAATGTTCTTTCGTATCTTATACACTAATTTTCCCTCTTTTGCCATTCCTCATCTCTTACAAGGTTTTAGTAGTTAGCTCACAAATAGGTGAAAAGTAGATACGTTATTTTGTTCTCCTTTGTTGGTTTTCTTTTTCCATTAAGAAAACTAGAATTCCCTTGCAGCCAAACTAAAAGGATTCATTTGCTGCTCGCATCTTATAACAATTCCATAATTTCAGTGGCTTCACAATGTTTTCTAGACATTCAAATTCTGTTCTCTCTAAAGTACTATCTACTATAGGGATTATGTTGTTAACTTTACAAGGAAATACCAAGCTCAGGTAGGGCTTTTCTCTGACATTATGGATATTGATTCCAAGAAGGACTAACTGGTACTAACTCAGTACCACAGCTAATGTGGCCTCAGTTATGATACTTTTCACACTGCTCCTTTGATTGCTCTCATATCTATCCTGAATCTTTTTTTCATCATCTGTCCTCAAATTTACAAAGTTCACTTTAGTGAT
The DNA here is from genome assembly GCF_032405125.1 of Capricornis sumatraensis. NCBI lineage: Eukaryota > Metazoa > Chordata > Mammalia > Artiodactyla > Bovidae > Capricornis > Capricornis sumatraensis. The sequence goes on from NC_091077.1 coordinate 92,234,771, forward strand.
AGCAGCCACATTACCACAATCATAAACATAAACTAGAATTTACATGCTCTGAGCCTTCCTAAACCTCATTTCAATTGTAAATTTAAACCTTAAAGAAACTAAATTTTATCGTAGCTAGCTTAAAAATCTTCTTCCTAACTACCTACAAGTAGTCTCTGCCTTGAACCCTTGGGCCAAATATAGACTTTGCTCTACTGCCTAACTTTTTTCCATATGCTCTTTTTTTAAAAACCTGTCCATCAATAATTACCAACAATCTCTGCAAATAGCTTCTTGCTGCTGCTGCTGCTGCTGCTGCTAAGTTGCTTCAGTCATGTCCGACTCTGTGCTACCCCACAGATGGCAGCCCACCAGGCTCCCCCGTCCCTGGGATTCTCCGGGCAAGGACACTGGAGTGGGGTGCCATTTCCTTCTCCAGTGCAGAGCTAGCAAAATATCAGTTATCCTCTTGCATATGTAATATCATTATTATATGTAAAACTTTCTACTTTCTCTGTTTTCATAGCTGGAAGGAATGATCATTTTAAGAGCAGTGATTTCAGATTGTATTCAGGGGTGCCTCAGACGTTCTTTTTAGAAGAAAATTAACGAAGGAGCAATATCATACAGAAGGTGTTCAAGAACTAATTCATCCAGAACACCGTCACTTCTTGTTTACAACTTTTTTTTTGAAATAATTTTAAATATACAGGAAAATTACAAGCACAGTACAAAGAACTATTGTATGTGCTTAACCCAGACTTTAACATTTTGCCACAACTGCTTTATCATTGTTTCCTACCCTTTCCCTCTTCTCTTCTCCTCTTCTTTCTTTCTTTACAAAGTATACATCTTTTATTTTCTGAGCTGTTTGAAAGTTACAAAACGTTGTTCCATTACCTCTAAATACTTCCAGGTAGATTTCACAGGAACAAAGATATTCACTTATATTATTACAGTATGATAATAAAAATCAGGAAATTTAATACTGACACAATGCTGTTACCTAATCTATACAATTTACTTAAAATTTTCAACTGCCTCCAAAATTCCTTTTACAGCAATTTTTTTTCTGGTCCAAAATCAGCCTTTCTTTGCCTTTTGTAATACTGACACTTATAAATAGTACAAACAATTTTCTTTGTAAAAGGAACCTTCAGTTTCGGTTGTCTAGTTTCTCATAATTAGATTTAGGTTATACACTTTTGGCAGAAACATTATATAAATGATATTCTGTTCTTTTCAGTGTATCACATCAGGAAGCATATAATGTGGTTTGTCCAGTTATTGGTGATACTGACTTTGCTTACTTACTTATAGTTAAAGTAGTATCTACAAGGTTACTCCACTGTAAAATATGTTTTACTTAGTAATTAAAGAACAATTCATGGAAAGATATTTTTAAAACTTTGTAAATATCTTAGCCCTCATCCACTTCTCACTCACTGGTTTTAGCATCCATTGATGACCCTTGCCTGGTGGTTAAAATGGTTGCAAAATGGTGATTTCCTAACACTATCATTCCTGCTACATTTATTTATATGGTATCCTATCCCCTTATTTATTCTCTTGTTTACTGTAAGTATGAACTCATGGATGTTTTTAGCATTTATTAATCTCATTGGGCTTCCCCAGTGGCTCACTGGTAAAGAATCTGCCTGCAATGTGGAAGCTGCAGGAGATGAGGGTCCCATCCCTGGATCAGGAAGATCCTCCAGAGTAGGAAATGGCTGCCCACTACAGCATTCTTGCCTGGGAAATCCCATGGACAGAGAAGTCAGGCAGGCTACAGTCCATGGTGGCACAGAGACAGATGTGACTGAAGCAACTTAGCACACACTCAATCTCATTATTTTGAAGCTGAATTCTCTCAGATTTGGCCAGCGGGAGTCCCTCTGATCTGACTACTGAGGCCTTTTGACACGTCCCTATTATTTTGTGAGCTTTAACATCACTTTTATTTTTATTTGGGGATTTGTTTCCAAACGATGCTTTTAAAATTTTGAAACCCATTTTTTCTGCTATAATACTGTTTCCTCCAATTTTCCTTATTTCAAGTCAGGTTTGTATAAAAAGTATCTAGAATACAGAGAAGACGGAGAATAAATGATGGTAATCCTTTTGTTTCTGTGGCTGTACTGGCCACCACGCCATCCCTCAACCTGCCAGGCATGCTCCTGCATTAAGGGCCTGGCATCCCTTGCATCCTTGGCCTGGAAGCTTCCTCCCCAGGCAGCTCTGTAGCTGTTCCCACGTCTCCTTTAAGCCATAGCTCAAACATCCCTTTCTCGGGGAGGCCTCCACTGACCACTTTTATTACAACAGAACAAAGGTTCTCAAACTTTTTAAAACACCCTTTGAAAACTGTTGATGGTAACCCCTTCATTCCCAAAGCTCCGTTCCAAAGCAAGATATAAAATAACAATCGGTTTAACCCGTCAATGGTTATGTCAGAAACATGATCTTAACCCTCACTGGTTTATTTTACCACAGACAAACTTTCTAAAGTGTTTACTGGTATACGCATAGTCCTTCTGGGTCATTGAAACAAAACAGATGCTACCTACTCTGCTGCTTCTGAGAGCAGAGCCGAAGATTCCTTATTGATCCACTTATTCAGTTCACTTCCTTATTACACAGCATATCCACATCTATATCATTTTGGTATGACTCAGTCTAATTTTTAAAACTGTTTACTCATAAATAAAAGTATCAATAAACTAGAATGTAGAACTATTTGCCTTACAGAACTGCTCTCTAAAAGAATATGTTTTAAACTATGTAACATTTAATATTTGATTATCCCAAGTCAGTCTTTAAAAAACAAGCAAAAAACCCTCAACAAAGAATCACAGATAATAATCACCATCAAAGAGATATCCAAGTCTTTACAAGTAATCAGGTGCTTTCATTCACATTCAGAAGAAAAACTCACTTTTCCCTGAGCGTGTTGCTTCAATATACAACTTAATGTGATTGCATTTCACAGATCAGAGTTAAAAGTGTCCTTGCTAAAATACACAGCAAGGTCCATGACTTAACAGCACTTTTCCAAGGCAAGCTCAGTAAGTCATTACTATGCATCATCAGGTTCTTAGAAGATCTTAAGTTTGTCAAGCTACTTACCTAGTCTTTTTCCAAAACTACTAACATACTTCAGACTTTCCAAAGTATATTATTTCTAGCTCCTATACTGAAGGCATATAGACAGCTTTCCTTTGCCCTCAACATCTGTTTTTCATTAAGTTATATAACAGACATTTTTTAGGTTTTCAAGATGCTTCTGTATAAAGGAATCAATACATTTTTCAACGTGGTAAATAAGTAAATGCTTACAGGCCACAAAATGATGAGATGCCTCATTACATAACATAATAGGATAGAATAAATTCTAACATATAACTGATTTTTGAAGAGTAAGTCATGTACCCCAAACTATACTTTAAACCTCCTGGCTACCTAGTCCATCTAGTAAAATCCTTGAATGATTTACCAATGATACATCTAAAGACCTAAATCACTTACAAAGATAACTATTTTTAAGCACTGCAAGAACTGATTTTAAGTGAAACTCACAATCTAAAAAAAAAATATATATATATATATCATATAAATTCAGTGGCCATTTGCTTTTTCATTATAATGTTAGTTATCCTATAGTACTCAATTATCTAAGATAAAAGGCACAGCATAGTATTTAGTCTTCTAACACACAAAGAAGAACTATATTCATCACATATGATGAAATACAGCTTCTTGTTCTTGAGGCCTAGACCTGAGCTGTCCAATATGGTAGCCGGTACACATGTCTGTTGAGCACTCTATAATATATCTAGTCCAAACTGAGACACACATCAGTGTAAGATACACATTAGATTTCAAAGACTTAGTATGAAAAAAATGTAAAATATCTCACTAATAATTTTATGTTGCTTATATGTTGAAATAACATTTGACATATTGGGTTAAATAAAATATTAAATTCATCTACTTCTTTTTACTTTTTTAATGTGGCTACTAAAAAATTTAAATTGCATACATGGCTCACATTTTATTTTATTTCAATTTCTGACTGTCCTGAGTCTTTGTCACAGTGTGCAGGCTTTGCTGCCTAGCAGCATGTGGGATTTTAGCTCCCCAAGCAGAAATCGAACCCATGTCCCCTGTACTGAAGGCAGATTCTTAACCACGGGACCACCAGGGAAGTCTCGCTTATATTTTATTTCTATTGGAGAGGACTTGTTTAGACTAAAGCGGACAAAAGGCACGGTCAGAGGCCAGCTCTACAGTGTATCATAAATATCCTGCAACTATACTACTTTCTAAGGTTCTGAGGTTATTAGCAGATAATCAAATCCCACAAGCAACAGAAGACTAAGTCTATGTGAACTCAGTCTGTAATGAATACAATAATAAATCTACACATTTAATGATATCATAGTGTTTAATTAGGTAACTTGGTAACCACCTGCTGTAACTGTCTTTAAAATTACTATCAATAGTATTGTTTTTACATAGCTAAAGTTCATAGATTTTATTTTTTATTACCTCACTTCTATGAGTACTATACTGAATATTCTTATAAACAGTTAACTGTCTACTGAATACCTTGATTTAGATATAATGGGCATTTCAAATTCATTATGTCAAAACCGAAATCATTATCTTGCTGTTAGGAGTCAATTCTCTATGGTATTTCTGTGTGTCTCAGAGTAGAAATGGTTTATCTCTCCAGGTTAGAGGGCATACTGTTCCCTGACAAGGATAATAAAGACAATGTCATCCTCTGAGACAAGGTTGGCCAGTTTTGCTCGTAGGCTCTTGCAAGCCTGGGAGGACACAGATCCACCTGCGTCTGAGGGCATGGCATCACCCTGAGCCTCATTCTGTACTACAGGACTTGGGGAACCAACGTGAACATGCAGATCATACTGACCACTTTGCTATGAGCGATAAACTGTCTAAATCTATCTGACTGGGTTCATTGTTTCCTTCTTACAGGAATCTACAGAAGTGTGGTGAGCCAGCCTAGCAGCTGCAACCGCTTAAGAGCTGCTTACTGCTCCTCGTTCCTTTGTGTCCTCAGTCTTCAGACAAGCACCTCTATCTACTCCACTGCCCAAGTCAGAAACCCATCAATCTTGACTCTTGCCCATCATTCACCATATCCAGAGCATCACCATGTCTGAATTATTCTACCATCTAAATTTCTATTTCCCCTGCCTTCACCCTGGTTCACATCATTACCCATTCTCACCTACATGCCTAATTTGTGTCAGTGTCCCTAGTGTTGCCCTACTTCACCCATTCTTCACGTTGCTGCTGTAACGATCTGGTTATCTCATTTTATTGCCCTCAGGATAAAGCCCAAACTTGTCAAAATTACAAAGTATTTTAAGGTCAGAACTTATGTCGAATGTTTCTTGGAATTCTATTTGTGATTATATTACTGGGAGGAGGGGGGAAGGAAAACAGAAAAAAAGATTAGCCCACTTCTAACATTAAAAACTGTGGAGCAAAATGTAAGTTGGGTGGGGTAGACCTTAGTTAATTCATCAAAACTTCTCTCTTCCTCATTCATGAGCATAGCTGAACTCTAAGACTCTCCTCTGTTAGAACTGGTAATGAAAAGGGGGTCCAACACAGTCAAGAAGGGCCATTTTTATTTTTTTGCCAGCCACACTTATTCTGATGAAGAGAATGCTCAGGCTATAAGCAAACATGCCCTTCCTGTTACTAGACTTAGAAGAGGTGATTGGTGTCAAATCTATCTTTTCTTTTGGTTCAGGGCATTCAAAAAAACAGGTCTCTTTACTTTTTTTTCCTTTTAAATGATATTTTAAGCATGCTTAATTCAGATATATCATGTTGACTGAACTGGGGAAAATTCAAATAAGATTATCCTGCTTCTCGTTTGGCCTAGCTCCTTTTTTTCATGACTTAGCTCAGATTTTCTTTCAGGAAATCTTCTCTGACTCCCAAAGTACGGTTACATGTCTTTTCTATGTGCTTACTCATGTTTTAGCATTTAATTTTTTCTTGTTGCTATTTAGTCAATAAGTCGTGTCTGACTCTTTGAGACCCCCATGGACTGTAGCCTGCCAGGCTCCTCTGTCCATGGGATTTCCCAGGCAAGAATATTAGAGTCGGGTGCCATTTCTTTCTCCAGGGGATCTTCCTGAACCAGGGATCAAACCCCACATTTGGTTGGCAGACAGAATCTTTAACACCGAGCCATAATACTCAGTATTAATCTCTGGTAATCTCCTTGAAGACAGTGTGTTTAACTCATTATCTATACCCTCTATGCTATATCATCATGCCTGACATATAGTGGGTACCCAATAAATAATTATTTACTTTAAACATATAATCAGATCACACTTTCAAAAATCAGAAAGGAAATTGTAATCTTGAAGGGAAAGAAACCGAAGGAAAGGGATTTTGGTTGCAGAGTTTTTCTTATCTTCTAACACATACTCAAACACACATACACACATACTGACATGACAAATCACTAAAGCTTTCCTAATTTCAGTACCCTCCCACTCCGAGGTTTGAAGTTACAGAGCCATTAGACGCTTTCATGAGAAAAAGAGAAAATGTATTTTTTCCCAAGGATTTATTCATGTAAGGCAGATTTTGATGTAATCTATATGTAACTCAAGTCTGCTTCCAGGCCAGGAGCACAAAGATGGTGAAGCTAAGATGACAGTTTAACTGGACAATTACTTCATCCAACACTTTAGGATGAAAGAGCCTCACATCTGCTTACTAGCCTTTCCAAGAGGTATTTTTGGCCCCTGGTTTGAATTTTGAGAAGAGAAATTTAAAATGCTGCTAAGCTTTCTTCCAAGACTTTACCCAGAGCAGCCAATGTAGCCCCTCAAATAACAAAAAAGAGAGATCTTTAAGGCAATTGGTATAGCACAGTAGGTTTTAAGAACGCCTATGATCCCAGCAGTGTGAATAGCTTAGAGAGACACTGGTGTCCTGGTAATCACTAACTGGTTACCCTAATTTAAATTTTCAGAGTTTTCTTTGGCCAATAGCTGAATTATCAGTTATAAATGATTTTCAGTAAGATTATTGTAGCACAACCTTATATTTTAATGACCTGGTTCTTTTAGATTATTGAAAGCAAAGTTCTTAAACTCACAGACCATTTTCCTTCATACAAAGAATAAGTATATCAAGCCCAGGTGCCACAACTACTGAGCCCACAGGCCACAGCTAAAGAGTCTGTCTGTGCACCACAGTGAAAGATCCCACATGCAGTAGCCAAGACTCATGCAGCCAAATAAATAAATAAATGAATATTTTTAGAAAGAAAAACAAAGACTATCATCACACTCACAGATAAATCTGGGTTCTAGTAATGACCCTGCAATTTGCTGTATGAACTTGGAGTAATAATTTTAAAACTTCTGAGCCTCAGCTTCCTTTTTGTGGTGAGGATTAATTAAATAACAATACAATGTATCCATAACATTACCCACTACTCTGTTCATGCTCAATAAATGGCAGTCATAATTTTCACAAGATTCTTTATAGCATGAGTTAGGCTGAGCGCTGAAGAATTGATGCGTTTGAACTGTGGTGTTGGAGAAGACTCTTGAGAGTCCCTTGGACTGCAAGGAGATCCAACCAGTCCATTCTGAAGGAGATCAGCCCTGGGATTTCTTTGGAAGCAATGATGCTAAAGCTGAAACTCCAGTACTTTGGCCACCTCATGCGAAGTGTTGACTCGTTGGGAAAGACTCTGATGCTGGGAGGGATTGGGGGCAGGAGGAAAAGGGGACGACAGAGGATGAGATGGCATCACTGACTTGATGGACGTGAGTCTGAGTGAACTCCGGGATTTGGTGATGGACAGGGAGGCCTGGCGTGCTGCGATTCATGGGGTCGCAAAGAGTCGGACACGACTGAGCGACTGAACTGAACTGAGCAGGCCAAACCTGTCCACCCCTGTTTTATAAATAAAGTTTTATTGGGCTACAATCACAATCATTAGTTTATGTTTTGTCTATGACTACATCTGAACTACAATGACAAAGTTGTGCAAAGTAACGACAAGAGTTAAAACAGAGACCATATGGCCCACAAAACCCAAAATATTTACTATCTGGCCTTTTACAGAAACAGTCTGCTGACTCCTACTTACAATAAATTTCACTAAAACTTCTAAAATAATATTATCACCTTGCAGACCATTAATAAACCATTAATAAAGCTTTCCTGGCTTTAATATACTCAAAACTTTGTAATTAAGTGCAGTGCATTCAATCTCACAAAGATAATGGCTCGTCTAATGGCTCTTTCATCTATCTTCAATAGTGAATGGATGTGGCTGGGAAAAGTCTGACAGGAATGGCTATACAAAATAACAAGCAAAATCTAACCCTTTGTAACAAACTGATAAGCTTAAGTATATTACTTGCACTTCTATATACTAGGCTTAATGAAAAAGATAGGAAGGCAGGATATTAGTTAGGCTCCCCGTTCACCCACCACTGACTTCATTTCCACTGGTCTCTGGAAGTACTAATTAATAAAATCTTTCTAGGAAAACAGTACCTTACAGCACTGTAGCATTCTTCCAAAGGTAAAACAGAACTGAAGTAGTGTTATCCAGTGGAGGCTATCCCTGAACAACTGCTTCCCATTCCAACTGAAGTGTTTATATTAATAAATGCAACTGGATACGCACCTAAGAATTCTCCTGATACCTTGCATCTCTACTTTCATTTGAAAAAATACTCCTCAAGGGAAGTGAGTCCACATTCTTTCCCTGCTCTCCATCCACTAAGAGTAATGACTTGCCATCACACTTAGAATAAAGTCCAAGGGCTTCACTGTGGTCCCGATCAGGCTGTACTGTGGCTCTGCCTAACTCTTAACCTCATTTCCTACCACTCTCCTCCTCTACCTACTGTGCTTCTTACTAACTCCTGAAGATATCAAACATAAGCCTCTGCACTTGAGTCATTCCACTTCCAGCTACACACTTCCGATATGTAACTGGTTTCGGAAACTCAGCTACATTTCCGATATGGGAAACTCATATGGTTTGTTTCTGAACTTTAGATTTCTGTTCAAGTATCGCCTCCACAGAGAAAACTTCCTTGACTGCCTTTTCTAAAGTAGGATACTATGTTATTCTCTACTCATTTTATCTGCTTTTTTTCCCACAGTAAATCAAATGTGTATTTACTCATCTGTTGTAATATATATATGTGTGATGAGGACCAAGATTTCATCTCAGTAACTATTTTATCCCCAGAGCCTAGAACACTGCCTGGCAACAGTGAATTATCACTGACAGGGAATCTACTGAATTAACTATGTAAAGGATTTGACTATTCAAGGAAAGCTTTCAGCAAATGCAACTGACAGTGGAATGAGAAGACCAGTAATAGTAATGATGGCCATGTGAATCTAGAATACTCACAGATGGAAAGCCTGAGCAAAATGGAGAAAAATCTCTTTTTATAATCCCATTCACTCCCTGTCATTTTCCTTCCTCTCACGTTTCCTCTAGCAATATTGCATGCTAAGTCGCTTCAGCCATGTCCAACTCTTCGTGATCCCATGGACTGTAGCCTTCCAGGCTCCTCCGTCCATGGGATTCTCCAGGCAAGAATACTGGAGTGGGTTGCCACGCCCTCCTCCAGGGGTCTCCCTGACCCAGGCACCGAACCCGTGTCTCTTATATCTCCTGCACTGGCAGGTGTGTTCCCTGCCCCTAGCGCTACCTGGGAAGCCCTTGTGCGCCCACTTTTGCCACCTCTCTTCCTCCTCCTCTTTTGCTTCCTCAGTCATAAATTGTTTTTCACTTGTATATTGCCTTCACAGAGTTTTTTCTTGTGAATCAGTGGCCTGAGTAAAAGAAAAGATCTCTAATGAGAAACTCTTAAGAGTATATTTGATATTCTTTAGATGCTAAGAACACCAACATCAGCATCAACATCAGTATCAGTACTGATGATCAGTATATTGATGATCAGTATCAGGTACTCAGCATCAATGCAACAGACTGAAAAAAAGAAACATGAAGCCAATCCCTTTCACCTCCTACATCAAGAATCCTGAATGCTTTGGGAATTCATCTGTTTAATTTTCTTCTCTTCCTTCTCCAGAACATATCTTTAAAACATAATCATCATTTTTAATTTTACTGAGGTATAACTGACATATATATAACTGCATATATTTAATGTATATATTTTGATGAGTTTGGACATATGTGCACACATCACCACAATTAAGGTACTACAAACCTATCTAGAATCTCCAAAAATTTCCTTGTATTCTTTTGTGCTTTTGTGCTGTTGTAAGAGCACGTAAAGAAAGTGAAAGTGAAAAACATGAGATGTATCTTTAACATTTTAAAGTACACACTATCATATTTTTAGCTATCGGCACTGTGCTGTACAACACACTCAACATATTTGACTTCTATCCTCAAATTGCTTTTAAAAACTCATGACACATCCACTAAAGTATGTTTGCTAAAATCCAAGGCCTAGCATTACCTTGTTTTATTAAGTTGACCCCGGTGCTGATTCAAGTTAAAATAAATGAAAACTGACAAGCAGTCTCATCAGACTCATAAATGATTGTGTACATGTGCCTCTTTTCAGCTCTCATCAAATGACACTGGGCTCGGTGTTCAACTTGACTCTTTGAAGGATCATTTCTAACACATTAGCAACAGCCAACATAATAACATATATTAATTTCAGTCAAATACCTCTCCAAATAGAATACCCCAGAACATCAACTTACTCATTTTAAATTCCTCCACAGGAGTCTACAGGAAGAACATGATCTCTGTAATCCAAAAGGAGTCTTGAGAAAGTAAACTGTAAAAAAAAAAAAAAAAATTTAGGAGGAATTCATAATGAAGTTCATGTTTTGCCCATTAATTTTAGATACCAAAGAAAAATCAAAGCGAGGAGAAATGTTTTTAATATCAAGCATATTTACAAGTGACAAGGCATTAAGATTTATAAACTAACATGATAACCTACTTAAAGCTAATCAATATATTCAACAACAAGATACCCTGTCTTAAATGATTTATTCCATTATTTTGGTAACTACGCTTAAATTAATTACAATTACAACTCTATATTCAAGACTTGAGAGAGAAAAAAGTTAACTATACAAATTAAAAATCAAAAGCCTAGAGTATTAATCTCCTCTACACATATCCCTGTTTCATCTCTCCAACTCTCCACACCCACACTCCCTGTCTCTGTCATTGTACACTCAAGCCCACACTATCAAGTCCAATAGGGTTAGTGTGAAGTTAGTGTAAAGTATGTATAGCTAGCAGTGTGACTTTATTATTTGTTTTGCTTAGTTCCAGGACTGAAGAATGCCAATTTCAATGCAAAAGGGTGATCATTTGTACATGTATATCTCTTCCCACTCCTCAATAAAGCTGTGCCTTCAGTGACATTCAAGAGTGCAAAATACAACAACTATTTGTATTTATCCGTATTAGTATCACAAAATATATTAACTTTGGAAGGGAAAGGTCCAAATTTAGGTTAGCAGCCTACTCTGGCTTAAAACAGAACATATCTCCCTAAGGCATCCCCCTTCTGAAATAATTCATTATCATAAAAGCTAAGTATTTACAGGACAAAAATCTGAAACAATAATAAGAGCAACAAAACATTCTGCTTTTCATTTCCACTAACTTGGTGTTAATGAAATGTGACACTGCTATTAGCATAGTATAATAAACATGAAAAGGTGTCCAATGTACAAAGACAATGTGAAAACTCCTTCCCTGGTGGTTCAGACAGTAAAGAACCCGCCTGCCAGTTCAGGAGAAGCAGGTTCGAGCCCTGGGTCAGGAAGATCCCTTGGAGAAGGGAATGGCTACCCACCCCAGTATTCTTGCCTGGAAATTCCAAGGACAGAGGAGCCTGGCGGGCTACAGTCCATGGGGGTCACAGAGAGTCAGACACAACAGAGCAACTAACACTAATGACAAAAGCAAAACAAAAATAGTTCTTTTCTTTTCGTATGCCCTTTGTGTTAGCTGAAAAGCATATGACCTTGTTATCTACATACTATAATAAAGATATAATATATATATAAAGATATATATAATAAAATTGGCTGCCAGTGCACCTAGAAGGAGGCTTCAAAAATAACCAAGTAAAATTATTTTTCCCAGGGCCCCATAAATGATACATCATACAGGACTCAGTTCTTACTTCTCTGTGTTAGAAGCTGTACTAAATGCAGTTAAACAAGAGAAAAATATCTAAATAACTCTCAGAAGTGGCATACATAGATATTAGATCTTTGTTGAAATCTCAAATCTTACATTATCCAATGGTTTAAATCACCTTTAAAACAGTATTAAAATTCTAAACTCATGTTGTGTTTATCTTTTTTTAAGTAGACAGATATTCCTAGCAACATGTTTGTATCTGATGTTACTCATATAAATAAAAGTATATAGTCATTTTAGGGATTAATAGAAAAACAGACATCTGCACAGAACATTTCCCTCATTAGATATTATCATGTTAGCACATTTTTCCTATTTTTTATTTTACTACAAAATAAAATGAGCTGATTTTTACCCTCAAGTTTCTCTATAATGTATACTGCCAATAATGCAAATATTTTAATTGCACATTAGAAGAATCTCATTTTCCTCTAAAAATCACTATAGCATTTAGCCCTGAAGAGACCTCATAATACATACAAAAAAATCAAGATATGACTATGGCACACTGGCATACCAGTTACCACTTAACAAATATTACTTTAATCATTACTTTTAAACTAAAAGCCATCTTTTTTAAAAATCTCAGGCAAGATCCCATTGGTCATTAGAATGTTATTTGGCCTCTTCCTAAATAAGTGCCAGATTGAATCAATTACACAAGAATCAATTAGCAAAAAACTATATACAAATCAACTGTCTTAACTACCAGCCAAACTGTATATTCAAAAAAGTAACTCTCTTCTGTCAGAATGTCACACTTGGGGTTCATGAGGGTATAAACTGATACCTTTCTAGAAAGCAATTTGGGATAACATTTATAAAATATTACTGTTTCTTCTCTTTGACCAGTAACTCTATTCCTAAGAATTAACCTAAAGAAATAATCAGAAATAAAGTTTATATATATATAAAGATGTGTATTCCAACATGACTTACTAGAGCAGGACAAAAAAATGCAAAGCTCAAAACAAAGCTTAGATTTAAAATAAATACCATACAGCCATTTAAATCACAATTATGAATAAAATGTTATGACTTAAAATTCTCAGCACACATACATAAACCATACCAAAATATTTATAGCAATTACCTGTGGTTGGCATCATTATAGGCTATTTTTATATACCTCTTTTGTATTTTCAGGAGCTAATAGTGCTATTCAAGAATATTTTAATATCCTATACTGAACTATTATAAACTAAGGGGTTTTGTTAGAAGCCATTTCAGACAGTCATAGAACATTTCACAAGCACAGAGAAGAAAAGACGGCTGGTCAAAAGTAGATGACTGTCATCAGCTAGCTTTTCCTCAAGCACCAGGAACATTGCTAATATCCATCAGTAATCAAATTAGTAGAGCACTCATGTTAACAATTTGTATTTCCATCTGAGGGTGAATTTATTTAACAGATAGCTGTTTTTCCCAGTAAAGACAGTTAGTGCAACAAACTTGCATGGGATAGGAACAAATATTTACTGAGTATGTTAACTGCTGCTGCTGCTAAGTCACTGTCGTGTCCAACTCTGTGCAACCCCATAGATGGCAGCCCACCAGGCTCCCCCATCCCTGGGATTCTCCAGGCAAGAGTACTGGAGTGGGGTGCCAGCGCCTTCTCCAATATGTTAACAGACATGATGTTAAATGCTTTTCTGTTGTTGTTGGTGTTCAGTTGCTAATTTATGTCTGATTCTTTGAGACCTCACAGACTATAGCCCGCCAGGCTCCTCTGTCCTCCACAATCTCCCGGAGTTTGCTCAAATTCATGTGCACTGAATTGGTGATGCTATCTAATCATCTCATCCTCTGCTGCTCTTTCTCCTTTTGCCTTCAATCCTTCCCAGCATCAGGTTCTTTTCCAGTGAGTTAGCTCTTCAAATCAGATAGCCAAAGTAATGGCGCTTCTACAGCAGCTCTTCCAATGAATATTCAGGACTGATTTTCTTTAGGATTGACTGATTTCATCTCTTTACTGTACAAGGGACTCTCAAGAGTCTTCTCCAGCACCACAATTTAGAAGCATCAATTCTTCGGCACTCACGCTTCCCTGGTGGTTCAGACAGTGAAGAATCAGCCTGCACTTTTGGACTCTGTGGGAGAGGGAGAGGGTGGGATGATTTGGGGAAACAGCATGGAAACTTGTATAATATCCTATAAGAAACGAATCGCCAGTCCAGGTTCAATACAGGATGCTTGAGGCTGGTGCTGGGATGACCCGGAGGGATGGTACGGGGAGGGATGTGGGAGGGAGGTTCAGGATGGGGAACACGTGCATGCCTGTGGTGGATTCATGCTGATGTGTGGCAGAACCAATAAAATATTGTGAAGTAACCAGCCTCCAATTAAAATAAATAAATTTAAATTAATTTTAAAAATAATAAGATATATATTTTTAAAGTTCTTACATATATTTTTAAATTAATCTGGATATGATTATTTTTCATACTATTTTAAATGTCATTTGTAAAGTATTTATTGTTTTTCAATTAGAATTCAATGCATTTTGGCAACTCTAACAATATTTCTTAATAACTTTATAATTTATTTGTAGATTATTTTGGATTTTCAACATGTATATCATACAATCTCTAATTACACATTTTCTGGATTAAAAAAAAAAAAGAATTAGCCTGCAATGCAGGAGACCTGGGTTCGATCCCCCTGGGTCGGGAAGAAACCCTGGAGAAGGGAATGTCTACCCACTCCAGTATTCTGGCCTGGAGAATTCCATGGACAGAGGAGCTTGGTGGGCTACAGTCCATGGGGTTGCAAAGAGTCAGACACCACTGAGTGACTTTCACTTTCATCCTTCTTTATGATTCAACTCTCACATCTGTACAAAACCATTGGAAAAACCAAAGCTTTACATATTTCAACACTTTACAGATTTCTTTTAATCCTTACAATACTGTAATGTAGGTATTATTATTTTTCAGAGGAGGGAACTGAGGCTCAGAGAGGTTAGGTAACTTATCTAAGTACACAAAGCTAGTAAATAGTGATACTAGAATTTGAACAAGCTTTTCCATATGCAGAACCTTCTAAAAATATCAGTGAAGCAAACAGTTAAACTGTAATGATGGGATTATTCATCCTGCATAAGGTAATGGCCTTGAAAATATTTCAATTGTAAAACAATAAGTAAATAATTTTTAAACAGCCAATAGCTAATTCACTGAACATTAATAATAAACAGACTCCACACAACCAAGAGAAAAGCAAATAAATGCTTCAAGTAATATTCAATAAGATAATGCCTAACATTAACTGTGTCTGGAAATTATAGGTGTTCAATAAATACAGTATTGAACCGAACTAATTGAGATTGGATGATAAAAACAAAAATAGAAACAAATATCTATCACTTTCCAAAAGCTATATGAAAACACTCAAGTTACAAAAAATTTAATTTATTAAATTATAATGCAATAGGGGCTTCCCTGGTGGTCCAGTGGTTAAGAATCTATCTTCTAAGGCAGGGGACATGGGTTCTATTCCTGCTTGGGGAACTAAGATCCCACAGGCCTCAGGGTAGCCAAGCCTACATGCTGCAACCACCAAGCCCATGCACTCTGGAGCCCGTGTGCCACAAGTAAGACCTGACACAGCCACAGATAAATAAATATTATAATATATAATTAATTTATGCCAGACGACTGTTTATCATTAGGTAGAAACGGAGAAGGGATTGTATATTACAGAGGAAACATAAATCCCACACACAATGATGCATGTAGCTCCTAATAAAATCAATACAACTTGATTAAGGATCTAGAAAGGAGATAAAGTAATTGAGAAAGTTTCTATTTTAACTCTTAAAATGTAACCACTAAAAATTTTAACCTCAATGCTACTTTCCTTTAAATGAAGCATTCTAGGGACTTCTAGAATATTCCTGTTTGGATAAAACTATTAAAAATCATAGCTTTTAATAATTTAAATAATTTGTTAAAATTCTGCTAACAAAGTCAGAGTTAAAAGGCTATGGTTTTGATTCACAAACACATGATGTGAATAGTTTTTGCCAATTTTTCACAATATATAAAACCTCTACCACTATACCATTAAGATAATTAAACTAAGTTAAGGCCCATGGGTTCTATAAACTTCCTAAGGTCAGAATTGTTGCTGGCAAAACACTGAGAGTCAGTTTTTCAAAAGCTAAAATAGACAAAGGAATTTAAATTGCTACAGATAATCAACGAGCAAATTTGGACTAAAATAACATAGTAAATGATGAAAGTGAAAGAGGAGAGTGAAAAAGTTGGCTTAAAGCTCAACATTCAGAAAACGAAGATCATGGCATCTGGTCCCATCACTTCATGGGAAATAGATGGGGAAACAGTAGAAACAGTGTCAGACTTTATTTTGGGGGGCTCCAAAATCACTGCAGATGGTGACTGCAAGCATTGAAATTATAAGACGCTTACTCCTTGGAAGGAAAGTTATGACCAACCTAGATAGCATACTGAAAAGCAGAGACATTACTTTGCCAACAAACGTCTGTCTAGTTAAAGCTATGGCTTTTCCAGTGGTCATGTATGGATGTGAGAGCTGGACTGTGAAGAAAGCTGAGTGCCAAAGAATTGACGCTTTTGAACTGTGGTGTTGGAGAAGACTCTTGAGAGTCCCTTGGACTGCAAGGAGATCCAACCAGTCCATTCTGAAGGAGATCAGCCCTGGGATTTCTTTGGAAGGAATGATGCTAAAGCTGAAACTCCAGTACTTTGACCATCTCATGCAAAGAGTTGACTCATTGGAAAAGACTCTGATGCTGGGAGGGGTTGGGGGCAGGAGGAGAAGGGGACGACAGAGGATGAGATGGCTGGGTGGCATCACCAACTCGGTGGACATGAGTCTGAGTTAACTCCGGGAGTTGGTGATGGACAGGGAGGCCTGGCGTGCCACGATTCATGGGGTCGCAAAGAGTCGGACACAACCGAGCGACTGAACTGAACTGAACATAAGTATACTTAAGCATATGTATATTTATATATTTATTTATACATTTATATATTTATGTGTTTATGTATATATCTATAAATATATATAAGAAAATATTTAGATCTATCTATATTTTTATATATTTATTTAATAATGCTATAGCACACTCTTAAAGACCCAAAATATACCCCTTTTAAGATAGAAAGGAATTAAGACTGGGTGTGTTGATATTCCTGGAAAGTAGACCTATCTTGGGCTTTCCAGGTGGTGCTAGTGACAAAGAACCCACCTGCCAATGCAGGAGACATAAGAGATGCAGGTTCAATCCCTGGGTTGGGAAGATCCCCTGGAGGAAGGCATGGCGACCCACTCCAGTATTCTTGCCTGGAGAATCCCATAGACAGAGGAGCCTGGTGGGCTATGGTCCACAGGGTCACAAACAGCTGGACATGACTGAAGCAACTTAGCACACACAGCACAGACCTTGCTCAGCCAACCTATCATGGATACTCAAGAAATTAACTAGCACCACCACCCAAAATCATTACCAACGGTTTAAGCTTAAATGAGACTAACTTATAAAAATGATATTAGTATGCTTTATGTCTTCTTTGTAAATAATTAAATGAATAAACAGAGCTAAAAGGTGGGTCCAAATTAGGATATTAGTATTATCTATGATTATTAAACAAAATAGAATTATAAATAAGATTAAAAGGATCAATAAAATCTGTTGAGTTAAAGCCATAAAATTAACTTCCACTAATGATCTAGTAATTATATTTTTCAGGCAATTTTTAAAATAATTGTATTTATTTATGGCTGTGCTGGGTCTTCGTTCCTGCCTGGGCTTTTCTCTCGTTGTGGCAAGTAGGTCTACTCTCTAGTTGCAGTGCTTCAGCTTCTCATTGTGGTGGCTTCTCTTGCCGAGCATGGGCCCTGGGGTGCACAGGCTTCAGGAGTGTGGCTCCCAGCCTCTGGAGCACAGGCTCAGTGGCTGTGGGGAGTGGGCTTCATTGCTCTATAGCATGTGAGATCTTCCCAGATCAAGGATCAAACCTGTGTCCCCTGCACTGGCAGGCGGATTCTTTACCACTAAGCCACCAAGGAAGTCCTTTTGTCAAACAATTTTTATGTAAAATTGTTCTTCAGATTGAATACTTGTACAAGATTTGTAAATACAGATAAAACTTTAAACAGTTCAGAGAGTAAAAGCGGTTAAAATAAGAATCATACAGTAATTTCTGAAAATGTGCTAATAACTTGTCACAGTGAGTCAGATGCTAAGGTTTTATCTTACTCATTGTTATATTCCCAGAACCAAGTATAGGCTCTGCAAAACTACAAGTCGTTAGTTATATCAAACTGAGGTTACATCCTTTAGCAAGTTTTGCCAGATTGTTTTTTAAGAAGTTAAGATTTCCCATCCTGAATATTTTAGTGCATGTATGAGTATGTGAATTTTTCTGGGAAGAGGATTAATATCTTTCATCAGAGATTCAAGTGACACCAAAAAGTTAAAAGCTACAGATCTAAACAAAATATGGACATGCTGAATGCAGGCTGTCACTGTCAAATAGAGGGTTTGTCACTGTCAAACACAGAGAGGTAAGGTAGCTCTAGAAACAGTTCAGAAGAGAACGATCAGCTCTGGAAGAAAAAGAATGGAGTTTTTTGGTAGCATTTTTTCATTTGTTTATTGCCCTTGTTCTTTTGCCTGTGTCGATCAATATTAGAAAATTACTACAATTCTTCATTTAATTCAGTTTCACAAATGTAATCACTGATATAGTTACAGTATAGCATACTTTAGAAAGGTACACTACTGTTATGAAGTTAAATGTACCTACAATAAGATGAACAAGTTGAGGTTACACATAATATTTTACTAGATAATTATTTTTAGAATCTCAAATTTAACTTATTAATATACTTTTTATTAATTTCTGTAACCCTTGCTTGCTATAACTGAGTAAAACAGTGACTAAACCTCACATGATAAAGTAAGCTGGATCTCCTATTAACTCTCTCTTTACATATAATTTAAAATCTTCTTTTAAAATTATAAGCATGCCTATTCTGTAGGTGAACCCCACACAGCCCTGCCCCACCAAGCTTATTCTATGTGCCAATCCTCATGCCAACTGTAACTAAAATGCTATAATTCCACATCATTACATTAAGCAAGAGTCAAGTTGCGGATTTTACACTGTCTGATTACTAAGATCACATTAGCTCACTACCAGTGGTTTAGTCACTGCATCAACTATTGGTATTAAATCTCTGGATGCAATGAAAGTTAACAATGCTATTTTTATGTCATGCAAAAAAAATTCATTCAGTCTGTTTTCCCTTTTTGATTACAGTTCATTTAAGGGAAAAATGTTGCTGTATGGCTTGACAATGTTTTATGTGTCTTCGGCTGACAGAACACACAAAACGTTTGAATAGGCCCATTTATTTGAGCAGACGTATTAAATAATACTTTAAATGTGAACATGCATGTCATAAATTTTGTAGTCTCTTTAAAGTAGGATAAATCTGGTATTTAAAATAGTCTTTGTTCAAAGCCATTTTTTTTTCTAACAGTCATAAAGGGACTCTGATTTGTGCTGCATGAACAATGCCAGCATCATCATTTTAATGTTATCCATATGGGCTTCTAATAATAGATAAGAGTCTACATTTGTATTATATGTCTTAGAGACATTTAAAATCTAGATAAGGAAAGGCTGATTTCATTGGCCCCATAGTTAAAGGAAAGCAGACCCTAATTAAAAGAATTCTGTTCTGAATTAACTAGTTTGACATGTGCTAATTGACAGTTCCTGTGAAATGGTTCTAATTAAAGTCAATATGTCTTTTTCAATTAAAAGGAAATTAAGAATATACTAATATACATTAACAACTTAATCTGCCTTCAATATCCCATACATCAGCTGCTTTTTTCCCCCCTAACGTTATTGAAGAGCCATCTGACATGAATCATCTACTGTTTGCTTATGGTATCTCATTATTACTTCACACGAGCACAAGAGTAGTGTATGTCCCCTTGAGGAAGAGGATAACCTGCACATGCTTTAATTTTAAGATCTCCCAACTCTTAGTTCATTAAAAGTAAACCCACCTTTTTGAATTTAAAAAATGGACACTCTTAGTAAGAATCTTGGCTAACTGAAAACAAAGACAAGTGTTCTCAATTAGTTGGTCTTTTACTATAGGCCTTAGAGGTAATTGCATTCTGCTGGAAAGAAGGCTGGACTGTTTTCATCATTTGGCTTGATTCAATGCAAAGCTTGATCTGAGCAACATACAACAGAAAACATCTTTCAAATTAGGTTCTGTTTCCCAAGTGAAACTTCAGGGAAATCTCAGGTGGGAATACTTCACATTGTATATGTAACAGAAAAATAGAAAGCAAGATCGCTCAAATGCCAGAACTAACAGAAGGCCCATCATATTCACTGAAAATGTAGCATTAGAGAAACTGTTTATAGAAACATAATTAAATATTCAAATGTGCATTACCAAAGCTATGGTATTGGCACTGTTAATACTAGAGAAAGTAATATTAAACTCAAGCATCAATATAAATGAACACTGTATTAACATCACATAGAGAACTATGGAAAAGATTAAAACTATTTGTTTCTTAATAGATAATTATAATTTAGATATTTTAAGTATAATAAAATATTTTTAAAGAAATTTTTTATACTATCAAGATACTATGTTCAGTCCTTTCACATGATATAGCTAATATTTTGATAGGCATTTTTTTATAACCCTCTTTTTTTAGCATTTAAAATTCAACCACAGCAAACTATTTCACCCAAGTTTACCAAAATTAGTTATGCATGTTTAGTACAGATCAAAAAGAAGGGAAACAAGTCATTTCCATTTTTATTTACTTACATTATTAAAAATTAAGTTTGCTAATACCTATAGCACTAAGTATGTGTATAAGAGCTGGAGAGACAGTCAGCCTGCCAGTCAACCCAAGATCTCTTATTGAAAATATTTTTTCCTAATATACTCTATTATTCTCTTCTGAGTAGTTACCAAAAACTTTGATGAGCATCACCATTTGTGGGATTCAGCAGCTGAAGTCTAGCGAATTTTCAGAATAAGTAAGTACATATTAACCCATGTTCAAAAAAGTACCTCCTTACATTATAACCAGATTTGAAAGTCCAAAAGCAATGCCACTTATCACCACATACCAAGCCTCTGGTTTGATTTTCAGTCCTAGCATCCTGCTCCTCAAGCTGGTATAGACTAGAAAGGCTGCAGTGACATCATGTTCCCAGCATCCTGAAATGGGAGAGAAGCCAAGGCAGCACCTTTTCTGCCCAATTAAAGAGCATTGTCTGCAACAGGCCTCCACAACACAAGGCCTCACACAGCCATGAAGCAGTTGTTCATGACTCACCCACAGATTTGAGAAAGGGGAGCAAGTAGAAAGACAGACAATATGGCACCCATGTCAGCAGCAAGAGATAAGGCTGCCCCACAGACTCTACATCTCAGTTCACATGTTATAGTGACAATACTCCACATCTAAATTCACAATGGAAATCAATGTCATCTGTCAAGGCTTCCAACAAAGGCTTTCATTCACAGTATTGATGCTAGGCTAGAATAAAAATTTCTTTAAAGGGAGGAGCTATATGGAACTGATACTAGGAAAACTCTGTAGCATTCATTTGACAGTTTATACTTTTTGAGCAAGTGATATTTATTGATGATTCTCATGGCTTATTTTCTCTGTATGAACTTGTTTTCATCTTTTCCCTTGCTCCTGTCGTTTAATTACCAATGGGTGACAATAAAATGTATTGCTCAAACTGGAACACTTTTAAGAATGACCATGGAAGGGAGTGATATTATGGAAGATCACAGAGTACAAAGCTCTAGAGTCAGCCCCTTCACCAAAACAACTATTGAGCTGCAAGAATTGCTAGAATTTAGAACTCTGGGGTCTAATTGAACACATGGAGCATCCAGGGAAGTGCTTGACAAACAAAGCAGCCAGCCAATTTTCATGAACTGCAACATCATGCATAAGCAGCAATAATCCTCCACTCCTGATTCAATCTTTTGGCACCAAGGCAAGATCTTCTCCTTCAAATAACCAGAGTTCTGTGTTTTGTGACCTGGCGGGTCGCTAAGTGGCCAGCACAGAGGCTGGCTATTAATTCAAGCTTAATGGTTTGAACTGCTTCCCTGGCACCATGGAATTTAAACAGACAGAATTCCTTTTACTTTTTTTTTAACTCTTATTGTATCCAGACATTTAAGGAAATTTCTGTCAAGTCACTAGCTGACCACAGAGATAACAGAACATAGACTTCAGTGACCACACAAGACAAGGAATATAAGCTTTAAAAAAAAAAAAAGTAGAAAAGTCACTAAACAAATGAACAACTGCAGACTTCATCATATAATAATAGTCTTTGGTGTAGGAGAACCAGATTTTCAGAATTACAATGTTCAAAATGTCCAGATCACAACAAGATAATTACAAAGCACACAAAGAAGTAGTAGGAAAGCGTCACTCATTCACAGGACATAAAAAGTGAGAAAGAAATTGATGGAAACCATCCTGAGGAAGTCCAGGCATTAACTTACAAGACTGAGACTTGACAGTTACTGCTTTAAATATGCTAAAAGAGCTAAAGAAAATCATAGACAAAGAAGTAAAAGAAACTAAATTATTTTTAAAACTCAAAGTAGAAATTTGGTAATTGAAAAGTATTACAGGTAAAATTTAAATATTCACAAGACACATTCAACAACAGATTCAAGAAGGAGTCAACTGCCCAGTGTGAGGAGTAGAAAGAAAAACAGGAAAAATAAACAAGGCTTCAGAGACTTAGGGGATATACCATCAAACATATCAATATATATATTATGAGAGTCCCAGAAGGAGAAAAGCAAGGAAAAAAGGCAGAAAAAAATATTGGCAATACTATCCAAAAACTTCCTAAACTCTATGAAATACATAAATATATACATCCAAGAACCTCAACTGGATAAGAGAATGGCAACCCACTCCAGTATCCTTGCAGGAGAATCCCACGGACAGAGGAGACGGGCAGGCTACAGGGCATGGGGTTGCAAAGAGTCAGACACGACTGAAGCGACTGAGCACAAGAACCTCAACAAACTCCAAGCAGGACAAACTCAAAGAAATCCACATCATGATATATTATTCTCAAACTGCTAAAAGACAAAGATGGAGAGAAACTTGAAAGCAGCAGGAGAAAAGCGATTGATCACATCAGTGGCTGCTCAAATGGCTTCTCTAAAAGATTAACAGTGTATTTCCCATCAAAAATCATGGAGACTAAATGGCAGTAGAACAATATATTTAAAGATTGAAAGGAAAAACATGTCAACCAGGAATTCTGCATTCAGCAAAACAACCCTTCAAATATAAAGAAGAAATTATGACATTCTTAGCTAAATGGAAGATAAGGGAATTCATTACTAGTTATCTGCTCTATGAGAAATGCTAAAGGAAGTCCTTCAGGTTGAAATAAAAGGATACTAGACAGTAACTTAAAGCTACACAAAGAGATAAAGAACAATGAGAAAGGTAACTACACAGATAAATATAAAACCTAATAATGCTATATTTTTGCTATGTAACTTCTCTTTTTTATTTCCTATTTCATTTAATCAACAAATGTATAAAACAATAATCATAAATCTATATTAATGGACACACAATGCATAAAGACACAATCTATGACAGTAAGAACATAAAGGGGAAGATGGAGCCAGTTAGGAGTAGAGTCAACGTATGCTACTGAAGCTAACTTGGCATCAATTCAAACTAGAGTTTTATAAATTTAGGATGTTAACTGTAATTCCCATGGTAACCACTAATACCTAAAAATACATGTAAAAAGAAATGGAAAGGGAAATGATATACAGGAAAAAAATCAATCAAACACAGAATAAGTCAGTATTAGAGAAGCTGAGGAATAACAAAAAATAATACAAAAAACAAATAGCAAAACTGCATATATAAATCCTTCATTGTCAGTAATTACTTTAAAGGTGAATGAGTTAAGCTTGTCAATTAAAAGACAGATATTGGCAGAATATTTTTTTAAAAAACATAATACAGCTATATGCAGCTTTTAAGAGATGCATTTGAGACCCAAAGACACAGATAGGTTAACAGTCAAGGGATGGAAAAAGAAACTCCATGCAAACAGCAACCAAAAGGAAGTCTGGCTACCTATATCAGACAAAATTCATTTTTATAAACAGTAACCAAAAGGAAATCTGGCTACCTTTATTAATATCAGACAAAACTGATTTTACATACAAAACTGTTGCAAGAGACAAAGAAAGACATTTTACAGTGAAGGATCAATGCACTAAGAAGATATAACAATTATATATATATATATCAAACAATACAGCCTCAAAATGTATGAAGCAAGCAGTGACATAACTGAAGGAAGAAATAGTCTCCAATAATAGTTGGAAACTTCAAAAGCCCACTTTCAATAATGCAGAGGACGTGTAGACAGAAAATCACTAATAAAAGACTTGAATAACATTATAAATCAACTACATCTGACAGACCAACATAGAACATGCCACCTAACAATGGCAAAACATATATTCTTCTCACCTGCATATAGAACATTCTCCAGAATAGACCATATGTTAGGTCATACAAGAATTCTCAAACTTCAAAATACCCAAAATCATACAATGAGTGATTACAATGGAATCAACCACAAGGGAACAAACCTAGATATCAATAACAAAAGAAAAACTGGAAAACTCTAAATAACATTCTTAAGCAATATAAGATCAGGGAAAGAATACCAAGGAAATTAGAAAATACTTTGATATAAAAAACACAATACACCAAAAACTTAAAGGATACAGCACAATCACTGCTCCAAGGGAAGTTTGTAGCTATAAACACCTACACTAAAAAAAAGATTTCAAATAAACAACCCAACTTCACACTCTAAGGAACCAGAAAAGAAGCAGAAACTAAACACAAAGCCATTAGAAAGAAAGAAATAATAGGGATTACAGCAGAGAGAAACAAAATAGAGTATCCAAAAAAGCAACAGAGAGAATCAATGAAACCAAAGCTTGTTTCTTTGAAAAAAAAAAAAAAAATCAACAAAAATTACAAACCTTTAACAAGATTAAGAAAAAAGGAAGATGCAAATAACTACCTCTGACCTCACAGAAATCAAAAGGATTATAAGAAAATACTATGAATAGACTTATACCAACATGTTAGTCAATCTAGATGAAATGGACAAATTCCTTGGAAAATGCAAGTTATCAAAAGAGAAGGAAATCTTTTTTTCCTCACCATGTGGCTACAGGATCTTAGCTCCCTGATCAGGGATGGACCCCATGCCTGCTGCATTGGGAGTGCAGAGTCTTAACCGCTGGACCACCAGGGAAGTCCCAAGAGTAGAAAACCTTAACAGACTTATAACAAGAGAAGAGACTGGATCAGTTAATAAAAATCTCCCCAAAAAGAAAAGTCAGGACCATATGACTTCAGTGGTGGGTTCTATCAAATATTTAAAGAAGAATTAACATGATTCCTTCTCAAACTCTTCCAAAACACTGACAAAGCTAGCACATTTTATGAGGTCAGTAATACCAAAGATAATAATAACTAATACCAAAGATATCATAAGAAAACCACAGATAAACATGTCTTATGAATAAACACACAAAATTCCTCAACAAAACACTAGCAAACCAAATCTAAAAGCATATTAAAGAAAATTATACACCATCACCAAATGGGATTTAAGTCAGGAATTCCATCGAGGTTGAACTTCTGAAAATCAATCAATGTAGTACAAGTCAAAACTGCTTTTATTCAAGTAATTCTACTATTATTCCCTTCTCTTTTTACTTTATCTCCTTGAGTATTCTGAAATAGGCATTCTCTTTCAATATATGCATTATGGAAACTGTTTGCCCTGCTAAACAGATAAACATGTTTTCTACATTTATTTGTTCATGGGTTGAAAACAAAAAAAACATAAGGTGTTTTTAATGTCTTTCTAGCTTTGCCATTTAAATACTTGATCCCAGGCAGTCTTAATTTACATATAATGATTTTTTTGTTACTTTTCTCTTGTTGTTCTTGTTAATTGAATATTCATCTTTGGTATCTCAAAGAATAACAACTTTTCAACTAATTCTGATCCCTCTAAAGGAGTCAAAATATATGGGTACATGAAAAAAAGATGACTGTCTCTTCCTTACCAGCAAAAGAAAGATACCTTATATGCAGGTACAAAGGTTACTAAGTGTTTGCTATAGTTAGCTTCCTTTTTACCATGGATACACATACCTGCATTAAATGGTGCCAATTCTCAATAAGGCAACTTACATACAAAGAAAACTACATGAGAAGAAACTCAATGACTCTGAATACTCTGCCTAAATGATGAGACTTCTAAGATGTAGCACTTAAATTTTTGTAATACATTTATTATCTTTTTAAAGATATAATTCTTCTACACTGCTTCAGTGATTAGTAGCTGCTTTATCTAGTCATTCCTGTAGACTGTGATAAATGTCAAATAGCTCAAAGCCCAGTTTTCTGATATAGTTTCTATTAATGCAATGTGTAGAATGTGCATGAAGAAGACCGAAAAGCAGGAAATTACTAGGATAGCATTGGAGATATTATGCTATGTTTGTTAAAGTTGCCGTGTGAAAGGCAAACCTTTCCATTCCCCTCATCACCAGAACTGTGATTACAACTCCAGCTACCTGAAACCAAATATAAGGCTGTGTTCTCTTCACTCAGCTGTCAATCTTTCAACTAGTTGGTTTACAGTTTCTGAAAAAAGACATGCTCCTGTTTTAAACATGTGGATAAAAGACTGGCTTTTCCATATGCAATCAGACGAAACATTTAGTTTTTTTCTCTTAACTCCACATCACTGTGGAACAGTGACAACTACAGAACCTTGGGTTGTTACTTTATTGAACTCCATTTTCTCTTATTAATTAACGTGTTTTATTGTCTCCACCTAAATTTGTTTTTCAATGTATATACTAATTTCAAGTAAAATTAATGTAATACATATTCATAAAAGTTGATATAACTTTGACACAGATGACATCGATGACACGGATGACACAGATGAATATATAAAGAAAATGACGGTGAATGTCATAGCCTGAAGTATGAAAAAAGTCAATATTAAGATTCTCACCAAGTTTCTCACATTCTTCATGTCTTCATAAATATGCCAGTAAATGTCAGTTAGACATTTACTGACATCAGTAAACCTCTATGACCTCAATTAAGGGTCAATTAGAAAACATTTCATTTTTAACTTTGCTGATCACCACACAAGTTTAAATAGCATTACACTGGATTTTCTAAGTATTCTTTTAAAAAATAACTGAAGTATGATGCTTCAAACTTTCTTTAAAAATAAGCCTTATAACACAAAAGAAAACCATAGTATTAATAGTATTAATATCTTTTAGGGTACATTAGAGTTGTTACTGAGTGCAAGCTTATTCTGCTCACCGCAAGATAAATCAATGAATCCCAGATGAAGTGTTGGGACTAGAAAGGAAGCCCACTGACCAAGAAGATGGCAAGCTAGTGCCTCAAAATAACCATCTTGTCAGGGCCTAGATGTCAGATTCTTTTAAGGATTGGAAATGGGGGGAAATGAGGAAACAAAGTAAAAAGACTATTTAATTTCTGCAAAATTATCTCCTAGAATGGCAAGCCTCAGAGAGGGGGATGTGTCTGTTTTACTTCCTTACAGTCATTTCATGGGTGGTGTAAAATGGAATATCTCCTGCCATATCAACAAACAAAGATGTCACATCTTTATGTGATTTCTACCTCCCCAAATGTGAATTTCTGGGGCCCTGGGCTTTATTTGCCACACAAAGGACTCAAGAATGTCACAGTCCTTCACAGATGGGTGGGGTCAGGTTATCACCCTTAGGCCATATGTATGCTTATAATAACAAAAAGGGTTAAAGTCACAGAAGCAAATCCAGTGTAAATTCAAAATTAACCCTTTCTGGTTACAGAGTCACTTTAAGTAGTCTAAAGGAAGATTTAATTGTATTTCTTCCACTGTTTTTCTCTTGGGTTAAAATGTTGTATGTAACATAAGATAAAAGCTAACAAAAATAAGTAGCAAAAAAATTACTATTATTTTTATCACTTAAGAAACTCAAAAATGAGATTGAAGAGGTACAAGATGATGTTTAAGGAAGACCCTAAGTTCACCTCCCATGGACCATCAAATCCATACCCACATATAGAGCAATTCCTCTTGGAAAAGACTATAGGCTGACTGAACAACCTCTGCACATAGAAGGACCACATAGAAATGAGCAGGAAAGACAGAAACACAGAATCCATGGGAACCCCATTCCTGACACAGCAATTTGCAGAAGGGAGGGTAATTACTTAGGGCCCTAAGCGTAGAATCATACACCCTGGGAGACAGTGAAAAAAAAAATAGCAGTTTTAAAGGGCACCCAGAGTGCACAGGAAGAAATTCATTGACTAATCCTAGAGCTTCTGCAGAATGGAAAGAGAACTGCTGGAGCTTTCTCTGAGATCAAAGGATCAGTGAGAGCCATCATTTAGTCTCCCTAAGACTCTTGTGCCCACACCTGATCCAGGCTCCAGCTGCACCAAGAAACCTTTGGCCTAGAAACTGCCCCCAGCCAGGGTATACTTCAGACCCAACTGCCCTACCAATATGATCTTCGGCACAGCACTCCCCAAGGAATAACCCCAACCTAAGCCTGCTGTGATTCATGGGGTCGCAAAGAGTCGGACACGACTGAGCGACTGAACTGAACTGAACTGAAGCCTGCTCCAGCCCCAGCTGCCATAGCAAATCAGCTTCAGAGGCAGTGCTCCCCAGGGCCTGCCCTTGGCCACTCGCTCCAGCAAGCTTGCCAAAGCCATCAGGTTCTAGTCTACTCTAAACTGGGGGCACTGCCAGACAGGGCCACTCCTTCAAGACCAGGAGAAGCTGTTTCACCTAATTCAGAGAAACAAAGTTTCAAACAAACTTTTGTTTGTTTGTTTCAAACAAAATAACAAATAAAACCTGATGGGGGAAAAATGCTAAAGAAATGGAGATAAGTAATTTACCTGATAAAGAAGTCAAAGAAACTGTTATAAGGATGTCCATTGATTTCCCTGGTGGCTCAGACAATAAAGCATCTGTCTACAATGTGGGAGACGTGGGTTCGATCCCTGAGTCGGGAAGTTCCCTGGAGAAGGAAATGGCAACCCACTCCAGTACTTTTGCCTAGAAAATCCCATGGACAGAGGAGCCATGGTGTCCATGGGGTCGCAGAGTCGGACACAACTGAGTGACTTCACTCACTTTCACTGAATTCAGGAGAAGAGAATTTCAACAAAAACTTAGACAATATAAGGAAGAATCAGTCAGAACTAAAGAATACAATAATTGAAATAAAAAATACACTAGAGGGAATAAACAGCAGATTAGACGACACAAAAGAAAGAATAATCTGGAAGACAGAGGAGTGGAAATCACCCAAGCAGAACAGCAAAAAGAAATTTTTTTAAATGAGGACAGTTTAAGGGACCTACCTCTGAGATAACATCAAGTATGTGGATATTTGCATTATAAGTGTCTTAGAAGGAGAAAAAAGAAAGAGACAAAAAAAAAAAAAAACTTGCCTGAAGCCATAATGGCTGAAAACCTCCCTAACCCAGGGAAGGATACAGATATCTACTCATAGAAAGCACAGAGTCCCAAACAAGATGAACCTAAAGAGACCCACACCAAGACGCACAATTAAAATGGCAAAAGTTAAAGAGAGAATCTAAAAGGCAGCAAGAGAAAAATAACTAATCACACACAAGGGAAGACTACCAGATGATTTTTCAGCAGAAACTTTACAGGCCAGAAGGGAATGGCAGGATATACTTAAATTGCTGACAGGAAAAAACTTATAACGTAGAATATTCCATCTGGCAAGTTTATCATTTAAAATTGAAAGAGAAATAAAGAGTTTCCCAGACAAACAAAAACTAAAGGAGTTCAACACCACTAACTTGGACTTACAGAAAATGATAAAGGGTCATCTTTAAGCAGAAAAGGCTATAAGTATAAATAAGAATATATGAAAAAAAAATCTCACTGGTAAAGGCAAATATATAGCAAAGACAAGTTGATCTGCCATTTAAAAAGCTAGCAAAAAAAGGACAAAAGAGGAAGGTAGTACCATCAACTATGGTACAATGTCGTAGCAGTTAAGGGATACACAAAATTTTTTAAAAGATGTAAAACTTGGTATCAGAAACATAGAATGGGGTGGAGTGGTTAAAAAATGTAGGACTTTTAGAATGTCTTTGAACATAAGTGACTATCAACTGAAAACAGATGGATATTTATACAGGTCAGTATATATGAACAACCTGGTAAACACAAACCAAAAATCAACAATAGATATACAAAAAATAAAGAGAAAGGAATACAAACAAACCATTAAAGAAATCCACTGAACCACAAGGGAAGAAGAGAGAAAAAGACAGGAACAGAGAAGAACTGTTAAAAAAATCAGAAAACAGTTAACAAAATGGCAATAAGTACATCCTTATCAATAATTAACTATAAATGGACTAAATGCCCTAATCAAAAGACACAGGGTAGTTGAATGGATAAAAAACAAGAGTCATCTTTATGCTGCCTGCAAGAGACTCACCTCAAATATAAAAACAGACGTAGACTAAAAGTCTACAGAAAGGGTGGAAAAGTTATTCTATGCAAATGGGAACAAAGGAAAGCTAGGTATCCATACTCATATCAGGCAAAATAAACTTTGAAACAAAGACTGTAACAAAAGAGAAGGGAAGATATTACACAATGATTAAGAATTCAGTCCAACAGAAAGATATAAACATTTGAAAACAGTTACGGCACTCCAACATAGGAGCACCTAAATATGTAAAGCAAATGTAAACAGAAATAAAGGGAGAAATACACAGCAATACTATAATACTAGGGAGCTTTACTATCCCCATTCCATCCAAAAGCAGCAGATGTACATTCTATTCAAGTGCACATGGAACTTTCTCTGGGATAGATCACATGTTAGGCCAAAACATAAGTCTCAATAAACTGACGAAGACTGAAACCATATCAAGCACCTTCTCTGACCATACAGAATGAAACTAGAAATTAATCTCGGGAAGAAAACTGGAAAAAAAGAACACAAGCGCAGGAAGACTGAGTAACGTGATAGTAAACGACCAGTTTCGACAAACAAATCGAAGAGGAGCTTAAAAGAACAAAAAATACCATGAGACAAATGAAAATGGAAACACAACAGTCCAAACCTGTGGGATGCCGCAAATGCTCTTCTAACACGCAAGTTCACATATAGCTTTAGCTCAGGAAACAAGAAAAATCTGAAGTAAACCATCTAAATGTACATTTAAAGGAACTAGAAAAACAACAAAGCCCAAAGTTAGTAGAAGGAAGAAAATTATAAAGAACAGAGTAGAAACAAAAACTAAAAAAATCAATAGAAAATATCAATGAAAGTAATAGTTGGTTCTTTGGGAAGGCAAACAAAATTGACAAACCTTTAGCCAGATGCATCAGGAAAAAAAAAAAAAGCCAAATAAATAAAATCAGAAGTGAAAGAGGAGAATTTGCACCTGAAATCACATAAATACAAGATCAAAAGAGATTATATGCCAAGAAATTAGATAACCTAGAAGATATGGGAAAATTCCTAGAAAGATATAATCTTTCAAAACTGAATCATGGGTAAATAGAAAATCTGAATAGGCTGATTACTGTTAACAAAACTGATCCTCAATCGTGTCCAACTCTTTGCAACCCCATGAACTGCAGCCCACCAGGCTCCTCTGTCCATGAAATTCTCCCAGCAAGAATGCTGGAGTGGGGTGCCATTTCCTCCTCCAGGGGTCATCCAGACTCAGGGATCAAGCCTGCATCTCTTACCTCTCCTGCACTGACAGGTGGATTTTTTACTACCAGCACCACTTGGGAAGTCCTACAAAATTGAATTAATAACCAAAAAATCCGAAAAATACAGAAGTCGAGGTCCAAATAGCTTCACAGACGAATTCTACCAAACATCTAAAGAAGAGTTAACACCTGTCTTCCTCAAATTATTCCAAAAAATTGCACAGGGAAAAATGCTTCCAAACTCAATTTATAAGAATAGCATCACCCTGATACCAAAACAGATAACCACTTATATGTGGAATCTGAAAAACAAAACAAATAAACAAACACAACAGAAATATACTCATAAACACAGAAAACAAATTGAAAGAGATTAGATACAAGCTTTCAGCTATGAAATAAATGTCATAAGGATGCAATGTACACATAGGGAATCTACCCAATAATACTATAACAACTTTTTATGGTCACTGCTGATAACTGGCCTTATTGCAGTGATCATTTCATGATGTACAAAAGTATCAAATCACTATTCTGTTCACCTTAAACTAATATAATATTGTATGTTAATTTTAATTGAATTTTTAAAAATTCTTTCAATGGAAAAGAAACTGGAAAATGTTTGAAACGACTTTTATCATTCTTTTGCAAAATTTTTGTGCTCTTTCACTTCAGTCATGTTTGACTCTTTGCAATCCCATGGACTGTAGCCCACCAGGTTCCTCTGTCCATGGGATTTTCCAACCAAGAATACTGGAGTGGGTTGCCATTTTCTACTCCAGGGGATCTTCCCAACCCAGGGATCAAAACAGCGTCTCTTACGTCTTCTGCATTTGCAGGCAAGTTCTTTACCACTAGCATCACCTGGGAAATCCAGGTGGCAAAGTTCTTACCTCTGCTCAAAATTCTAATAAACATCTCATCCTCAAAGGAGAATTATTCTGAAAGCTACAGATTTCTTTGAGGAATCTGAAGATTTAACTATGACTTTACACTTCTAAACTATTTAATGCTTATTCATACTGCCTCTATATTTTAACTTGAAAAACCATACTGTAAAAAATCCAGTTCAAATGTATTAA
This sequence comes from Capricornis sumatraensis, assembly GCF_032405125.1. Classification (NCBI taxonomy): domain Eukaryota; kingdom Metazoa; phylum Chordata; class Mammalia; order Artiodactyla; family Bovidae; genus Capricornis; species Capricornis sumatraensis. The sequence continues at coordinate 92,268,022 of NC_091077.1, forward strand.
ATACAAAAGATCTTCTATGTGACATGCTAACACTAGATACAGTTTTAATGAGACGTGTAAAAGAAAGCAACAGGAAGACACAAGTAGAAGGTAATACAAGTAAAAGACATAAAAACAGAAATAAATGTCATTAGATAAAGATTTTTCAAACACTCAAAAAATACCGTAAACCAATAATCTGTACTAGAGTCCACAAATTATACTTAGGCAATTGTTTTCTATTTTACTAAAAATAAATTATATTCACTATAATGCTGTTGTCTAAAAGCCCTATGACTTTATTTCTTGGTATTTTGAAAGAAGCAGTAAGACTAGTTGACCTAGGTTCCTTACATAAATTTTTCTTTGACTAAAAGAAAGAGGAAAATAAGCAAGGCAGAGAAGAGAAAAAGGAAGAGAACATATTAAAAACACCTTAAAATAACCACAACAGAACATCAATACTTTCAAGTGAAAGAAAGAGAACGCTTGGTAGGAAATGTCATAATTTTAGTTATAAGAGAGTTTATAAAATTGTTTCACATGTTGAGCGTGTATGTTCCTTCAGCCAGCGAAGTACAGGAAAGCGATGATAGACATGGGTGACAGAAAATAACTGTTGCTGATCTACTTCTGGCAAGATGAAATGTGAATTACTCCTGTTCCAAACACAAAGAAGGTCTGGAAGAAATACAAACAAGCAAACAAAAAATACATAGTTTAGAAATATCCAGGCACCAGAAACAAAGAGAACTCAAAGCCAGAGTGACAAGAATATAAGCTGACAGCATGATAATTTAAGAAGTACAGAGCAGAAATAGGACCTAAGAGCCGGGAGCTAAGGCTTTCAGGTCCTTGTGTAGGGAGGATAAAATACACAGATTGGGGCCCACACAAGTAGGAACATTGAAAAGAGCTAAGATACTTGAGTAAAAAATTCAGAAAATAAGAGATTGCTCACTCCATAAAAAGGGGTATTAAAAACAAAAATATAATCTCTACTCACAAGCTTGGAAAGCAGCAAGGAAGCTGACTCTCTGCCAAAAGCTCAAAATAAGAAAAAAATTTCCTATGAGAGAACAAAACCTCAAGATAGATTTGGGGTTCAAATTTGCATTACATGCATGGTATGGCAATCCCATGCCAAATTAAAAAAACAGAGCCTAATAAGAATTTTTACATACTATACTATTATGGTATGACAGCCAAGAATATTATTAAATTTTTTAAAAGCTGGGCTCTGAACATGTGAAGAGTATGTATATGTTTATCTAAGAAAGAACACACATTTGGTTCTATTTTCTTTAATAAAAAAGGGGGGATCGCAGGTGATTAAATTATTTGCCTGTGGAAAAGGAAAAAAAAAGAGTGGAAAGGAGAAGAATAGAAGCTAGACTTCTCCAAATTTATCTTATTTTCTATCTTTGACTTTGAAACTATCTAAACATATAACATCTAATTATAAACCAAAATTGAATCAAGAATTTTTAAAAGTGATTCCTAAAATATACAAGTAAAATGAAACAAACTAATCTAGGTATCGAGTTGATGAGGCTCAAAAACACAGAGAGCAATTATTTCAAGTGGTTTCAAACCCAAGTAATTTGATTGTAAATCCTTAATGTGGTTTAGTTGCTAAGTCGTGTCATGGACCATAGCCCATCAGGCTCCTCTGTCCATGGGATATCCCAGGCAAGAACACTGAAGTGAGTTGCTATAATAGGATACAACAAAGACCAAAAGAACTAAAAAGAAATTTTAAACTATTTCAGTAACCATATTCTTAGAAATGGCATTGGTCTTATTATACTGATTAACATAGAGCAAATAATTATATTAATATCACAAAAAACAGTTTTCAGCATATGAGTCAACACACAAAAATAAAAGAAGCTAAGTAAAAACCCTGTAATCTCAAATTTGAGCAGAAATATCAGGATAAATTCATGAGACATTTTTCTCTAAAAAATATTCACCTTGCCTAGCTCTTCATATTACATTAAAAAGGCCTAGATAAAATGACAAATCCAGAACACCAAGCACCCCATCATCCAAACTGCGATCTCCAAATACCATTTTGCACCAAAAGAACTAAGTTCGCTTAGAACAGCTGATATCAGATCTAGGGTAGGAAACACACAAGATGAACCTGAAATATCTTACTATACCAGAAAACAGTAAGATAAGTGAAGGTTAATGATATTATGTAAAAGGGCTCAATGGTGGTGGTGGTTTAGTTGCTGGGTCATGTCTGACTCTTGTGACTCCATGGACTATGGCCCACCATGCTCCTCTGTCCATGGGATTTCCCAGGCAGGAATACTGGAGTGGGTTTCCATTTCCTTCTCCAAGGGATCTTTCCTGCCCAGGAATTGAACCTGTGTTTCCTGCATTACAGGCAGATTCTTTACCACTGACCCATCAAGGAAGCCCATTCAGTTCAGTTCAGTTGCTCAGTCGTGTCTGACTCTTTGTGATCCCATGAACTGCAGCACTCCAGGCCTCCCTGTCCATCACCAACTCCCAGAGTTTACCCAAACTCATCTCCATTGAGTCGGTGATGCCATCTAACCATCTCATCCTCTGTCGTCCCCTTTTCCTCCTGCCTTCAATCTTTCCCAACATCAGGGTCTTTTCAAATGAGTCAGCTCTTCGCATCAGGTGGCCAAAATATTGGAGTTTCAGCTTCAGCATCAGTCCTCCCAATGAACACCCAGGACTGATCTCCTTTAGGATGGACTGGATGGATCTCCTTGCAGTCTCAGGGACTCTCAAGAGTCTTCTCCAAAAAAAAAAGAAAGAGTCTTCTCCAACACCACAGTTCAAAATCATCAATTCTTCTGCACTCAGCTTTCTTTATACTCCAACTCTCACATCCATACATGACTACTGGAAAGACCACAGCCTTGACGAGATGGACCTTTGTTGACAAATAATGTCTCTGCTTTTTAATATGCTATCTAGGTTGGTCAAGGAGTAAGCGTCTTTCCAAGGAGTAAGCGTCTTTTAATTTCACGGCTGCAGTCACCATCTGCAGTGATTTTGAAGCCCAAGAAAATAAAGTCTGACACTGTTTCCACTGTTTCCCCATCTATCTGACATGAAGTGATGGGACCAGATGCCATGATTTTAGTTTTCTGAATGTTGAGCTTTAAGCCAACTTTTTCACTCTCCTCTTTCACTTTCATCAAGAGGCTCTTTAGTTCTTCTTCACTTTCTGCCATAAGGGTGGTATCATCTGCATATCTGAGGTTACTGATATTTCTCCCAGAAATCTTGATTTCAGCTTGTGCCTCTTCCAGTCCAGCGTTTCTCATTATGTACTCTGCATAGAAGTTAAATAAGCAGGGTGACAATATACAGCCTTGACATACTCCATTTGGAACCAGTCTGTTGTTCCATGTCCAGTTCTAACTGTTACTTCCTGACCTGCATACAGGTTTCTCAAGAGGCAGGTCAGGTGGTCTGGTATTCCCATCTCTTTCAGAATTTTCCACAGTTTATTGTGATCCACACAGTCAAAGGCTTTGCAAAGGGACTCAATAGCTAACTTGAAAAGACAGCAAAAGATAGAACAATTTTAGGAAAAAGATAATATTTAAAAGTACTGAAATACTAAATATGTTGAAAATCCATGTGCTCACAAAAATTTTTTTAAATGAAAACTTCCATCACCTTTTGGAGAATGGAGGACATGAGCGAACCAATCTATTATTATGAAAATCAGTTAAGTAAAAGGAATGAATCCTGCATTATTTTTACTATCTTTTCTTCATTAACTATACCTGAAAGTAACTGAATAGTTGATGAGGACAAGTTCTTTATAGAAATTGTTCAGCTAATAAATAAAAAGGAAAGTTAGATTTTGCAGCTCTTAATGGCATAATCAGATGCATCAATGGGTGCTAAAATCATTAGACAAACAGTAGGTGGGAGGTGAGGAATGGGAATTGTATAAGGTATGGATCAGACTGACAATAGCTGAAACTTCTCATCAATCTAACCTTACCAATGCACCAGCAAAAGAGCAACCAGATGTTACATGCCTCCTTGTATGATGCAACAGAAAGTACATATCACCACCTACGAAATTACTCTTGCCAGAAAAAAAAAAAATCAAGCCTGAGTTAAGTCTTTACATCTAACTACTGTTTAACAGAAACAGGAGACAGAATAACATATTTAACAACACCTAGGATGCAGTCTGGCTCTAGGTGAGTGATCACACCATCGTGCCTATCTGGGTCATGAAGCTCTTTTTTGTACAGTTCTTCTATGTATTCTTGCCACCTCTTCTTAGTATCTTCTGCTTCTGTTAGGTCCATATCATTTCTGTCCTTTATTGAGCCCATCTTTGCATGAAATGTTCCCTTGGTATCTCTAATTTTCTTGAAGAGATCTCTAGTCTTTCCCATTCTGTTCTTTCCCTCTATTTCTTTGCACTGATCGCTGAGGAAGGCTTTATCTCTCCTTGATTTTCTTTGGAACTCTGCATTCAGATGCTTATATCCTTCATTTTCTCCTTTGGTTTTTGCTTCTCTTCTTTTCACAACTATTTGTAAGGCCTCCTCAGACAGCCATTTTGCTTTTTTGCATTTCTTTTCCATGGGGATGGTCTTGATCCCTGTCTCCTGTACAATGTCATGAACCTCATTCCATAGTTCATCAGGCACTCTGTCTATCAGATCTAGGCCCTTAAACCTATTTCTCACTTCCACTGTATAATCATAAGGGACTTGATTTAGGTCATACCTGAATGGTCTAGCGGTTTTCCCTACTTTCTTCAACTTAAGTCTGAATTTGGCAATAAGGAGTTCATGATCTCAGCCACAGTCAGCTCCCAGTCTTATTTTTGCTGACTGTATAGAGCTTCTCCATCTTTGGCTGGAAAGACTATAATCCATCTGATTTCGGTATTGATCATCTGGTGATGCCCATGTGTAGAGTCTTCTCTTGTGTGCGTCTAGTCAAGGCTATGGTTTTTCCAGTGGTCATGTATGGATGTGACAGTTGGACTCTGAAGAAAGCTGAGCCCCAAAGAATTGATGCTTTTGAAACGTGGTGTTGGAGAAGACTCCTGAGAGTCCCTTGGACTACAAGAAGATCCAACCAGTCCATTCTAAAGGAGATCAGTACTGGGTGTTCTTCAGAAGGACTGATGCTGAAGCTGAAACTCCAGTACTTTGGCCACCTCATTCAAAGAGTTGACTCACAGGAAAAGACCCTGATGATGGGAGGGATTGGGGGCAGGAGGAGAACGGGACGACAGAGGATGAGATGGTTGGATGGCATCACTAATGCGATGCACATGAGCTTGAGTGAACTCCGGGAGTTAGTGATGGACAGGGAGGCCTGGCATGCTATGATTCACAGGGTCGCAAAGAGTCAGACATGATTGAGTGACTGAACTGAACTGAACTGAGGATACAGTCATCAAAATCCTGAATGTAGGTGTGCAGAAAAAAGTTAACAAAGCAGGCCCCAAAATCCTATCCTTAGAAAAACCTGTTTGCAAGGTTGGATCTTAGCTGGTGCCTGGGAGCTCAGATTTCAGTAGGGCTCCCACCATTCCCAAAACTGGTAAGAGTGTTCGATGTGCTTAAACTATTTGTACAATGTGGTTTATGGTGAACACCTGCTCTCCTTCTCAGAGTCTTAAATTTTGGTACATGCCAGGGAGAGGATACCTACATAGTCAACCTCCAATAAAAACCCTGGTACTGAATCTCTAATGAGCTCTTCTTTTAAAGTATTTCATGCGTGTTGTCACTATTCTTTCCTGAGGGTTAAAATTAAGCACATCCTGTGGCACTCTACTAGAAGACTCGTAGAAACTTGTACCTGGTTTCCTCCACACTCTGCACTCCATCTGTCTTTTCCCTTTACTGGTATTACTTTGTATCCTTTTGCTATAATAAATATCCATGAATACAACTGTATGCGGAACCCCTGAGTCCTCCTAGTGAGTCACTGAACCTAGGAGTGGTCTTTGGAAGCCCCAACACAGTGGGAAACTTAACAGATTAATAAACTGAATTCATCAACAAATAAATGGTATAAGAAAAAAAGAGGAAAACTGTAAAGAAATTTAATAATAAATGTTTAATTTTAATGTTTTATTTCAGTTCCTGTGATTAAAGATTAAAAACTCTGGCTGGAAAAATAAGTTTATTCATGATTAAAACACCATATAACTTACAATACATTTAAATAAACTTCCAAGTAATTGTACAAGTCTGAGGCATTTATACTCTTGAAGTTATTCAAATTTAAAATTACAGTAAGACTTTTGGAATAGCCTATATAAGCAACCTAAATTTGACACAAGAAGAAAATCAAAAACCTTAATATATTCATGAATATCAAAATATTAAATCAGCAGTCAAATATCTATCCACAAGAAAGCATCAACCCAAGGCTATTTATAGAAAGTACTATCAAATCTTAAAGAAACAGGTAACACTTATTTTAAACAAGACATTTTAGGGAACAGAAAATTAGAAAAAGCTATTCAGCTCATTTTATAAGGCTAGTATAACATTCCCTGGAGAAGGGAATGGCAACCCACTCCAGTATTCTTGCCTGGAGAATCCCACAGACAGAGGAGCCTGATGGGCTATATAGTCCATGGGCTTGCAAAGAGTCAGACACAAAACTGTAAAAGAAAAAACTATAGGCTAGACTCATTTACTAACCCAGATTTTTTAAATTCTACATAAAGTATTAGCAAATTTAATCAATTTAATAATGCAGACTATGTGTCTGTACATCAGCTACATGTGAGTATGAGTGAGTGAAAGTAGCTCAGTTGTGTCCGACTCTGTGCGACCCCATGGACTGTAGCCCACCAGGCTCCTCTGTTCATGGAATTCTCCAGGCAAGAATACTGGAATGGGTTGCCATTTCCTTTTCCAAAAGATCTTCCCGACCCAAGAATCTGAGCCCAGAGCAGGATGGCATTGTCTTGAGGATCAAACAGCAGATTCGGGATTTTTGGAGTCAGCAAAAGCAAGCCCATTTAGGTTATCATGATCAAGTTTATTCCAGGAACTCAAGGAAAGACCAACACTTACAAATCTATTTATAACATGGGTAAACCTATGGCTGATTCATGTTGATATCTGGTAGAAACCAACATAATACTGTAAAGCCATAATCCTTCAATTACAAATAAATAAATTTTTAAACCTATTAATATAATTGTCACATCAACATATTAATAAAAAATCATATGATCTTTTTAAAAGATCAGCAGGATCAACAGGAAAAAAATCAGCATGCCTATATTACCTTTTGTTGAGAACCTCTTAGCAAGCTAACAATACAAAGAAATCTCCTTAATCTAATATTAATAGTAAAATTTGTATTTGAAGTCAGAAACATGATGAAAATGTTTGCTTTATTCAACCTTATATAAGAAAGCCTATTAAAGATTTCTTAAACAGTTATTATTTGCAGATAATATAATTATACAGAAGAGCCAAGAGAATCTAAAAATTGTCAAGACTAATAATACAGTTCAACAGGTTACTGGATACAAGTTCAATATACAAAAAATTAACAGCATTCCTGTACACAAAGAACAATCAAGTAGAACTATAATTAAAGATCTCATTCACAATAGAAACAAAATCATAATGTACTTAAGAAAATATCTTACAAAATCTGAGTAAGACCTCTATAAAGGAAATCATAAAACTTTATTGTCAGGCATAAAAAGAAACATAGATGAATGGAAAGATATGCCGTGTTGGTGGATGGAAAGACTCAGTTTCATAAAATGTCTATTCTCACTAAATTACTCTGTAAATTCAATTCCAGTAGAAATCTCATGAACGGTGTTAACAGATCTTGACAAAATAACCCCATGAATTCACACATGAGAGTACAGACTGAAAATAGCACAATTCTGAAGATCAACAAGTTTTACCCACCATCCACTGTCATATTAAAAAGCTTTGTTATTTAGATGGCATGATACTGGCACAGAGATGAACAAACCTAACCACACAAAACAGAGTACCCAGAAACAGATCCACCCACTGATGGCAATTTGGAAGATGAAAAAGTTAGCAAGACAAGTCACTGAGGAAAGGAGAAATTACTTTTTAAATGATGCTGAGAAATTAATTTATACAAATGGGGGAAAAACTAGATCACTGTCTCATAAAATAGATCCCAGGTGGGTTTAAAAAAGCTAAATCTAGAAGGCAAAATTATAACACTATTAGAGGAAAAAGGAGGAAATTAGCCATATGCCATCAAAACAGGAAAAGCCTACTTAAACACGAGCCAAAAAAGTACAAGTATTAAAGGGAAGGCTAAAAAAAGTTACACAATAAATTGTAAAACTTCTATACATCAAAACATCACTAACAAAGTAAAAAGATAAGCCATAAAATGAGATATTTTATAATAGATATAACCAAAAATAAATTATTATAAAGAACTTCTAAATCAAAAAGAAAAAAACATTTTTTAAAAAGGAATATAAACACAAAATTCACAGAAAACGAAATCCAATTAGCCAATAAACATATGAAATGTTGCTCATTCAAAATATTAATATTAGGAAAAATGTAAATTAAAATAACATTTGACACTACAGTCTAATAAATTAAAAAATCAGCAAGTATGCAAGAAAATCTTTATACTGGTTGAGGTATAAATTGGTATAGCTACTTTAGGGATTGAGTTGGCAACATCACATAAAGTTGATAATGATTACAACCAATAAATGCATGCCCTAAAGAAACATACACACATGTGTAAAGAAACAAGCATAAAAGGGCTCACTGCAGGTTAAGGTGGAAATAGTCTAAATGCCCATAAACCAGTGTGTCATTATAGATAAATCTCAAAAACATTAGACTGAGTGAAACAAGTTCCAGAAAATGAATAGTGTCATATCATTTGTATGAAGTTTAAGAACGTGAAAGCAATGGTATATATCAGAACCTTCTGCCATGATCAAACTGTTCTGTATCTGCACTAACACAATACCCTAAGCCACGTGTGACTACTGAACATTTGTAATATGGCTAGTGATCCTGAGGAATTTAATGTATTTCATTGTATTTTAATTCTAATTTAAATGGCTGTTGGCCACCATATTGGCAGAGCAGGTATACATCATTTATAGGTACATACATACATAGAAATATAAAATCTTAGAAAAAGAATACACACCTACTTCAGGATAGTGCTGGAGAAGTGAAGTAGGCTAAAACGGGATGTGAAGGGATTCTGCAATCTCTGTGACCTTTTATTTCTTAAAACAACAAAAATATATACAATAAATATGTCAAAATGCTAATATCTGTTAGTCTGATAAGTGTATTTTTTGCATGAAATATGTCCTAATTTAATTTTTCTAATATTTCCTAGTTTAAAAGTTTCTTTTTAGTTTTTTTAAATATATATTAATTTTATTTTTAAATAACTTTTTGAAAGCAAACAATATTTAAATCTTTATCATATCTAGAGAGCTAAAAACACAGGAGATCAACCATCATATATTCCCTGATAGCTCAGTTGGTAAAGAATCTGCCTGCAATGCAGGAGACTTCAGCTCTATTCCTGGGTCAGGAAGATCCCCTGGAAAAGTTAAAGGCTACCCACTCCAGTATTCTGGCCTATAGAGTCCATAGGGTCTCAAAGAGTCAGGCACGACTGAGTGACTTCCACTTTCACATGTTAGTCTCAGTGAATATATGTAACACTGAAAAAAGCAGAGTACAGAACAAACTTGTGACATAATATGTTAGTAAACCTGTATACAGGTCAGGAAGCAACAGTTAGAACTGGACATGGAACAACAGACTGGTTCCAAATAGGAAAAGGAGTACGTCAGGGCTGTATATTGTTACCCTGCTTATTTAACTTATATGCAGAGTACATCATGAGAAATGCTGGGCTGGAAGAAGTACAAGCTGGAATCAAGATTGCCGGGAGAAATATCAATAACCTCAATTAAGCAGATGACACCACCCTGATGGCAGAAAGTGAAGAACTAAAAAGCCTCCTGATGAAAGTGAAAGAGGAGAGTGAAAAAGTTGGCTTAAAGCTCAACATTCAGAAAACAAAGATCATGGCATCCAGTCCCATCACTTCAAGGCAAACAGATGTGGAAACAGTGGCTGACTTTATTTTGGGGGTCCCCAAAATCACTGCGGATGGTGATTTCAGCCATGAAATTAAAAGACGCTTACTCTTTGGAAGGAAAGTTATGACCAACCTAGACAGCATATTCAAAAGCAGACCTTTGTCAACAAAGGTCCATCTAGTCAAGCCTATGGTTTTTCCAGTGGTCATGTATGGATGTGAGAGTTGGACTATAAAGAAAGCTGAATGCTGAAGAATTGATGCTTTTGAACTGTGGTGTTGGATAAGACTCTTGAGAGTCCCTTGGACTGCAAGGAGATCCAACCAGTCCATCCTAAAGGAGATCAGTCCTGGGTGTTCATTGGAAGGACTGATGTTGAAGCTGAAACTCCAATACTTTGGCCACCTCATGCAAAGAGCTGACTCATTGGAAAAGACCCTGATGCTGGGAAAGATTGAGGGCAGGAGAAGGGGACGACAGAGGATGAGATGGTTGGGTGGCATCATCGATTCGATGGACATGGGTTTGGGTGGACTCCAGGAGTTGACGATGGACAGGGAGGCCTGGCGTGCTGCGATTCATGGGGTTGCAAAGAGTCGGACACGACTGAGCAACTGAACTGAATTGATGTTAGTATAGCTCCTAACTTACATGATTTTTACCGTTAGTTTTCAAAGGCCAACAAATATATTTCAAAAACATGTTATTTTAAATTCTAAATGCAATAAAATGGAGAAAATCAAGTATTTATCTTATTGATATATTAGAACTATTATAAATATATTGAATAAAACACTGAAAATAGCATTGGACCAAGGGTGGTCAAGGTAGTTTATATTAACTTTCTAGTACTGGTTTACATTTGCATTCTGTGTTCTATTTACCTAAGTTTCCTCATTTGTACAGGATGAACTAGGAGACTGAAATCACTGTCAATTTTTTTTAAGATTATAAATTTTGAGTTTTCTTTCTTCTTTCAAATACATACTTAATATGTAATTTAGAATAATCATTCCTTTGTATCAAAGTGTCAAAATATCTGCACACCTGAAATCCACATTACCTTATCGCTGTCTGATTCTACCTCCTATTGTCCATCAAACAGAAAAAAAAAGTAAATCCATGATTAGCTAGTTAATGATCCATGGTTTTCAAAAAAACCTCATTTTTCTTTATTTTTATTGAGGTATAGTTGATTTTAAAAATTGTGTTAATTTTGCTGCATAGCAAAGCAAGTTTTATATACGTATATGTGTATATATATATATCCTTTTTTATATTATTTTCCATTGTGGTTTATCCTAGGATATTGAATACATTCCCTGTGCAATATAGTTGGACCTTGTCACTTATCCATTCTATATATACCCAATCCCAATCCAACCCTCTACCATCCCTCTCCCTCTTGGTAACCACAAGTCTATTCTCTATATCCCTGATTCTGTTCTGGTTTCATAGACAGATTCATTTTTAGATAGGTCATATTTTAGATTCCACATATAAGTGATATCATGTGGTATTTGTCTTTCCCTTACTGACTTACTTCACTTAGTATGATGGTCTCTAATTGCATCCATGTTGCTGGATGCAGTGGTGCTGCAAATGGCATTATTTTGCTCTTTTTAATGATTGGGTAATATTCCATTGTATATACGTACCGCATCTTTATCCATTTATCTGTTGAAAGGCATTTAGGCTGGTTCCATGTCTTTGGCTATTGTGAATAGTGCTTCTATTAACATAAGGGTACATGTATCTTTTTGAATTATAATTTTGTCCAGATATATTCCAAAGAATGAGACTGCTGGATGATATGGTAATTCTATTTTTAGTTTTCTGAGGAACCTCCATACTGTTTTCCATAGTGGCTATACCAATTTACATTCCCACCAACAATGTAGAAGGGTTCTCTTTTCACCACACCCTCTCCAGTGTTTGTTATTTGTACACTTTTTGAAGACAGCCATTCTAACTGGCATGAAGTGGTACCTCACTGTAGTTTTGATTTGCATTTCTCAAGTAATTAGTGACACTGAGCGCCTTTTCATGTGCCTATTGGCCATCTGTATGTTCCCTTTGGAGAAGTGTTTATGTAAACTTTATGCCCATTTTTTTCACTGAGTTGTTTGTTTTTTGCTATTGTTGGGCTATGTATTTGGGGAAGAAAAACTCACTTTTTAAAGCCTGAAGCTTTTCTGTTGGGTGGTTGCTTTTCTTTTCCTCAACAGAAAATCACATTTATCGCATATCCTCAACAGAAAATGTGATTCTTTACATAAGCTACGTCTTTGCTCATATGAATTCTCTTCAACTCATAAAAGTATAAAACTTATGCCTAGTTCCAAAGCACATTTTGCTTCATTTTGCTTTATTTTACATTAACCAGAGATCTCAATTCATTCAGTGCTTTCCCCATGTCATTATGCATTCAGAGAATGTGAAAGAATTGGGTCCCTCTGTGCTATATCTAACTCTGTGAAAGAAATGTCCAGACTGGAGAAGTTTAACCTGCATGACTATCATTAAGTTGTGAGGTTCTGGGGTTAAATTATTTTGAATAATGCTACAAACAGCAGGAAACGGTAGTAATAATCTCTTGCTTTTGGGTTTGTGGCAAAATTACTGAGACATTTCTGACTTTTATCACCTTTCATAAGATATGTATAGAACTTAACAAATGTCTTCTGTGATTCACTTCTCAACCATGATGAGGGGAAGGGCAGTATTCTTACTGTACCTAAGTACTATTGTTTTTTAGCATAAAGGAAAATTCAAGCTTGGAGAGTGCAAGGATTGAGAAATAGGGAAGAGCATGTCCTCTACACAAAGAGGAGAAGAGCACTTTATGTTCATTAATCCTAACTGCAACAGTTGACCCTCATGGAGACCATGATAAACTAGGAGTTTATAGATAAGATTACAGTGAATTTGAGTATATACAGTTTACTTTGAAACACTCAACTTTTCTTTCATGTTCTACTGTATATTCAAAGCCAAAATAACACGGCTGAATGTTGAATTCAAGACTACTTAAAGGAACATTTGTTTGAAATCCAAGGACCGAGAGAGAAGAGAGAAGAAAATATTTCCGCTTGGTATTTCTAGTAACACCCAGTACTGAATATTCTATACCAAAAACTATAAATGCAGCAAATTGCTACTTTTTGATAAATCTAAATTGAAAATAGCCAAAAGGGGTGGGGGTGGAATGAACATAAATGGCACTATCCTCATAATTAAAATATACAATCCAAAGGCATATGTTTTTCTTCTCTCAGCTTCCAACCCACCAAGGGATTTTTCCTCCAGCATCATTAAAAAATGAAATTCATTCAAGGAGCTTGCGTAATGAAATGAGAGGTTCTATGCTGTCATAAAGTCTGGCCAGTTTCCCTGCAAACAGAGGAAATGCTAATAGTATATAAATTTGAGATTATTTGTAAATTACCTACCATTCAGTAACTAGTAAGAAGTTAAACATTGTTATATCCCTTTTTTTCCGTTTAAGCAAGAGAAATATTTTAGTAGGGGCAATTATTTCTGATAGATTGAATTAAAAACTTAGGGAGGCAGATTTGACATTATATAACAGTGTAACTAGAACTTTCCTTTAGGAGTGACTGGCAATCAAACCAGTCATTTCAAGGAAATCAGCCCTGAATATTCACTGGAAGGACTGTTACTGAAGCTGAAGTTCCAATACTTTGCCTGATGTGAAGAGCCGACTCATTGGAAAAGACCCTGATACTGGGAAAGATTGAAGGCAAAAAAAGAAGGGAGTGGCAGAGGATGAGATAGATAGTATTACTGACTCAATGGACATGAATCTGAGCAAACTCTGGGAGACAGTGGAAGACAGGAGCTTGGCGTGATAAAGTCTGTGGGGTCACAAAGAGTTGGACACAACTGTGACTGAACAACAACTAGAACTAAAAAATGCAACACAGCCAATTTTAAGGAATTTTAAATTTATACTTTGATTGTGAAAATAAACAGAAATATTTTATGAAACTAAAAGTCATTGTTAATTTTTTAAATTTCTTAGAGTAAATGCAATTTAAACAACATTATGAATAGTTCATGTAACAAAGCAAAACTGACAAATTTAAAGTGAAGCTAATGGCTTTCCTTTATAAAGTTAAGTTTCAAAAAAGTTAAAAACAGCAATGAAAAATGATATAAATTTTAATGTTTCCATTAAAATCTTAAGAAAAGGAATTATATTTTGGCTATCTTCATAGTTTCCAAGTTGCTATATTTTCCTGCATTTCAAGGCAAAGAAACACTGTGTAAGAAAGCGATGTGTAAAAAAATAATAATTTAACATATGAATTTATTACACCAATTCCAAGCATATAAAATAAAACCATGGGGTTTTCTATAATGGTCCAGATTTTACACTTAACATCATTTTAATCATCTATTTTATATAGTTCTTTATTACATTAAAATTGTTTAAGTTCACTTAGGCAATGGAAAATTACTCCCACCCATAATTTTATCAAAACTCTTATCACTAGAACTCTGGGATATATAAGACACATGTAATAATTGTTATCAATTACTAAGGGTAGTTTCCTAACTCTTTCATCATTTTTATCATTCAAATAGGTACCTATTATTTTCATATTTCTCTCAAATGTTGTATTTTCTCATAAGATCCCACATACCTCTCCTTAGGAATTAATTCAAAATTTAACTCTAAAGTTATTTGACTAATGTCGATCTCTTCCACTGGATTATAAGTAAGTATAATTTATTCTCAGCATCTAGCACAATATCTGACTGAGAGCAAATGATCAATAAATATGTGTTAATCAATGGGTGCTATTAACAAAATAGTTTTCTTTCACTTTTAGAAAATCTATCCATCTCCTATATATAAACTGGTCCTCAATATATAGGTGATTGAATGGAGATAATTTTGGAAGACTTCCCTCAAAGCGCAGCTATATATCCAAGAAATATATCATTTTTATCTCTTTTGTATATCAATTTTGTCTCTTTATATTTAAATGTAAGGTAATAAACTGAAAACAATGCATCCTTATTAATATCTATATCCAGTGATTTCTAGAATCTGTAGAAAAGGCACATAGTATGAAACTAATAATTACGCCATGAACAAATTGATGACCAAGTTTTCATAATTAGTGTAGTCTAATACTAGAACCTGGGCAATTAACTTGTACCTGACACAAACAGCACACAAAGGAATGAAAAAATGAATGACACTTTCTCCTCAAAAGGCACTACCTCTTAGTATGCCTACTGCAGTATTTTGGTATGCACAAAGTTTATACGCATTACATGTAAATATACTGCCACCACAAATAATAACATAAAGTTAGAGATACTTGAAATGCAAGGCAGCAATACTAAAATTAAACTAGGAGGATACCTCTGTGAAGTTAAGAAACTAGAACAGAATAATCTGAGTACTTCACATCAAAACAAGAGATCTCACTTTTTATTTAGAGTTATTGCATTTCTTTCACTACACAATGCACTAGTTAATAAAAGATTCACAAGAACAGCACGTATCTACCAAACTACAAAAAGAAACCATGTAGCAGATTTACTCAATTACACAGCTAACACAAACCATCATGTACATTGTTTGTAAAATATAATGGGAGTATTTTCCTGAATCTCTCGCTGATAGAGTAGTCTTTTCAATTAATTTACATTATTATTTGATATATGCTCTTCATGAAATCTTTTTACTCTTATTTTCCCCCTCCCTAAAACTCCAGAAGCTTTTTGAAAACTTTTAAAGGTTCTAAAGCACAGTAAGCAATTGCTTGATACCTTCTTTCCACTCCTTTATTTTAAAGTGTTGTACAGCTGTTAATGTATGTTTGTGCTGGCATTGCAGAGTGGAGCCTTGGGAATACAAAATCTGATTTCAGAGAAACCAGAGCTAGCTTCAAAGAAAAGAGTAACCCTCTCCAGCTGATAAGATTTTTCCTAAAAGAAAACAACTACCAAGTAAGAAACACACTGATGATATCTCTTGTTAGTCCTCTACAATCCTTATTTATTCAACTACATATTTCCATTTCACATTTTCTTCTGTAATGGTTTAATTTTTTAAATTGAGTCTTTTTATTTTATTTATTTACTTAGTCACACAACGCAGCTTGCAGGATCTCAGCTCCCCAACCATGAATCAAACTCGGGCCAATAAACCCTAAGGGAACTTCTTGGTAGTTTAGTTTTTGTTAGCTTATTTACTTACAGTAGGTTTCAGACTACAATTTCATTGCTTCAAAGTACAATAAATTGGATATTTAAGGCAAAGAAAAAAAGCTATGCAATTGCACAATATCCTCAAAATATCTCAGGATGAGATGAAACAAATTTAAGAAATATGAAATATCTTTTATAGATTTAGAATGTTACTGGGTAATAATAATTGGATAATTTATTTTCATATACTCACACTACAAAACTTAAATGTCATAACTGATTAGTTATAATTAAGTTTATTTGTAACTGATTAGTTATAATTTTAAGTTTATTTTAAGTTTGTTTATTTTCATTCCTGTCTTTTCAGAAGACAGGAATGAAATAAACAAACTAGTCACCAAGAATTTTCTCTCTTATTCTGGGAAAGACTGAGTTAAAGCAGGAAGAATGAAACTGTGTGGACAACCTATTACATAACTCTTCATAGTTTACAAATGTGAGTAAGTTTGAACTGCGGTTGGAGGGGAGAAGAAAAGAAACATTCATTCAAAGGACTTCTATAATATATTATAGGCATAAAATGACCTTTGAAGTTTGAACAAGAGTTTTGCAAAACTTAATTTATGATAAATATTAGTAACATGAAACAGACCTAGTAGTAAGTAGACCGAGTATCTCCAGACCTGAAGCTGTGTGCGAACAGTAGAAAGAGCACTGAGCTGGTCTTTTCAAACATATAATTAAAATGATGGATTTACAAGTAGTAGTGCAGTAGAATAAGCTTCCCTGATAGCTCAGTTGGTAAAGAATCCACTTGCAATGCAGAAGACCCCGGTTTGATTCCTGGGTTAGGAAGATCCCCTGGAGAAGGGAAAGGCTACCCACTCCAGTATTCTTGGGCTTCCCCTGTGGCTCAGCTGGTAAAGAATCAGCCTGCAATGCAGAAAACCTGGGTTCAATCCCCGGGTTGGGAAGATCCCCTGGAGAAGGAAAAGGGTACTCACTCCAGTAATCTGGCCTGGAGAATTCCATGGACCGTATAATCCAGGGAGTTGGACGCAACTTTACTTTCAGTGCAGTAGAATACTGTAATCCTGACTTTGTATTTGTATGGAACTTTACAGTTTAAAACATTTTCACATAAGTAATTTCATTCAACCCTCCCAGTTATCCTCAAAACCCCATTTTACAGGTGAAAAAACAGAGACTCGAAAGAGTTTTTTCCAAATCCTAATCCATATAATTTCAAAAATGGAATATGAACCAGATCTTATCATTCCAAGGTAATACATTTGTCTTCACCTGTACTTGTTTCTTCATCTTGAAAGTGGGAACCATGACTCCATGCAACAGTTTTTCATTTACTCCTCAAAAATTTAATAACAATTACATGACAGGCAAGGTTAAATGACATGCATGGTGAAAGTACTTTGGATGCTGTATAAAAATAAAAGCAAAACATCCATACACAAAGGTAGGGTGGTAACAGTAAAGAAACTGGTCTGGGCTTCAAGATCTCAGAACTAATCATTTAACCCACAGCATTGTGTTCCTGTGGGCTCCCTATAACATGTATGTGAGAAATAATCATGACAGAGACTGGTGCAAAAGTCTATTAAATTATATTTAAAGTAGATTAAAATAGTCTAGTAGACTATTAACATTTTAAATTAAACCAAAAAATCACTAGCTAAGTGACTTCTCTCTCAGGGATTAGGATCTAAAGTCAGCATATAAGGAAAATTTGCATATGGTCAATGGCACACTGAAGATGGACACACTTTCTCTCGTAGTCAGTTTTTTTTCTTTGATTGAGTACCAGAAGAATTAGTTAGCTTGCATTTCATGTTACATTACAAATATATACATATCTGGTGGGGAAATAGATGGGGAAACAGTGGAAACAGTGTCAGACTTTATTTTGGGGGTACTCCAAAATCACTGCAGATGGTGATTGCAGCCATGAAATTAAAAGATGCTTACTCCTTCGAAGGAAAGTTATGACCAACCTGATAGCATGTTAAAAAGCAGAGACATTACTTTGCCTACAAAGGTCCACCTAGTCAAGGCTATGGTTTTTCCAGTGGTCATGTATGGATGTGAGAGTTGGACTGTGAAGAAAGCTGAGCGCCAAAGACTTGATGCTTTTGAACTGTGGTGTTGGAGAAGACTCTTGAGAGTCCCTTGGACTGCAAGGAGATCCAACCAGTCCATCCTAAAGGAGACCAGTCCTGGGTGTTCATTGGAAGGACTGATGCTGAAGCTGAAACTCCAATACTTTGGCCACCTCATGCGAAGAGTTGACTCATTGGAAAAGACCCTGATGCTGGGAGGGATTGGGGGCAAGAGGAGAAGGGGACGACAGAGGATGAGATGACTGGATGGCATCACTGACTCAATGGGCGTTGAGTCTGAGTGAACTCCAGGAGTTGGTGATGGACAGGGAGGCCTGGCGTGCTGCAATTCATGGGGTCACAAAGGGTCAGACACGACTGAGCGACTGAACTGAACTGAAACTCTAGAACCACACTCATCCCAGCTCACATTAAAAAAAAAAAAAAATGAGACTGACAGGCAAAGAAGATTTACATCTCACATTCACTCCCAACTTACATTTATTGAGGAGAATATTTTAATTTCTCTTTTTGACTAAATTTCCATATATGTATTTAAGTAACTGCTGCTAAGTCACTTCAGTCATGTCCGACTCTGTGCGACCCCAGAGACAGCAGCCCACCAGGCTCCCCCGTCCTTGGGATTCTCTAGGCAAGAGTACTGGAGTGGGTTGCCATTTCCTTCTCCAATGCAGGAAAGTGAAAAGTAAAAGAGAAGTCGCTCAGTCGTGTCCAACCCTCAGCGACCCCATGGACAGCAGCCTTCCAGGCTCCTCTGTCCAGGGGTTTTCCAGGCAAGAGTACTGGAGTGGGGTGCCACTTAAGTAAAGTAAATTTATACGATAAATTTAGTAGAAGTCACTAAAATAGAAAGCATAAAGGTATATACCCATACTAATATTCACATATGTGTAGAAATAATAACGTACTCAAAAACTGCCACACTTTATGATGCTGAGAGAACCCTTAACTTCCATTTCTACACTGCATATTTCAGTAATAACTTACTTGTTAGGCTATATGTTATCCCCATTAAAGAATATGGATGTATACATAAATGTATATTAAATTTTCCAAAAGAATAGCCTATAAAACAATGCTTTCTATTATGACAAGCATGTTAGAGCCCCGGGTCTGTTGTCATTGTCCGATGATTCTTAATGTTTGACATAAAGGAAGATATCCACCTTAATTAAAAGAAATGTGCAATCTTTTATAGAGAATGATTCTACAATCAATAACTGCTGCTACATATTTTGTTCAATGTAACACTTAAATATAATGCGTCTGAAAAATTAAAATAACATTTAAAAAGTCTAAACTAAGAGAAAAAATTCTAGAATATTACTCATCAGTGATGACTAAGTACAAATTGACATTTCTTCTAGCTAAGGTTTCTAAAATCCTATTTATAAAAAGACAAATTGAGCATTACTATAAAGTCTCAGTGTTAAGATTCATAGGGTTTTTAAGAAACAAATTCACATTTGTCATTATTTATAGTAATAAATAGATCCTACTAAACTCTATGTAAACCACATACTTCAAAAAGAAAAATGTGGTCTACCTATTTAAAAACCAAATTACATATATATATTATTATATTATTTTCCACATTCTCAAAAAGTAAAATTGTTTAAAATTTTATTTTTTCCAAACTCATAGAGAACAAATCAGTGGTTACCAGCAATATAGATATGGGGGAGTGAGACATACAAATTGCTGGTTTTAAGATAGTCTGTAAGGATATATTGTACAACACAGGGAATATGGCCAATTTTTGTAATAACTGTAAATGGAATAATCTTTAAAACTGTATAAAACTATATATGCAAGGAGAAAAATGAAATTAAAATTTTTAGTCTTAGTTGTTTATTTCTTTTGCCTCTTTTAAGTTGGAAATAATTTGTTTTGGTTAATCTTCACTCTCAGACAGTAAAAAATCTGCCTGCAATGCAGGAGACCCGGGTTCACTCCCTGGGTCAGAAAGATCCCCTGGAGAAGGGAATGGCTACCCACTCCAGTATTCTTGCCTGGAGAATTCCATGAACAGAGGAGCCTGGCAGGCTACAGTCCATGGGGTTGCAAAGAGTCAGACATGACTGAGTGACTAACACATATATATCTATAAGGAGGGAAAGAAGTTAAAATTTTTAGTTTTAGTTGTTTACTTTTATATCTTTTAAGTTGGAAATAATCTGGTTAGTCTCCACTCTGTTAGTTTCCATATTCTCCTTTTTCTGAAGAAAGAATGCCAGATCTACCTGGAAAAGCTGTCAATCCACAGTGTCATTTTCACATATTTAACATACTCAATTAACCAACGAAAAATGCCTAGACAAGTAGACTAACCATTGAAATTTTAATAAGATCGAACAAAAAATACTGTGTTAATATTCTCCTTTTTCATTCAACAGAAGAAACATATAGGTTCTGCTGAGTGCAGAATAACTTGATCTAAATTATAAAATATTTAATCAAGGACCAGATTCTCAATCTTAATTTCAAGAATGTTTTTAAGAGTAACACAGCCTGATCTTAAGTGAATTTGCACCAGATGTGATTGACACTCCAATGAACCCAAATAAGTTCTCATCATCCATTAAAACAAAGGAAATTGTTTACATGAACAAAATTAAATGATAGTCAAAGCTGAAACATCCAAACAACAAAGTATTCCCTTCCCATGATAAAATAAAGCTTCTACATATTCCTACTCTAAAAAAAAAAATTATGACTTTTATATTTCTTTTAATCAAAATAAAAATTTTAATTGCAAAATAAACATTTGGAAATGCTTATTTTCACAATACTTCATCAATAAACACAGGAGGTGATAATACTTATAAATATTATATATTTTGAATTCTCTAAATAACAGAGAGGAATGATTCAATTATATGAATTTGCAATATTCTACATTTTGCTTACTTGTGAATTTAAAGAATGAAGATATAACTAATTACACCTCTTAAAAATACAGCCATTAATAAAAAATGAACAGCTTGAAAGGTAATTCTTATTTTTGGCTAGCAGAATTCAAAATAGAATACGAATTAAGAAGAAAATTACATGTACGAATGTATGTAGTAATGTATGTGTATGTACATCACGTGTAGTCTTCTTCAACATATGCTGGCTAGCCTGAATTAATGGTGCTAAGGATGATGAAGGAAAGTTATGAACAACCTAGACAGCATATTAAAAAGCAGAGAAATTACTTTGCCTACAAAGGTCCACCTAGTCAAGGCTATGGTTTTTCCAGTGGTCATGTATGGATGTGAGAGTTGGGCCGTAAAGAAAGCTGAGCACCAAAGAATTGATGCTTTTGAACTGTGGTGTAGGAGAAGACTCTTGAGAGTCCCTTGGACTGCAAGGAGATCCAACCAGTCCATCCTAAAGGAGACCAGTCCTGGGTGTTCATTGGAAGGACTGATGCTGAAGCTGAAACTCCAATACTTTGGCCACCTGATCCAAAGAGTTGACTCATTGGAAAAGACCCTGATGCTGGGAGGGATTGGGGGCAGGAGGAGAAGGGGATGACAGAGTATGAGATGGCTGATGGCATCACTGACTCGATGCACATGAATTTGGGTGAACTCCAGGAGTTGGTGATGGACAGGGAGGCCTGGCATGCTGCAATTCATGGGGTCACAAAGAGTCGGACACAACTGAGTGACTGAACTGAAGGATGATTTATATCTCACATAGAGCAAATAACAGTTGGAAAAACTGCTGTTATTAGTGCTGGAGAAATAAGGAAATAAAGTTTTCCTGAAGCAGTCCCATATTAAAGGTATAAGACCAACAAAGTTACTGGTAACTGATACTGAAAGGGGACAAATCCCTATACATAGGACTTGAAGAAAGATAAAGACATCAAAAAGGTTAAAACTGATCAGGACTTACCACTGACTCAGTAACACTTAGATAACAGAAATAGTGAAAAATGTGGCAGTTATCTTGAGACAGAATTGTACCCAAAATTTTTTATTCGTCATTTTCTCCTTAATTGTCTATTTATTTCAAAGTATCTACAATTCTCCACTTCTCTTTCCTGGGGGAGTCAAAGCCAAAGTGGTCATAGGTGAATTTGTTAATTACATGGTGCCTCATTTTCAATAACAGAAATTAATTCATATTATGGAGACACTGAGGAACCAGGAATCCTAGCTCTGAACCTAGAACTAATATTATACTAAAACACAAACCTCACTTTTATTCATGTAGATCTATTAGTATAAAACATAAACAATAAATTGCTATGTTGCAGAAAAAGGGGTAAAGTTATTTTGTGCAAACAGTCACAATTTTCATACTTATGAAAAACAGTAGGTAACTCTGTAATAAGTTTATAGTTCACAAGATTCTTTTTTGAAAAAATGACTTACTATATTCTTACATCAGCCTTATATTCATTTTACAAATTAAAAATTGTGATTCAAATATGTTAAATTATTTGTCCAAAAATAAGTCATAGAATTCATAACTGACAGTCTGAAATTCAAATTCCAATATCTGGAATAGCTATATATTTTTAACAGGGTTATCAACTATAGCCACTATGTTTATATTAGATCTTAGGCATTACATATTTCATAGGTGAAATCTTGTGTCCTTTTATCAACCTCTCCATATTTCCCTCACCTTCCAGTTCCTGGTAACCACTTTTCTACTGTTTGTTTCTATAAATTTGAAGTTTGTTTGTTTGTTTTACTTCATGTGTAAGTGATATTATAAAGTACTTATCTTTGTCTGGCTTATTTCATTTAGCAGAATACCTTTAAGGTCCATTTTGTCACAAACGGCAAGATTTCCTTCTTTTTTGTAGCTGAATATATTCCATTGTGGGTGAGTCCCACTGATGGACACTGAAAAACAAAAACTGCTGACACTCTGAGCTTTGCTACAGAGGAGTTGATCTGGCTGGAGCTGGAAGCAGGATGAAACACCAGTTATGTATCATATAGATGATGTCCAGAACCTTTAAATTTTCTATTAACACTTATTTCTGAATTCTAGTCTAAATGACAACATAGGAGACTCCTGAACTCACCTTCTCCCACAAGTATACCAAAGTCAGTTATACCCAAAGTAATCCCCTCTGAAAAAATCCAGTAACTAGCTGAGTGCCACTCATATCAGGTAAACAAGAAAATATCCACATTAAAACAGGTATCAGCACATCCTCAAACACTGGGAAGCACTAAGAACAAATAAAGTAGGTTGGATGATCACAAAGGTTTGAGCAACAACCAAGAACTTGGGCCAGCAGAACAGTAAGGTTTATCTTCCTATATGAGGCCACTGCATCACTGGAAGGTGTTTATTCTACCTAAGACCAGAATCAACATACAGAGTAAAAAATTCTGAGGAACCAGCAATACATTCCAAACTAAATAAGAGGATAAAACTCCAGAGAGGTATTAATGAAACAGAGATAACCGATTACCTAATAGAGTTCAAAATAATGATCACAAAGATGTTCACCAAGGCCAGGAGGACAGTGCATGAACTGAGTGAGAATTTCAACAAAGAGATAACACAAGAATATACCAAATAGAAATCACAGAGCTGAAAAATACAATAACTGAACTGAAAATTTCAATACAGGGGTACAACAGCAGACTAGATGAAATGGAAGAAAGGATCAGTGAACTTGAAAATAGGGCAGTAGGATGCATCCAATCAGAGGAGCAAAAGAAAAAATAATGAAAAAGAGTGATGACAGCTTAAAGGACTTATAGGGCACGATCAAGCAGACCAAATAATCAGCCTAAGTTTATACCTCAAGGAACTAAAAAAGAAGAACTAAGTCAACAGTTAGTAGAAGGAAGGAAATAACAAAGATCAGAGCAGAAATGAATGAAACAGAGACTAAAGAGACAACAGAAAAGATAAGTGAACATTTCTCCAGAGAAGACATACAGATGGCCAAGAGGCACATGAAAAGATGCTTAACATCACTCAGATCAATTTATATTCCCCCCAGTAGTGCGGAAGTGTTTCCTTTTCTCCACACCCTCTCCAGCACTCACCTGTAGACTTTTTGATGATAGCTGTTCTCATTGGTATTAGGTGATACCTTACTGTGGTTCTGATTTACATTTCTCTAATAGTGATGTTGAGCATCTTATCATGTGCCTCTTGGCCATCTGTAAATTGGTCTAGCCACTATGAAAAACAATATGGAGTTTTCTTAAAAAACAAAACAGAGCTACCATATAGTCCAGCAATTATCTCACTCCTGGGTATATAAACAGAAAAGATTAAATCTCTAATTCAAAAAGATACATGCATCCCAGTATTCATAGAGACACTATTTATAACAGCCAAGACATGGAAATAACCCAGGTACCCATCAATAGATGATTGGCTTAATAAAATATGGCATAAATGTGCAATGGAATATTAGCCACAAAAAGAATTAAATATTAGAGAAAGATAAATATAGTATCCCTTACATGTAGAATCTTAAAAAAAATGATACAAATAAATCTATATACAAAATAGACTCACAGACAAAGAAAACAAACTTACAGTTGCCAGTGGGGAAGGGTGAGGGGAAGGGATAAATTGGGAGCATGGGGTTAACAGATACAAACTACTAGATAAGCAACAAGGACTTACTGTACAGCACAAGGAACTATCTTCAGTGTCTTGTAAAAACCTATAATGGAAAACAATGTGAAAATGCACAGCTGCTAAGTCACTTCAGTCCAACTCTTTGCAACCCCATGGACTATAACCCACCAGGCTCCTCTGTCCATAGGATTCTCCAGGCAAGAAATCCTGGAGTGGGTTGCCATATCCTTCTCCAATGTGAAAATAAATAAATATATATCTGTATAACTGAATCACTTTCTGTACATCTGAAGCTAATACAACATCAACTATACTTCAATAAAGTAAATCAACTATACTTCAATAAAAAAAGGAAACATCAGTGAAACTAAGAGCTGGTTTTTTTGAAAAGATAAGCAAAATAGATAACCCTTTAGCTAAAATTTACCAAGAAAACAGAAAGAGGAGTCAAACAAATAAAATAATAGGTGAAAGAGGAAATATTACAACTGATATCAAATACAAAGGATCATAAGAGACTACTGTATAGAATTCTCTGGCAAAAAATTAGACCACCTAGATGAATAGAAACATACAACCTACCAAGACTGAATCACAACTGAAAATCTGAACAGACAAGAAATCAGTAATCAAAGCCTCCAAAAAAAAAAAAAAAGTCTAGGACTGAACAGCTTCACTGTGAATTCTACCAAACATTTAAGGAATTCATACCAATCCTTCTCAAGCTCTTCAAAAAGACAGAAGAGGAATGAACAATTCCAAACTCATTGTATGAAGCCATCTCTACCATGTAACTGAAACCAGACAAGGACATTACAAGAAAAGAAAATTACAGGCCAATATCCCTGATGAACACAGTTGTAAAAATCCTCAACAAAATACTGGCAAACCAAGTCCAACAAAACATTAAAAGGATCATAAACCATGACTCAATGGGATTTATGCCAGGGATGCAAGAATGGTTCAATGTCTGCAAATCAATCAATATGATATACAATATTAACAACATGAAGGATAAAAATTATATTATCATCTCAATAGATATAGAAAAAGCATCTGAAAAATTTAACATCAATTAATGATAAAATTCTCACAAACTAGGTATTAACTGTGCATACCTCAAGCTAATAAAGGCCATCCATGACAAGCCAAAGCTAACATCATACTCAGTGACAAAAAAATTGAAAGCTTTTCTCTAAGTCCAGGAACAAGACAGGGATGCCCACTTTCATCACTTTTATTCAACACAGTACAGGAAATCCTACCCAGAGCTACCTGGTAATAATTAGAACAAAAAAAAAGACATTCAAATTGGAAAGGAAGAATTAAAACTGTCTCTGTTTGTAGATGACATATTACATACAGAAAATCCTCAAGACACTACACACAAACTAATCAATAAATTCAGTAATGTTGCAGGATACAAAAATTAACATAAAAATAAACTGTATTTCCGTACATTTTTTATATCAGAAAGAGAAATTAAGAAAATAATCCCAATTGTAATTCCATCAAAAGACTAAAATACCTAAGAATAAACTGAACCAAGAATGTGAAAGATTTATACACTGAAAACTATGAGACACTGATGAAAGAAACTGAAGAAGACATAAAAATGGAAAGAATCTCAGTGTTCATGGCTTGGAAAATTAATATTATTAAAATGTCAACACTACTCAAAGCAATCTACAGATTCAATGCAGTCACTATGAAAATAACAATGGCATTTTTCACAAAAACAGAAAAAACAACTAAAATACATACGGAACCACAAAAGACTTCAAGTAACCAAAGCAATCTTGAGGGGAAAAAAAGGACAAGGCTGAAGAAGCCACATTTCCTGGTTTCTAACAATATATCTATAGTAATCAAAACAGTATGGTTTGGGCATTAAGTACATGCAAAGAATGAAACTGGACCCCTGTCTTCTACCATACACAAAATCAACTCAAAATGGATTAAAGATTTGAACAAAGACCTGAAACTGCAAAAGTCCTAGAAGAA